>NW_020664409.1:4787150-4854563 GCF_002925995.2 Terrapene triunguis
AACAAATTTATTAGAGCATAAGCTTTCGTGGGCTACAGCCCACTTCTCTATATGCATCCGAAGAAGTGGGCTGTAGCCCACGAAAGCTTATGCTCTAATAAATTTGTTAGTATCTAAGGTGCCACAAGTACTCCTGTTCTTTTTGCGGATACAGACTAACACGGCTGCTACTCTGAAACCATAAATTATTAAATTATTTTACAAAGAAAAGGGGCTGGGGGGGAAAAAAGGTGGTGTCAACAGCTCTTTCTTAACTGTCTTCTAGGTAGGGGTTCATGGCTGTAGTCAATAATAGGGATAGTGAATTGCAGAGGAATTTAAACAGCACGTAGAAGAGGTGAAAGTTGAACTCCCTCCCAGTCTCCTCTTTCCTCTCTAGGCTATAGGCAGCATTTGATGGGGGTTTCTCTTTCACTCTTTCTGGAAGTGATGACCATTCATACCCACAGCAGATTTTTTTCAAACTGAAATTTGGCAGGTTTGGCTTGGCATATGTTTTCCATTAAGGCTAAAATGTCAGACAATGCTCTACAGACAAACACACCTGATGTACAGTATAATTGATATTCTAGGAATCAGTACATGAAGACACCAATGTGGCTAAAAGCCAGAGCCTGGAGTGATTTAAATTTATTTCAAAAGGAGAACAAAGAAAAGTGAGACAGCCTAGCTGGGAGGGAGTGGGGGAGACACACCAAAGGGAATAATTTTTAAAAGCTCTCATTCTCTCTATCAATTCATTTTTCATGAAACCATCATGAAAAATTCAAATAGTGCTCTAAGTTTATATTCTATGCATTGCTTTTTGCCATTTCAGTGAGAGTTTTACAAAAGAAAGGTTTTAAATGCCCTGTTAAAATTGAACTTTGGAGCACAATCTTAACTATGGTGCACACTACTGCTGCACCATAATATACACCCTTGAAGTGTTATTAACATAACAGTAAGTTTGTTTTACATAGATATTTTAAAGTAGACTCACTCAGAGAAAGCCACACATTTTTTGGATTCTGAGACAGCTGGTAAGCACCCAGTCCAGCTAAGCTCCCGAAGAGAAGACCAGCAGCTAGAGATGGGACACTACCTTGAATAAATCAAACATACTGCATTTATTAGAAGATCAGACATAAACTTGGTCTATTAACCAAGCAGTCAAACAAAATAATCATGTCTGTTCACTGTTATAAGGTAGACTAGAATTTAGATCAAATGTGAGAGGATGTTAATATTTGAATAGGTTGGCTTTTATTAAGAAAGTCATTATACAGATCCTAACAAAGTACCAAATAACTCTAGATTAGTTGCAGGTAACATTACAGCATTTAGTTCTTTAACATGCAAATAAGTCATTGATAAATTACAAACACAAAAAGAGTCACTAGAATAAAAGCATCAGACATGACCTTTGATGGGTAAAAACTCCTCTCCTCCTCCCCCCCCCCCCCAAAAAAAGTTTCCAGAAGCTCTTGTGAGGTACTAGCATGAAATAAAGGGATTAACTATGTTGGGTGGTACAGATCTCACATAGTAATGGCCTGAGATTAGAAAAAGGGAGTTTAAACTAGCCAGGCAAGACGATTAGACAATTTACCAAGAAGGGCTAGAAGGCACCAACAATAGAAGTTAAATTCAAGGTTAAACACACATAAGGCCCAAATCCAAAACCATTGAAGACAATGGAAAAAACTATTCCATGGACTTGAGTGGGCTTTAGATCTGGTCCTTAGTGCAAAAGATAACCCTGCACTATTGACAGAAGATAGATGCTATTTCCAGTCCTGTCCTCAGTGATTTGTAGATAACCTGTAAATGGAATTGACAAAATGTCATCACCTTTAATGAGTGCTGAATGCCTTCATCAACCATGCTAAGAGGAGCATTCCACACCTATTGCTAATGGCGATAGCATTCCGTCTGTTCCATTTGCAGGTCACCATTAAAATGATCTGAAATCGTCAGGCCAGTATGATAAAAGTCTTTACTCCAAGTGTACCAGAATGATGAGCACTTAGTGCTGTAGGAAGCTGATCATTCTTTAGTCATCAACACATCAGCTGCACTATTGGTTCAGATCCCACATTTAGGATAAAGCAGGGGATGGAGAGAGAGAAGGTGCAGGACATACTCATTTGTGTAAGGAAAAGACATGCACATTAGCAAGTGGCTACTCTATTCCCATCCAGTTCAGCAGCCTCAGCAGCGTAGCTACAGTTTCTCCTGCAAATGTGGCATAACTGATTTTCTGCAGAATGGCCACGACATACCTGAATTTTGCCTCAATGATTTACAGTAATGAGATGCCCATGCCCACAACTACTCACACATGGTACCTGCTTTCCCCCCGCCCCATTCCATGACACAACTGGGCAGGTGGTGGGAGGCGGGGAGCGGGTTAGGCGGCATGATGCCAAGATTTCCCTGGCATGCCTGCAGATTGGTTTTGGAGCACCCCCATTGAATACAACATAGGCAAGATATGTTTCAGTACTTGTGATGAAGCCAAACAAAACCTTAAGTTATTACATACACATTTGGACATTCTGAATATATGAACAGTCAGGTAGGAGCACAGTCTATAAGAGATGAAGAAAGAGAATGCTCCCTAGATTTGCACTACAATAATAGATTTGACATATGAATGTAATATTGCAAGATCATAAGAATCTTCACCCAGGAATATACAGTAGAAGTAATTTAGACAGAACATTTTTAAAAAAAGAAAAAAAATGATTAAAGAGCCCACTCTGTCAATGGTGACATCATTATATAAGGCCTCTCTTTTTTGCAAGGATATCAGAATGGTCAGTGATCTGCAGGGGTGAAAGTAACTTACAGGACTTACCGGAGTCCTGAGGGGGGCGGGGCCTCTCAAGGTTTAAAGGCCCTGGGGCACCGGCTGTGGCTGGGAGCCCCAGGGCCTTTAAATCAACCCGGGGCTCCCAGCTGCAGAGGTGGCTGGGAGCCCCCGGGGCTCAGGGGCAAATTAAAGGGCCTGGAGCTCCCGCGACTGCGGGGAGCCCCGAGCCTTGCCGGGCTGGGGCTGGGATTTAAAGGGCCCGGAGCTCCCGCCGCTGCGGGGAGCCCCGAGCCCTTTAAATTCTGGCCCCGGCCCAGCCGCCGGAGCTGCGGGCAGGATTCAAAGAGCTCTGGGCTCCACGCAGCTGCGGGAGCTCTGAGCCCTTTAAATCCCGGCCCCAGCCCGGCTGCCGGAGCTGCGGGGGGGATTTAAAGGGCTCTGGGCTCCCCGAAGCGGCAGGGAGCTCCAAGCCCTTTAAATCCCAGCCGCGGAAGCCGGTGCGGTCCGGCACGGCATACTGGCTCTTGCCGGTACGCCGTACCGTACCAGCTTACTTTCACCTCTGGTGATCTGACTGGTTGAACATTTTCAGGTTTAAGTTAGAAGTAGATGGCTATAGAATATAGTGAATATAATGATGGACAGGGCCATTTACTCAGCTACTCTTCCTTTATTTTTAACATGCTGTCCTGTACTTTTACTGGCACAGACAGGTCTCTGTTATTAGCAGTCTCTCATTCCCCTGTCAAGTCACCTCACTTGCTTTTACTCCTCCCCTTAAAAAAAAAAATCCTCTTTCCTCTCAGATTGGGAGTCAGGAGACCTGGGTTCCATTTCTGGCTTTGCCACTGAATTACCACATGACCTCGAACAGGTCACTTAAATTCTGGGTCTCAGTTTCCTCATCTGGAAACAGAGGATAATAATGCTTACCATTTTGTAAAGTGCTCTGAGAAATACTGATCAAAAGGTCAGTGTAAGTTCCAAATGTTGTTCATTACTTCCATCCTGACTGGTCATCTACAGGATGAAACAAGCTAGTAGAAGCACATTAACAAGCTCTCTGGAGCTCCAATTTATTCACATTTGTGGGCAAAACTCCCACTGAATTCAGTGATATAGGAGCAGGTCCTCGGGTAACAGCAAACTCCTCAGTCCATATTAAACATGGGTCTATCCTAAAAATTGAATGAGGGTTTCCACATGAATTGAGGCCTCCCATTGCAAGAATTTTACAGCTGATGATCCACAGTTCTGTATGAAGGAATGAAAACCAAGAAAAGCAGAACTGGAGCAAGCAGATCAGGGAATAAAGTTCCAAGTGCAAGTATATTCAATGCAGCTCTGCAAAGAAATATTGCTAAATAATTCTGACACAGCACAAACAAGTCACACTACTTACAGAAAGGTTAAAATGGAAAGGTGAGCTCTCTAAATACTTGCAGGTTTCAGAGTAGCAGCCGTGTTAGTCTGTATCCGCAAAAAGAACAGGAGTACTTGTGGCACCTTAGAGACTAACAAATTTATGCATCCGAAGAAGTGGGTTGTAGTCCACGAAAGCATATGCTATAATAAATTTGTTAGTCTCTAAGGTGCCACAAGTACTCCTGTTCTTTTTGTAAATACTTGCAGTTACTCTTCTAAATGTACCATTTGTAGAAGTGATAGGGGACCATTTGTAGTGTACAAGATGGTGCTAGTATCAATTATAAAAAACAAAATTAAAAACTACTAACAAATAACCTTTTTATATGTTCTCTGAAAATATATAAGTAGGTCATTGATATTCAAGACATCAGCAATAAAGCCTTTCTGAAGTAAGCTTACTGCGATTCACCCAAAGAACATAAAGGCCATCAGGAGACGACTGGTATGCCTGATTGTGAGCTTATCACAAAAGAACACCAACTCAAATAATACAGCCCTCCACTCCCAATTACAGTGAAAGTTCTGCATAAGCCTTAAACTGTCAAAGTTAAGAACAGCATGAATATTTAGATAGCCTGTTTTTATAAGAAGTTACACTGTGCAGAAAACTTGATATTTTGCTTTGGCGTGGGGGGGCTGGTTCCATTTCCCAACATCTGATTCAATTATGCACCAGAGAGTTTGAGAATTTATCAATACTATACCTGCTTTTGCGTAGCCAATTATTCCACCTGATGTAACCAATGCTGCATAGCCAAAACCGACCCAGTCCAAACCCATTCTGGGAACATAACAAGGAAATCAGAGTTATATTAATTCTTTTCATCCCCTCCTTCCTTTACACAGTTTTTATACAATTTAAATTTATTTTTAACTTACTTTAATGCTCACAAAGGTATTAGCTTGATAACACTTGAAACGAAGTCCTATATGTATAATGTATAGATTATGTATCATGACTAAAGGTTGGGCAACAGTAATGCAAACTTCCCTATACGGCTCTGTTTTTAGACAATTATTGGCAATCATTGAGAAACAAGCACAAACATACACCACAAACTTAAAATCCTAAGAACATGAAAGCATATATCATGATACTAGTGTATCTGGATGCAAGTGTGAGGGAGAAACATCCCATATGAATTAACAGTTCTGGACTAAGTGAAAGGATATCACACACATTAAGTACAGAATATAAAAATAGATTTTAAATGGGTTTGATGAACATTGAACCTGAAGCCCAAGGAGAAGCAACCTGTTAGGAAGGTGGTTCAGTGTGTAATGGTTTGAGACAGATGCACTGAAGCTGCTCCTTAGAGGCCATTGGTAATGTTTCTGTGTCAAGCATCTTAAGCAAGTCCCTATAATGACAACATAAGGGGTAAAAAAACCTCATCGTCCAACAATAGCTCTAGCCCAGAACTTCCCTGAAAAGCCAGAGACTGGGCCATGTTGCCATGATCAGATCTGGATCTGAACTTTCTCCAGGCTCAGGGGTGTCTAGATCTAGGTTTGGGTTCAGCCCAGTACGCACACAGGTGCCAGCCACAAATCTGGAGCCAAACCTCCCCCCAGTCTGGGGAAACTCAGAGGTGGGAGCTGGTTCAGGCTCGGTTCTGTAAGATGGGTTGACAGACCCCTGCGATCACCCCAGAGGGATGCAGAGTGACTACAGGAAAGCAGTTCCCGAAGCAAACAGAGAACAGTCCTGCCCTAGCAGGGCGAGGAACCAGCCATGACCAGAGGGGAACGTCACCATCTCCAGAGTCTGGGGTCCCCAACTGCAAGACACAGAAAACACCTCACTCCCGAATACTGGCACCTCCTCCCCCCTAGCACAGCCTAGCTCAACCCCCGCCCCACTGCCCGCGTACAGCTCGGCTCAGCACCAAGCGAGAGGTACAAAGCCAGGTACTTGCCCCCTCTCTTCCCCCACCCAGGGAGCCCCAGGGCCGGGCGTGTTGGGCTGCAGACCAGTACCCTGCAGGCCCGCGGCCACGAGGCGCCCTGTCCCCCGCCGCACTGACCTGCCCTCCCCGGCCTGGAGCCGCGCTGCAGCGGAAACCTTAGCACGGGGAGTCCCGACCTTCCACCCCCGAACCTTCCCGGCGCGGAGCAGCCAATCAGAGCCGCGCCCGCAGTAGCAGGGCGGCTAAGCAGCCCGTAGCTCGGGGTTTCCCGCCCTCGCTGCCCAGGGGACGGGCGGACTTGGCTCCCCTTCCCGCCCCTCCCCCCAGCAGCTGAGCGCCTCGTCCATGTATTTCCTCCCCGTGAGGCGGGGCCGGGGCCCGTATGTGTCTAGCGGGGCGATTGCATCTTATGCCAGGGCTCCTTTCCCACAGTCCCTGGGACAGCTCAGAGAAGGGGCGGCCTTGACCCCCTCATTCAGGGGCAGCGAGTTATTTGGGCCCGTGGTGCCCGTGCTCCAGCAATATTCAGGGCCTGGGGGCCCGGCTCCACCAATGTTTGGGGTTGGGTCTCTCCCCCTGCACCTACCCCGAGCGTCCCCAGCCCCCACTTACCTCCCTGGGGTCCTTCTCCCCTGCAGCTCCACACTGACTCCGCTCTTCTGGGTCCTGGCATGAACTGCCCCCGCAGGGTCCTAGTGCCCCCCCAACTTGTCTGCCCGGCCCCTGCGCTTCTGCCTCGGATCCTTCCTTTTTCTGGCAGGACCCTCCACCAGCACAGGGAGCCCCCCCCTGCCCGCAGTCACCGCGCCTGCCCCATACTCCCCACCCCCAGTGAGGCTACAGTGAGGGGCAGCAGCAGGGGAGGAGGCGCACATGTGATTTCAGCCCCCCCCCCCCCAGGCGAGGGGACTTCCTGGACCTGTGAGGGGCCCTAGGAGCATGTGCAGTGACAGTGGTGCAGGGTGAGTGTGCTGCCGGCGTGGAGAGGGCTGGGGGCGTCGTCCTCTCTGGCCTCAGCCCTGGGGCAGCCTGCCTGCACCCCAAACTCATCCCCAGCCCTGCCCCACCCCAGAGCCTGCACCCCCAGCCAGCGCCTTCACCCCCCTGCAACCCTGCCCTGAGCCCCTCCCACATCCCAAACCCCTCATCCCCAGCCCAAGCCCTCACCCCCCCCATACCTCTGCCCTAGCCCTGAGCCCTTCCCAAACCCCTCATCCCCAGCCAGAGCCCTCATCCCCCTGCACACTAACCCTGTACCCCAGCCCTGAGCCCCCTCCTGCATCATGAACCCCTCATCCCCAGCCCCACCCCATAGCCCTCACCCCCTCCCTCCACATCCCCTCCCACCCCCAAACTCCATCCCAGAGCCTGCACACCCACCCCCTTCCCACACACCACCTCCTGCCCCCAAACTCCCTCCCGGAGCCTGCACCCCTCACCCCTTCCTGCATCCGCACCCGCTGCCCCAGCCCGGAGCCTGCACCCAGCAACCAAACTCCATCCCAGAGCCTGCACCCCAGACCCCCTTCCCCACCCAAACTCCCTCCCAGATGCCAACCTCTCACCCCCTCTGCACCCAAACTCCCTTCCAGAGCCTGCACCCCAATCCCCTGCCCAGGCCCTGCACCCCAGACTTCCTCCCTCCACCCACACTCCCTCCCAGAGCCTTAGGCAGGTGGGGGGTGGAGTTTGGGGGCACGGGTTCTGGGCACCACCAAAATTTCTACAAACCTGCCACCCCTACCCTCGTTCCTCGCACAGCCTAAGCGCCTCTGCTGTCAAACACAGGGAATTCCCAGCAAGCAGGCTTGGGCCCTTAGAAATAGAGACTCTCAGCACATGCAGATACAGAATGCAAGTCATTAATTAGGGCTGCTTATTTAGATATGTGTGTGTCTCGTATTTCGTTAACAGCCACCCTTTAAACCACAGCAGCAAGTTACACATTACATGTCTGGTCCCCTGGCTTGTCCCTGCTCCGGTTACAAGTTAACACCTGATTCCTACAGAGATGAAAGGGAAAAAAAAGTTGCCTCTCATATTTGTATTTTTGACAGCACTGTTTCACTGTTCCGCTAGTCAGTCAGTTGCTCAGTTTCCCCCGCTGTCTCCTGAGACGACAACTCCATGGCAGGGATCTCCCTTAATAGTGTGACAAGGGGCAACTGTGACTACGGCATTATTCCTGGTAGGGCAGCTCCATTACAGCCATGCTGCCAAGAAGCCAGGGATGGGGAGGAATAGCCGGGGCAGACAGCTTAGTGGAGGCACAGAGCCTCCTGTGATCCTTGGAATCTACAGATCCCTGGAGATCCAGCTGTTTTGAAGACCTGCAAAGAGCAGGGATACCAACTCTCATCATCCTTCTAAGAGGACATTGTGAGAGAAACTGTTCAAGGGGAACCTCATAAATTTCCTTCTTCACCAGCTCCCACAGGTTTTACAAAGGAAGAGAGACAGAGCATGCATCAAGAATCTTTCTGACTGGGTATGTCAATTTTTTACATGTTTTAGCTCAGTCACAAACCAACCAGCCACAATGGGTGCAGTTGTGATAAACAGATCATGGGTCATTGTGCCTGGTGCTTCCGATCTCTTCTCAGCATGTCTGTCTTATCAGAGGCTTCTCTCCTGGATTTGCCCAGCAAGACAGCAAAAGGTCTTTACTATAGATTTCATATAGACTGTACTTATTGTGATAAGAACATGCTATCAATGTACAGTGTGGAACATATGTTTCAGCTAAGAAGTGTTGTTTACCTTGCAGAACCTTTTTTTTTTTTAAAACACACAAATATCTTCAGCCCCCACACTAGTTATTGCTGAATTACACTTGCTAAAAATATCTGACAGGAGTACATGGAAGAAAATGGTTGGTCTGTCACTGCATACACCTCTCTCTCGCTCAAAAAAAAAAAAAAGGCTGAATAGATTTTGGTGAAAGGTTTTTGTTGTTGTTTTTTAAACATCACCTCTCACCTAAAAAAAACATGAAAAACATTTCTTTTCAACTCCCAAAAGGTGTTTGAGAATGTTATCAGTAACTATTTAATAGTACAAAAATAAAAAGAGAGACTGCAGTTGACAATAGAGAGATGCATTTCAGACTTAACTAGGATAACAGCCACTGTAATAACTGAATCCTGACTTACGGAAATTGTGTCCAATATCCAACTTCAGGCCTATAGTTAGCATAAAATGATTTATAGTTTATATACTCCTCTGCAATTAGAGAGGTAAAAACTAGAGATAGGCCTAAGAAGAAACACCAGAGCCAAACCTCACCCACAAATTCTTAGGAAATTCAGATCCAGACAATAACTTGATTACTGGGATCATATCTAGTTAACAGTATTATTCCATTGCAGCTCAGTTCTTATCGAAGTGTAACATGTACATTTCAGATGTTATTGATTAGTAGTTTTTTCCAATATGTTTCTTCTGTCTAGTAATTAGCATGAAAGTCCATTTACAGAGGATCCTTCTGGCCCTCATCAAATACATTCACAACTGTAGTAAATGCAACAGCTTCTTCCACTATAGTAAGTATGCAACACTGGCAAAATGGACACATTTGGTGAAGGAAGTGTTTTGCACTAACATTTCCTGCCAACACCTTGTGTACTGTGAGGTAAAATATATCCCCAAAGTCATACAAAGAATATAGAAAAAAATTTCTTACAAACAACTAAGATTTAAACAAAACCACCTGAACAAGTGCTTAAACTATCTTCTCACTTTCTTCAATTCAATGGTACTACAGGGTTCAAAGAACCTGAAAGATGTTGAATAGGAATTCAGAGTGCACACCACATTTCCGGTTTCAAAGGAAAAAGGTGAGCAGTCCCAAACCAACACTGTACAGCACTGAACCTTTTAACTAATATTAGAGTCAGAAGCAGGCTATAGTCAGCATGAGTATACTTGCACCTGGGGCCACAGAATTGGCTGTGGAGACATTTATGGAAGGGGGCTAACGTCATATAGTTCTTTAGGCCTACATCCTGCAAAGTTTTACACGCAAGCAATTCCACTGAAGACAATAGGTCTACTCATGTGCAGAAAGCAAGTGCAAAAGTCTTGGCAGGATTAGGGTCTTAGCCAAGAAACTCTTAAGTTTTTGATCCACATTCTTAAAAATGTATATGCTTTATTTTTTGGGTAGAGATTAATCTGCATATTTCCATGTATTGCAGTGTTTGTGAAAATTCATCCTACATATTTAAAAATCCACAACTGCTATCTACTAGTCTACATGTATAAATGGTATCCATCACCTCAACCCATAGACATATTAAATAGAAATAAAAATAGACATCTGAAAATACTATACAAAATATAGTTCTAAAAGAACATACAAATCTCTCAATATCTGCCACTAAAATGGCCTAGCAGCTAGCAATCAGTTAAAAGTTTGATTGGATATATCTCACACTGCACCCTCAACTGGATCAGGCTTATTTTATATAGGTAGAAGCTATGTATAAAACCAGAAGCTTCTAAAAAACTATTTTAGGCCTTAATGTATATCCAGAGTTGTGCAAATTTAAATAAAGGTGTGACTTTAAACTGCCCCTGTGAAGCTAAGCTAAATCAATATAAACCAGATTTAAAAATCAAATTAAGACAGACAGGGTTGAGTTCAACTAAATAAGGGGAAAAATTACAAAAGCTTAACTTAGATACCTATTCCAAGAGCACATTGCCACCATAAAGTGAATGATCCTAGCAGAGTCCAGAAGATGTTTGTTTTGTTTTTGTGTCAGAGGACCCTTTAGTGCTCAGCCAGAGTCAGGCTGCTGTGCTAAAATACTTTACAGGTTTTATTTTATGTCCCCCCCCAAGATACACTGCATTCCTTTACCAGTGTGGCCCCATCCATTTTGTTGAGTTTTCCTACCCCTTCAATACTAATCTGATCCTCTATATTCAAGTTCATCAAATTTTTATATATAGAACAGGGGTTCTCAACCTTTTTCTTTCTGAGGCCCCCACCAATATGCTATAAAAACTCCACAGCAGGGGCATAGCCAGGTTCTAACATCAGGGGAAGCGAACACATTAAAAAAAGGCGCCACCCGACATATCAAATTACTAATTACATACTTTTAAATTCGTTATACATATTTATTTTGTACTTAAAATAAAAACACAAGAATGATATTGTTTTATAAGTACGTGTGTTATTTTGCATTTAAAAAAGGGCGAAGACAAAATGTTTAAAAAAAATGTGGGCCTCTTGGCTCTTGCAAGGGATTCAGACTGACTAATGCTGTAGTGGTAAGTGTTACAAGTGTACAGATGACGTTTCTACCACATTTGATTATGTGATGGAAGCTACTGCCCGATACCAAGGGCTTTCCTCCCCCCACGCACCATACCCCCCCCCCCATGCCAGATTTGCTGTGTCACAAGCCCAAGGCTGGGTCCAAGCGGGGGGGAGGAGGCGCCCCCCCCCCACTCTGCAAACCCCTCTGCCAGCTCGGGAGAGGCACCCAAGCTAAGCATTGTGAAGCTGGCCCAGCCCCTGCAGCCCCCACTCCCTGGCCTGTGCACACACTGTAGCAAAGGGATCAGCTGAGACCAGCTGGGGTGTGTGTGTGGGGGGGCGATACCACCAGGGGTCCATCTCTCCAAAGCCCCAGCCTCAAATTGCAACCTCCTGGCAGGTGAGCGCTGTAAGGGGAAAGCCCCCAAAGCGGAGCAGGCAGCCTCTGAGGCGGGGGGGGGGGGAAGGACTGGGAGCTTACCCCCCCATGTGAAAAAAAAACTCCGTATTGTCTGGAGCCACCAGATTTCCGCCTTTTTTAAATTAAAAGCTCCAAAGGAGAAGCAGATTGCTCGCGCCAGGCTCTCCTTCCCTGCATGGCGCGCGGCTGGAGTCTGGGCGCAGCAGACCCAGGAGTGGGCTGGGGTAGGGGATTGGTGCAGGCTCTGGGAGTTTGGGGATGGGAGGGGTGCAGAGGGATGGGGTGCAGGGGTGAGGGCTGTCGAGTGTGGCTGCAGATGAGGGGTTTGGAGTGTGGGAGGGGCTCAGGGCGAGAGTAGGGGTGAGGGCTCTGGCTGGGACTAGGGATAAGGTGTTTGGGGTGCTGGAGGGGCTCAGGGCTCGGGCAGAGGGTGCGGTGGAGGGGTGAAAGCGCTGACTGGGGGTGTGGACTCTGGGGTGGGGCAGGGCTGGGGATGAGTTTGGGGTGTAGGCAGGCTGCTCTAGGACGGGGCCAGAGAGGACTCCCCCCAGCCCTTTCCCTGCTGGCAGCAGCAAGCTCTGGGGGAGGAGCCCCGCTTTCCTGCCCCCCCCCCCAGCAGCACACGGTCACTGCATGTGCTCCTAGGGCCCCTCTCAGGTCCAGGAATCTCCTTCGCCTACCCCATGGTGGGTGCCGGGGGGCGCTGCATGCGCCTCCTCCCCTGCTGCTGCCCCTGACTGTAGCCTCACTGGGGGTGAAGGATGGGGCTGCCTCCTTGCCCAGCATGGGGGAGCAGTGACTGCGTGCGGGGGGCCCCCCTGTGCTGCTGGAGGGTCCTGCGGGAAAAGGGAAGGGTCTGAGCGGGAAGGGCAGGCTGAGGCTCAGAGTCAGTCTGCCTTGGCAGTGGAGATGGGGGACACTAGGACCCTGCGGCAGCAGTTGTTGCCGGGAGGCAACATGGAGCCACACACAGGGACACTCTGCTCCGGGGCCAGGGGACACTCGGGGAAGGTGTGGGGGGGGGGGGGGGGGGGGGACACCCGACCCCAAGTATTGCTGGAGCTGGGCCCCCACCTCTCTTCCTCCCAGGAGCGGCCAGCTTGCTGGAGCTCAGCTCTTCCCCCTCCCCTCCCTGCCACCGATCAGCTGCTCCCTCCTGCTGGGAGACAGCTGATCGGTGGCAGGGAGGGGCGGGGCGGGGGAAGAAGGTTGGCTGCTGCCCGCAAAGCCTGCCTTGCTGTAGGAGCCCAGCGCCCGCAGCACCAAGCTTCAGAGCGGAGCGTGGGCTCCACTGGCGCCATGTTAACCCCTAAGGCGCCACTTTTTGACAACATGCTTAGTGGGGTAGCGGCCACTACCCCTGCTCCCCCCCCAGCTACGCTACTGCTCCACAGCCCACCTGTGCCACAATAACTGGTTTTCTGCATATAAAAGCCAGGGCCGGGGTTAGTGGGTAGCAAGCAGGACAATTGCCTGGGGCCCCGGCAAAGCTACATTGCTCAGGCTTCGGCTTCAGCCCCAGGTGGTGGGACTCAGAGCCCCAGGCTTCAGTCCCATGCGATGGGACTTCGGCTTTCTGCCCTGGACCCCAGCAAGTCTAACACTGGCCCTGCTTGGCGGTGCCCTGAAACCGGCTCGTGGCCCCCAGGGATCCCCGGACTCCTGGTTGAGAACCACTGGAGTACAGAACATTTCTGCTTTAGTGCCTATTGTCAGCCATGATTCTTATTTTGACTACTGAACATTCTCTGCTCATTTTCCTTTAAAGATAGGTGGAATTATGCCCAGTACGAACACTTAGCACAATGGTATAATGGTTCATCAAGGAGGCAACTTTACGTACATAATAAATACTACTCTTTGTCCGTTTTACACAATAAATCTCAGAGCACAGACTTGATAAACATTTTTAGGGGAGAAAAGGAGAAGGAAAGAAATGAATATAAACTTTTCCAACTTAACTAATTTATATTAGATTTCTTTGAACATAAAGATTTAAAACATATAGAACATCTTAAAGTTGTTCTAGCCCACTTCTTATTAACACTGGCATTTCAACAGCTCAAGAGTAAATGTAAATACTTGTAAAATGCCTGCATAAAAGTTACCAAAGTGTTTGTTTCAATCATGTAAACCAACTCCTGGAAAAAGAGGACATAAACAGAGTTGAATTTATGGACACAGACAGGTCTTTTTAAAATTAAAGACTTGAAATATTAGAAGGCAAAAAATATACTGTTTGCTTTTACACCCTCTTTTCATTGCTGTCTCAAGGGTTAAACACAAGTTTTCTTTTTGTGAATATATGAAGGATATTTTTGGTAGTTCTATTTTTCTGACATCATGGAGTATATATTAAGATTGTCTAAAAATAACCCTTAAAGTGATAAAGGCAGGCACATTTTTTTAGTACAAAAATCCAGCCTAGTAGGTGTATTTAAAACACAGCTTACCCTGAATTATATAAAAATCTAGCCCCCTCCAAAATTAAGTCCTCCTAGATACAAGTGCCCAAACACTGTGGAAGATCTTTATGGGCTGCCAGTCCTGTTGCAAACAATTTAACATTGTAGAAATGGTTAATTGCAGACATTTTCATTGTATATTTCACTGAAACCTATTTTCAAGTTTTAATGATTAAAACCAGAAAATCCAAGTATATTAATACAGAACTGCAGCAATTTTTGTAGTTTTAAACTGAATTTCAGAACTGCTCAAAGAGAATTTTTATACTATACTTGACATAATTAAAATATACATTAGATATACTACATTATGTGTTTACTTCTGAATGGTATAATTCAAGAGAAGTTAGTACCATCAGATTTGCCACCTTCCAAAATTCTGAATGTCATGTCATTTATCAATGTAGAAACATTTTCTACTCCCCAAATTAAATAGTTTCAGAGATATGTCCCCTGTTGAGATGGCAAAAAATGCCTTGAGTAGAAGTGAGAGGTGTAAAAAATGCTTACAGTGATACCGAAATTTACTAATATCAGCTTATTATTTGAATGGTAAAGAAGTTACATTCATTTTGAGCTCTATAGTTTCATTTTCTTCTTTTGCTGTGCATCTTCTGATTTTTGTTTCTTGGGCATCACTTGCCTATCTCCCTTTGCTGATTTATCACTATTATCAGTCCAACAAACTTTCTTTTTCCTAGTTATCAATGGCTGTTCATCTTCATTTACTGAAACAAAGGAGAAAGTTATTCATCATGAGTTTTTAAGTTCAATATTTGGAATCTCTGATGGCATGAAGTACAAATTTATTTCCCACCATTTTAAAAAGAAATTGAAACAGCATGAGCTCTATAATCTATTTTAGTGGAAGAGATGAGAGTGCCATGGTATGCAGTGTCCAAACATCAAGCGAGCAAGTAAATATATTTTAGATGGTCAAGCATGATTGCCGAGAAAAAAATACTGGGCTAGATTTTCTAAGTTAGGCCCATACAATGGGTAAATACATCTGTCCATACCTACTTTATGCATACATACCTGACATGCAAGTGACCTATTAGGTACACAAAACTGCATATGTTTAATTTTGAAAATCTGACCCAACAGGTTTAAGGACTCATGCACAGCATCTGCCAGTCAAAAACAGTATCCTAAAAGCCTGAGCATTTTATTTACATAAATATTACCACACTAATTCTTACTTAAAGGTACTTAGAGAAGACTGCAGAGAATTAAGATTTTGGTCAGACTAGCTGTGACCCTCCGAGCACCCCAATGCCAGATGGCCAGGGCCTCCCTAGTATATAACAGTAAATCTCAGCTGGCCTGACCAGCTCAATGAACTTCACACACTTGTTATAATATTCATTTAAAAGGTGTCTTGTAATATATCACTGGAAAACCAATAACCCGCTGGTCATTAATATCACTGTGAAATGTGTGTAATAATGCTGTATGTGAAATTATGGATATTCCGATATTATGATTTGGAGTCTGTAAACCAGTGGTTCTCAAACTTTTGTACTGGTGACCCCTTTGACATAGCAAGCCTTTGTGTGCGACCCCCCCTTTTAAATTAAAAACACTTCTTTACATATTTAACCCCATTATAAATGCTGGAGGCAAAGTGGGGTTTGGGGTGGAGGCTGACAGCTCGCAACGCCCCCGTGTAATAACCTTGTGACCCCCAGTTTGAGAACCCCTGCTGTAAACAGACAAAAGAGAAAGGCCAACACCTCTATAGCTCAACTGCAGATTGAACCAGGTGTGACAAGGACAATGAGCCATTCATTTGCATCAGAGATTGCAGGAATATCATTTGCACTGTAAATCTCAGGAGACTGCAAAATTAACATGGCATCTGGTCCCCGGTGGAGATAGAATGTTGAGCCCAAAAACTCCCACCTGCTCTCGTATTTTCTATTTTCTCACTATATTAATAGCACTTAAATAGGAATTATTTTCAACATAAAATAATCAAGATCGACCTCTGTTACCATAAGAAGAGGTTGTAGCATTGTCAGGGTTCTCTTTGGTTTCTGAAGTCCTGTCTAGCCATACTGCTAGACATGTAAGCCTGGCTTTGGTATTGACTTCACATAGCAAAGATGGTCTATCCTGGATCTGAGGAAAATATAGAAACAGATTCATTAAAAGGTTATTTCAATATAGTTTAAGTCACTTAACCTGTACATCTACTTTTAAGGCCTTATATCTCCACACCACAACTGTTAACTGTGGTTTTGTAATGCTGTCAGAGTCATGGCTGCCTTAAGGGTACATCTTGAGGGGCAAGACGGGTGTGTTTTTTAATCACCTTGGTTCAACTGAGAGAGCTCAACACAACTGAAAACATTAGTTGGCTGGCTGTAGCCTGGGTGAATCTTGGCTACAACAAAGCTAGCTAGTCTGCAACTTAATGAGGCTCAGTGGTGTTAAGCTAACATGACTGAAATATATCCCACCCCCCATTTATTTAATCAAATACAGGGTTATAACTGGTTACAAGTAACGTGGTTCAGTTTATGTGCACACAGCAGCTTTTCTGCAATCACAACCACATTCGTGTATCTACATCTACCATACTGCTTAACTGTGTTTGTATCAGTGTGCTTTGGGAAAATCTGGGCAAACATTCTATAATATCTCATCAAAACAAAGTGTGTCCTGAGAACACACAGAATAGCAATAGCAGCCCATGAAGCATTGCACTTTGGAATGTCCTACCACACAGAGAGCTGGGAGGAGGAAGGAGCAGGCACACCAGTTATGTAAACATGTTTAGGACAGCAGCACTTTGGGGGGGGAAAGCGTCCTGAACCAGTAACAGTAAAACAACCATGTGCCAGCCTAGGTCTCTGGCTGAAGCCAAACAAACACTGTTAGCTGCCATGGTTGCTGAGCTTTAACAATAATGTTTAAATCTTGGAATGTGAACTTCTTGGATCAGGGATTGTCTTTGTGTCATTTGTACAGTGCCTAACACAATGAGGCCCTCTTTGAGGTCCTTAAATACTACTGTAATAACAACAATGATACAAAAGTGAGGACATAACCCACAATTAGAGCCAACCAAGGCAGTAATTGGCTACAAACTTGGTTAAAAATTGTAGTGAGGACTAGGCCTATCACATTTCAATGAAGAATGAATAATTTATAAACCTTGGCTAACTATAGTTACTAAAACTGTTCATCTTTTGCATCATGGAAAAAGGCATTGGGATAAAAATGAAAAAGACACATTCTGAAGTGATTTTTTTTTCCTGCTTCATTAAAAAATAAAATGTTTGGAATAAATACTGAAATAAAAGTGCTCAGTATAAAATTGAAATGCCTAATGTATCACCATCTTCGATTTTTTTCAATCAGGACTGTATTTTTCCCCTCTTGAACACAAAAAATAAATAATACACTTTGTGTTTTTAAAGAGTAGTGTTAGTCACCAACATTACAAACATTATAGTAACCACCAAAGCATAAGAGATTGATTAGGAAGCTGTAAGTGTGGCCAGTTAGATATCAGGGAGAGTATAACCTTGCACAAGATGGAGGGGTGAAGTGACTTGAGAATTTCATATTTTTTTTTTTTAAATCACCACTAAAAATTAAAAGTTTTTGAAGTTATGGTAAGAGGAATTGATAGCCAAAAGATCTAAGTGCATATATATAAAAAATTTCTGATAAACATGGTGTGGAGGAAATTCAGGATTTCTAGATTGCAAACAGGTTTATTCAATATTTAAAAATAATTTGTAAATGCATGTGTGACACTGCACCCCATATTCTTCGCAGTGATATTATTATTATATGATTATGACATCATCATGATTTTACGCAAGATAAGTCATGTGAGGTATCATTGGAAAAGTTATAATTTGCTGAATATAATTATCCTATTTGTATGCATGTATCATTTTTGTACCTGAAGTTACGAATATTGACTATGTATCTATTTCACATGTAGCCATTCCTGGGCAATGCCTACTAGGCAAAATGCTTTCAGTCTAGATGGCTGGCTGGGAAGGGCCCATTCAGGTTAATGAGCCATTAGGAAGAAACAACAGGCTTTAGGAGAAGCTTATCTCCACCTGGGGATGCTTCCTGAGGATGCTACAAACAGCATCCAAGTAATGGCTGCTATGACAGGAACATGTGACCAGGTCACCTGGTGCTGGTCCTCCACCTTGGGATATCAGTATTTTTCCATAACTGGCATGGGAACCAAATTGTGAAACAAAGGGTTCCCACCATATGCAAAAGCTATATAAAGCAGGGGAGTGACATCATCTTGGTTCTTCACTGACTCCCAACCCAAGAAGACTCCTGGAAACACCTAAGAAACAAAGACTGAGTTGGGGGAAGTGTTGGACCCAGGATAAAGGGATTTTTAGCCTGTGAATAGAACATCTTTGGAATTCCAAGCTATAAACAAGTGCAACTTGCCTCCTAAGAATTTGCAGCCTGCTTGTATTATCACTTAGGGTGAGAATTTGCTATTCATATCCAATCTCGTTAGTATATTAAGCTTAGTTTGCATTTTCGTTTATTTGCTAGGTAATCTGCTTTGATCTGTTTATTATCCCTTATAATCACTTAAAATCTATCTTTTGCTGTCAATAAACTATTTTGCTGTATCTAAAAGCAGTGTGTGGGAGTCATAACTCGGGGCATAAAGCTGTTGTATATTCCTCTCCCCATTGAGGGAGGGGGCGAATTTCATGAGCTTACACTATACAGTTCCCTGCATAGTGCAAGACGGAATAATTTTGGGTTTACACTCCAGAGGGGGTGCATGCCTGAGTAGCTGGGAAGTTTCCTAGCTGGAGCCTTTCCATGCAGGGCTGATCACAGCATCTGCAGCTGGGTGTGTCCCTACTCGTATGTGTTCTGGTGAAAGTGCAGGCTGGAGCCTGGAGAGAGCTTGTCACAGCAATACTGTGTAAAGGGACCCCAGGCTAGTGGGTCAGGGGGGCTCTGTGGTACCCCAGTTCCAGGAGGTACCCCAGGGGGAACCTGTCACAGCATGCTTTTTAAAACCTAATGTTAACCTGCAAATTAGTTCTCCAGAATTTTTCCATGAGTTGTTAATGTACTAACCTTATCGAGTTCAAGACTCCACAATTTAATGTATCCATCACTGGATGCAGTAACAATAACCTGTAGTCCTTGGTTTTCAAAACTGTAGATGTCTTTTATTCTAGAACAAAATATAATACCTGGATACTTAATACCATGACAGGTGGCTTCAAACAATAAGGACAAATGCTAAGAAGTTGTCAGAATTTAAAAATGAAGAGAGAACATTCTACACGTCATTTAGAGAGCCACAAACTATGGATGCTTTATGTGAATGTTTTTGATTTAGGCACGTAAGATACAGCTCATACACAGGACTAATCTGTTTTGTATTCTGCCATTGGGAGCAATATGTGCCTTTGAAAAATACATGTTGAGGACTGTTAGGACCCTGATTCAGGAAACCTTAATTTTAAGCACATGCTGAACACCCACTGATATCAACAGCACTTTAGCATATGATTAAGTGCTTTGCTGAATTGGCACCTAAATTAAGACAGAGTACTAGATAGTTCTTTAATGATAAAGGGGAACATATAAGATTCCCTTTCTACTGGCCTGGATGGAGTCCAACTGTGCTATTTTACATAGGTGTCCATTTGGATACCACTGCAAGATTATAAATTGGTAACAGCCTGCTAGTCAATGCTTATGTGGATTCAGGAAAGAAATAAGAGACTCTTTATGCCATTTTTTTCTATTTCTATTCATAGATTCTAAGGCCAGAAGGGACCATTGTGATCTAGTCTGACCACTTATATAACAAAGGCCATAACTTTACCCAAAATAATTCCTAGAACACATCTTTTAGAAAAATATCCAATCTAAAAATTAGCATTGATGGACAACTGTTTGAGTTAGTACCTGGTGTTGAGCAAGACTTATGACTGCTTTGTGGGGAAGACCATGGAAAAGGTGCAGACACTACCAAAGCAACTAAGTTCTGGTACATGTTTGTCAAAATACCTGCATAGACATTATGGTTTGGGCTGGAGATCGGGTTCTCAAACTTGAGGGTTGAGGTGGACTTGAGACCCTGAGCTGCCATGTCAAAGCTACCTCTACACAGCTATGTTTAATGCGCTAGTGCGAGCCCCGCTAGCATAGATCTGTGGACCTGAGCTGCAAGACTCACTCCCACATGCAGTGTAAACATACCCACTGTGTTTTAGAACAGAAGCATATTCCTCCAATGCAATTTGTTCCACCTCTTTTTCCGCTGTCTCCATCCTTTCTTGGCAATTTATACTTCAAACACACCTCCCTCTCCTTCCTTACATGCTTTGACCATTAGTGAAATATTGAACAATATAGATGATTAAATTATCATCATTGGGCATCTGAGCTAAGACCATTTAGATGAACAGAACAGTTCACACCTCTCCGAGCTATAATTTCCAGTTCTCTGCAGATGCAGGCAAACATCTCTGCATCGGTTTAATTTGTTTTGCTTGTTTTCAAGGTTCTCTCCTCAACCACAAAGGCTTGAAATTTTAATTAAAAACAAAAACAAAAAAGAGTAAGTTGAGATTCTGGGAACAAGATAAAAAAATGCTAAGTACCGTTTGGCACCCTCGTGCCGAGGATAGATTAGAAATGAAACCTGAAATTCTTAAAAAGTAGTTCCTCAAGAACTGATTTGAGGCACACTGATGGGGCAAAATAGGTCATTATGCAATTCTTGTGCCTGTGCTGTAACTATTTTATGGATAAAAAAATCATAATCTGGAGGTATAAATCCATATCTCTTTAGAATACATCCACGACAATTTAAAATCACATACACACAACAAACTGTATTTAACATATATAAAAAGATCATCATATATATCCAGTGGGGAGGTATTAAAATAAATCTCACACAGGGATTCCTTCATGTTTCATATAACAATAGGTGTACACTCACACTCAGTGAGAATGCACAAATCTGTATTGAATTTGCAACTCAGTACATCAGAAACAAGGCAGTTTACTTTCTATTTTAAAAATAAAAATAAACTGTATTAAGCCAAGATGTTCTCAATGTCGCCACTAACCAGGCAGTAGTGTGTATTCAGCACTGCCATAAATTTTAAAACAATTTACCAGGACAAATATAAAATACCTGTTTTCATGAGCTTTAAATTCACAAAGGCACTTTTGTGAGTCACAATCGTACAGTCTTATAACTTCATCATCTCCGGCAATAGCAAGAACAGAATCCTTGAAGACGAAGAGAAGAAAATGCAGATGAGGCTAAAGTAATTCAAACAATTTAGTTTCCCACCCCCTTCTTTTATGTACTTACTGTTATAAATCTAACTGAAGAAATTCTCTTCTCAGTTGTGATGGCACCACTGACAGATGCTGTTTCAAGTTTGTAGACATCCACTTTATTAGTTATGACCACCACATACTTCTCTCCACTGGGAGACCATTTAACTATGTGTGCATCTGAACAATTTTAAGTAAAAAACAACCAGAAAGACCATAAGTTTTGCCATAATAATAATTTAAAAACTCTGAATCTCATTCTTGACATCTTCACTCTGGAATCTTTAACATGCAATGTATATGACCCCAATCCTGCAAATATTTATGCCAATACTTAATTTATTATCAGGAGTAGTACTATTGACTTCAATGATGCTCATAGTAGTAAATGTAAGCATATGCATGTGTGTTTTCAGGATAGAAGATTATATTACCACCCGGAAGGGGAAATCATATCAAATCTTCATATCTACTGGAATAAATCTAGTAGTAGCAAAACAGATTTTTAAAGACATTGTTGGGTTCCAAAATTTAGGTTTTGTAAAAACAAGCTTTTACAAAACCCTACCAAAAATCAATGTTCCAAAGAACTAAAAATAGAAACTTCCAATAAAGAGTTATATTTAAAACTAACATTTTTCTGTAGTCTTTGTAACCCAAATTCATGTTAGTGCATAAGAATCTAAAAGTGAAAATCTTTAGAAACTGTCTAGTCTATTTTCAATGTCCAAGCTGAAATAAATGCAGAAAGTAAAGTAATACAAATACTACTACTACTACTACCAGAATAAATAGCAAAATAATTTTTTAAATTTTTCAGTTTTGATAATCTAAAGTGTTATAATTAAAAGAGGTACAGAATTAAAAAAAATGATTTTTAGCCTAACAATGTGTATTTGAGGAAAGAAATAAGATTTCTGCCATAGTATTACTATAGCCTGTCCATGGCAATTTCTGTATTGAGGATATGTGCTTTTGATATTTAGTATAAGGTAGAGCAGATGGAATTACCATAATTAAAAAGTCAAACATTTGCAAACCAAAGGCTACCCCAGTGTACCTTTTAAACAAACATGCACATACATAAAAGGAACTCATCTGATTTTAGTTTTAATAAATATTTTGCAGATTAGATTGACACACTCACTTTGCTTCAGATTTTTGATGAAGGCAGATCGTCCTTCTACAAGATTCCATGTTCTGCAAAATACCAAAAAGGGGTTGAATATTCATCACTTAAAATAGCACAGAGAAATTAAAGTACCATTTACTAACCATTGGTAAGGCTATGTTTTAGTCACGGGTATTTTTAGTAAAAGTCATGGACAGGTCACAGACCTGTCCATGACTTGTACTATATACCCCTGACTAAATCTTGGGTGCTCTGGAGGGGGGGCTTCGGGGGCACCGCAGGTGCTCTAGGACCGCCGCTGCTGTGTGTGTGTAGGGGGACAGCACGTGGCCGGGGACCCTGCTGGTGCTGGGGGGGGAGGGGTGGGCACACAGCCCAGGACCACCGCTGGTGCTCGGGGGAAGGCAGGGGGAGGAGGGGCAGCGCGGCCCGGGACTGCCGCTGGTGCACAACGGGGCGGGGGAAGGGGGTGGCAGCATGTGCCCGAGACTGCCACTGGCACTGTTCTTTAAAAGAAATACTTTAAAATGCTGTTGCTATTTTAAAAAATGTAAGTCTGCACTCCCGTCTAGAGCAGGCCATCCAGTCCTCCTCCCAACACCAATCTCTTAGCTTTGTATTCTTCTCTGAAAGGTTGGCACTTGTTCCACCTGCAACCGACATCAGTCTTGAGGCTAACAGAAGACATCAATCTAGCAGTTTGATAAAGGTGGGCTTCCCTACTCCTTTGTGTTAAAAGGCCAGTTTTGTATACTACAGAGTCAACAGGATGAATATTAACTCTTTAATATTTCAATGGAGCTAAGAGGAAATTTCAAAGTGCTAGGTACAGCTACACTATGGAGACTTCACCGGTATAGCTACATCACCATAACTATGCCAGCATGACCCCCTAGTATTCATAGATCATAGAATATCAGGATTGGAAGGGACCTCAGGAGGTCATCTAGTCCAACCCCCTGCTCAAAGCAGGACCAATCCCCAAACAGATTTTTGCCCCAGATCCCTAAATGACCCCCCCAAGGATTGAACTCACAACCCTGCGTTTTGCAGGCCAATGCTCAAACCACTGAGCTATCCCGATGCAGACTAGACTGATGGAACACCTCCTCCCTGAATGATGGTTGCTATGTCAACGGAAGCCCTCTACCATAACCATAGCTGCATCGACGCTGGGGGTTAGGTTGGCTTAGCTATGTCGGTCAGAGGTGTGCGGGGTTTTTTTACATCCCTGACTGACATAGCTATGATGACCTAACTTAAGTGTAGGCTAAGGCACAGATGTACTCTGTCTAGATTCTAGAGTGACCCTTATCCCAACCATAATCTCTGCCTAGTATAAAACGAAGTGAAATTCAAAGGTACATTTTGACAGACCAGGAATCCTGCAAGTGTGAAAACATACACTGTTGCATAGGTTAACTGACAGCAGCGTCACAGATGCTTCCCTGATCCTTGCTTCACAGTCTAGTCCCAATATATAATCCTGCTTATAATTCAATAAGAGGACTTAGTAGTAAATTTCACTAAGTAAGATTTTCAGCCAGTTTTGACTCACCTTAATGTTTTGTCTGTTCCTACTGACAAAGCTAATTTTCCAGAAGGGTGAATAGAAAGAGATGTCACATGCCCCCTAATAAAGTCAACAACAAAAAGTTAATCGTATTTTCTTTGTCACATAAATAACCAAAAATATCTAAAAAGAAGCAGTTCAGAAGACTCACTTATGTGCTTTAATGGATTTCAGACATTCCCATCTCTTTGTGTCCCAAATACAAATTAATCCATCTTCTGCTCCACTCAATAAGTGTGCATTTCCATAGAACTCCAGGCAAGTTATCGTGCCTACAGAACAAGATCAGCACTATTAATCTACATTATGATACCCTGAATAAAAATACTACACAAAAAATAGTTTTATATAAAACGCAAGATATTCACTTAAAGACATGCTAATATTTTAAAACTTAATTGCATAACTTCCAATAAAGGCACACATATGAAATTGTATTTTGAAGTGCAAAATGAAAGTCACTTAAATTGTTGTCATTTTGCATCACACCTATAACAGATACCTTTTTACATAATACCTGTCTAGGAATTACAACATTATAAGTACACCTCATACATTATTTGCAAGAATAATGCATGCACAAAACATGCAGCAATGCCTCTCTATCTGTGAAAGAACAGCCTGCCTCTAACATCCAAACATGCCAGCCTTTTGTTCTGCTTGTTAGATGAAACCTGGCTTACTTACTATATATTCCTTCATGAAAATAAGTTTAACTACCATATTTAAATCACTGATGCCCCTCTATTGTCCTTGTCTGTTGTAGCATACAATTTTGAATTCTATCTGATCCCTCGCTCTCTAAAGTAAGTCACATTTATTTATTTATGTGCATCTGATAATTCCTTAATTCATTTCAAATGTATCTCAACTGAGGCCCCATTAAAAATTGACAGTTCTCTGTTACAGAAACACCCCCACCAGTAAATCATGTAATTAATACCTCTAAAAAGAAAAGTTCCCTTACCATTATGATGCAGCAATGCCCCATGTTCTATCTTCTTTTTCATGTCATATATTTGGATTGTTTCATCTCTGCTACCAGTGACTACATATCTGTTATTCACAGCTACTGCTGATAATGAGGCAGTGTGGGCATGATGGGTAAAGTCAGGGATAGGCGTCCAGTTCTGAAAACAAAATATAAAACGAATGAACCTTTTTAGAAACACACCCAGTGTGATGTTTTAACTTGTCTATGATTAGATTGTCAATATCATAGTATAAGACTAATTTTTAAAATAGCAAAAACTAGCCATGGTCATTTTGCCAAACATACAAAACCGTTATATTCTGTTACAAATCTAATGGGACCCTGTGAAGGAAGTTTCCTAGTGGTCACTGTATGATTAGAATGACACCATCAACCTAACAACTCTCCGGTCTCCAGAGCTTCGCTTGTGACTGGTGATGGGGGTGGATTGGTGCTTTGTGGAAAGAGGTTCTATGGCTTCTAGAAGAAAGAGACAAGTCGAGGCTCTTAGGAAAATCCAAGTCAGTCCTGCCCTTTCTCCTTCAGCACTTTGGCAATGACTGCCTAGGAAGGAGTACTGCGGAAACGAATCTAGGGGTTATTTAGTGGATCACAAGCCAACAGTGTAACACTGTTGCAAAAAAAGCAAACATCATTCTGGGATGTATCAGCAGGATTGTTGTAAGCAAGACATTAGAAGTGATTCTTCCAATCTACTTGGTGCTGATAATACCTCAACTGGAGTATTGTGTCCAGTTCAGGGAGATACATTTCAGGAAAAAAGTGGACAAATTGGAGAAAGTCCAGCGGAGAATAACAAAAATGATTAAAGGTCTAAAAACCATGACCTGCGAGGAAAGATTGGAAAAACTGGGTTTGTTTAGTTTGGAGAAAAGAAGACGGGGGGCGGGGGTTTGTAAATAACAGTTTTCAAGTACATAAAAGGTTGTTACAAGGAGGAGGTGAAAAACTGTTTTCCTTAACCTCTGAGGCCAGGACAAGAAGCAATGGGCTTAAATTGTAGCAAGAGAGCTTTAGGCTGGACATTAAGAAAAACGGTTGTGGGATCTTTGTCAATGGAGGTTTTTAAGAACAGGTTAGACAAACACCTGTCAGGAACGGTCTAGTTATTACTTTGTCCTGCCTTGAGTGCAGAGGACTGGACAAGCTGACCTACTGAGGGCCCTTCCAAACTACACTTCTACAATTCTATATTCTTGACATTCCCCTCTCCACCCTTACTATGCAGCCTTGATGCTTCCCTGGGTAGTTGAAGCAGAGGTGGTAAATTGTGGAACTAATGTGCCATTAGCTGCAATCACATAGTTTATTCTGCAGATATGTTTTATGCCTTCCACCCCGCTGTATCTGTCTTTTCTAGATAGAGTGTAAACGCTTCAGATCACAGACCATCTAGTGTTCTATGTCTGGGCAATGCCCAGCAAAACAGGGCCTGATTCTGGGTTGGTTGTTAGGTATTAAGGACCACAATAAACGTACTAAATAATAATCATAAAAAGCGTGGCACTCTGTGCCCCTCTAGAGGTGGCTGGGCCAAAGAGAGTGTGGCTATGCCCATTGCAGCCGGTTAACTCGGGCTGCAAAGGCGCCTGCTTTTAGAGCCCCGCAGGGGACAAGGCCCCCAGGCATGCGGAGTTGCACCAGCATGTGGTTGGGTCCAGGGGCAGGGAGGGCTGACATGGAGCTGGCGACGTGCAGCGAGAGGGAGGCGCAGTGTTGGCTGCCCGTCGTGTGCAGCAGGCAGGACTCCCGGCATCCCCTGCTGCAAGCCGGGCCCCGCCGCTGATCAGATCAGCTGCGAGCAGCCACACCCGGCTCACAGCTCGCGCCGCTCACCGCACCGGCCACGAGCGTCCAGCAGGGGGAACCCATCGGCGGCGCGCGCGCGCGGAGCCACCCTGCTTAAAGCCCGCGTGGAGGCGGGCAGCATTGGGCGCGCGCACTTCCGCGGTAAGTTACTGGGACACCCGGGCCCCTGGGTGACGGGAGGGCCGCCACCACCACCACCACCAGCAGCAGCAGCAGCAGCTGCTGCTGCCCCGGCGCCGTTACCTCTCCCGGCCGCACCGCGAACCCGAAAAGAATCTGCTCGTAACAGCCGCCGACTAGCTCCATCTCCCGGCGCGACCCCGGTCCTCTTTCCCCCACGCTCGGAGACGACGCCTGGGGTCCTTCCATCCACCCGTCGCACAGGCTGTCCAGGCACTGCCTGAGCCGGAATTGACAACGCCCGGACACCCCCGAGCCCGCGGCCCACCCCTCGGGTTTTCTAGCCGGGGTGTATCCCTTGGAGTCCCCGAGTCGGATAGGGAGTGCGCGGGCTGTGGGCGCGGTAGGACCCTGGGGTTGGGGTAACAGGCGTTGCTGGGGGCAGCCTCAGCGTGAGGTCCCGGGCGGGGGCGGAAGTAGGACCCGTCCTGCTCCTTATGGCGACGCCGTGGATGGGAGACGTTAGTGCTGGGAGCGGGTCGGGGGGAAGTGAGGGCCTCGCGAGCAGGGGGAGGCCGGGGGGGGGGCTTCTCTCGTCTTCCCAGGGTTATCGCCCCCGCTCCCGGGGCGGTGTCTGTCCTTCCCCTTCCCCTGGGCCTTTCCCGGAGCCGCCGCCGCCACCCCTCCCCCTCTCCCGGCGGGCGGCTCCCCCCCGGCAGCTCCGCCCGCTGACTCCCCGCTCCCTCAGGAGGCCGGGGAGAGTCACCGGGGGAATCCGCCCGTGGGACCATCGGGGGTCGGGTCGCTGCTCTCAGGGTCAAACGGCCGCCCTGGGTCAGCGGGTGAAAAAATCCCCCCCCCCCCCCCCCCCCCCCCCCCCCGCCCCTTTAAACCCCCCTCCCCGGGGGGCGCTCTGCGCCTTTGCCACGCAACACAAACCCCGTCACACGCAAACCACAGGCAGCAGCCCCCCCCCCCCCCATCAACTATAACCAGTCCCCACCCTTACACAGCCCGAGAGTGTCCCCTCTGTTTTACCGTATAGTGACATACAGCTTCGAGGTCTTAACCACGCCTCTGGATATTTGATTCACTGGCCATGGTTTTTCCATTTTACTATAAAGTCTGAAAAAAGAATTGGAATTAAGGATATTTATGCACCAATAGTCGCATAATGGTGTGGTTTTTGTTTATTTTTTTAGCTTACCTTTACAAATCTTTCTTCATGCTACTGCCTGAAAAAGTTAGGCCTGGTCTACACTAAAAAAGTTTTACTGATAGGACTGTCAGTGGGTGAAATGTTCTACCTATACAGTTATAAGCCATATTTTGGATGCAGTTAGACATTTTTAAAGGTGCTTTTTATGCTGGTATAGCTTATTTTGCTTCCCAACCCAGAATAAGTTATACTAGTCTAAGCATTTTGATACAAATATAATTAAATTCACCCTAGGGTATTTTTGTCATTTTAACTATATGAGTATAATTAAAGAGACATAACTTTCAGTGTAGACAAGCCCTTACATGCATGCTTAAGGTTAAACGTGAGTAGTCCCATTGAGTAGCCTTATTGGAGTCAAATATTTGAAGTTAAGCATGCAAGTCTTTCCAGGATTGGGACCTTAATAACTAAATGGTAAAGTTAGTATGAAAAAGTAATGTATCCTATCAATGTGCATACCTCTAACTTTTTTTAAATTTGTTTGAATTACAGTGAAAAGATCAAATGTCAACTATCAAGCTCAGAGAATAAAATACCAAAAATATTGTTTCGTATAGAAGACCATGATAACTGTGATCAAGATATTATTGCATCACTTTTTTTTCTGATACAATTTTTCTGCGGTCAAATTGCTTTTTTATTGTGCTGCAGCTTGCATTAAATGTGCACACAGAGTGGTAAGTCCAAAAACAAACCACATAAGTGGTCAAAAGTAAATTGGACAGTTTTTAATCTAAAGGCCTAGTATTAGAATTTTATTTTTTTATACAAAAGTGGAATTCTGTTGGCTCTGTCTCTTTAAATAGCAGAACTATAGTAAAACCTTGCTGATGCACATTTTGCTAATATGTGCACTTCATAATTTGTGCAAAATGACATCCATCTCTATCAGGAAAGAGTTAATAGTAGAGTGCTGTTGTAAAGTCTCCCATATTGTTAAAAAATTAATTGCTGAAATTCAAAATGAAGTGCTGATCCTGAAAAGATTAAAGCAGTGGTCTCCAATCTTTTTATGCCCAAGATCACCTTTTGAATTTAAGGGCAGCCCAGGATCTACCCCTTCCCCGAGGCCCTGCCCTGCTGACTCCATCCCCCCCTCTCAGTCGCTCGCTCTCCCCCATCCTCACTCACTTTAACTGGGCTGAGGAAGGGGGTTGGGGTTCGGGAGGGGGTGCAGGCTCTGTGCTGGGGCCGAGGGGTTCGTAGTGTGGAAGCAGGCTCTGGGCTGAGCCTGGGGCAGGGGGTGCAAGCTTTGGGAGGGAGTTTGGGTGCAGAAGGGGGTATGGGGTGCTGGCTCTGGGAGGGGAGTCAGGGCAGGGGGTTGGGGTGCTGGCTCCAGGAGGGGGTTGGGTTGGGGTGGGGCCCTCCCGCAGGGCGGCACTTACCGTGAGCAGCTCCCGGTTTGTGGTGCAGCGAGGCTAAGGCAGGCTTCCTGCCTGCCCGAGCCCCACACTGCTCCCAGAAGGGGCCAACATGCCTCTGTGGCCCTGAGGGGGCACGTAGCTCCATGCGCTGCCCCTCTTTGCCAGCACCGACCCCTCAGCTCCCATTGACCACAGTTCCCTGTTCCCAGCCAATGGGAGCTGCAGTGGTGGTACTTGCAGGCAGGAGCATTGTGCCAAGACCCCTGCCCCCAACACCAAAGGGGCCGTGGGGCTGTGCTAGCCGCTTCCGGGAGCGGCGTGGGGCTGAGGCAGGCAGGGAGCAAGCCTAGTGACAGCCCTGCTGCACCACCGGAGATCGTGATCGACTGGGAGAGTCCCCAGGATTGACTAGTCGATTGCGATCAACTGGTTGGTGACTACTGGATTAAAGCATGTGAGTGACTAGTCACATGAATAGTCCCACTGAAGTCAGTGGGATTGCTTACCTGTTACAAAGTTATGTGTGTGTTTAAGGGCTTGTCTATATATGAAAATTAATTTGCATTAAGGAAGGCTGTGAATTTAAAGCCCAGTTGCTGTTCCTGAATGACTCCATATGTAGACAAGCTCGAAGTCTTTGCAGTACTGGGGTTTTAACAGTTTTCAAACTGTGTTACTATTGTGATTTACTAAATTTGCAATAGTTCCCATGGTCATTAGAATGAAAGATGTACTATGTATTTTGCTACATAGATCCCACTTTGGGGTAATATGTTACAGAAATCTGTTATGTGGAATAATATGGGGTGAAATTTCATCAGGCAAGCATTTATTAATGTGTACAAAATACTCTTGCAAATGATTTTTACATTCAGTAAGAGTTTTAAAAAAATTGCTGAGGGAAAGGGCTGTGTGCAATGACTTGCTTTTATCCCCAACATTGTTTGACTAGCAAGATGATTTAAAAGAAAATACATAGTGAATAGCTATTTCAGATTTTCCTTAAAAATTGTATAGAGCAAGTGAGTGAGCTAAGGGGAAAAGGCATTGAAACTAATGAAATGACTGTACAAAGCTGTAGCCCTAGCATGGGCCTTTGGCCGCTATTGTAATACAAATAATAATGAGAGGCTAAATTCAGAGGTGCTAAATGGCTGTGTAAATTACAAGTCAGTAAGAGGGTGAAATTTGCATACCAAGCTGGCAGAAGGGGGGTAGCTAGGAAAGATACAGGAGGGCAAAATTCTCCCTTTTCTTTACCTTATACCGTCTTGTTGCTTTTACCGCTACAGCTGCCTCTTCCATATGTACCACTCTGCACTCTCTTATTGATTTGTAACTTACACCAACAACCAAGGCATCTTTAAGTTTGGCCCAAAGAGAGGAAGAACCAAGGAAACCTCAAAGGCCCATAAAAATGAGCTAGCTATCTTTTTAATCTTTTGGATGATAGATCTTTCTTCACTTCTAAGCTGACCTTATATCCCCCACCAACCAAACATATATTTAAAATAATAGTAAGGTGTGGGCCAAATATAAAAAAACCTTGAGGCAGTGGTGGAATAAGAACAAAAACTCACATCTGTCCTCTAGAATAGAGAAGTTGAAAGATAATTACTGGTCTTGGTAAATAGAAAGGATATGTGTGCTCATTCCAGGTTATCCCCAAGTCAGGCTGTGTCACAATATGATGCAATGATGATTTGATCCACAAGTGGTCAGTGGTTGCCAATAGCAGTGGTCTACATAAGTGTATTATGGTTAGGCTTTTGCAATGCAAGTCTAAGCTCTGGAACCTTTCAAAATTCCCCAAGTTAAATCTCTTAAATCAGATTTAAAAGAAGGTGAACAAGTTCTCAGCTGTGCAGCAGCAAATTTTTTTAGTTTAAGTTGAATTACTTTTCATAAAAGCTTCTCTCCTCTTCTTTTTCTTTAAATAGAGGATCAGAATAAATTGTGAAGCAGTGCAGCATTCCTTGTGAAGAAAACTTCTAAACAGTGGCAAACCAGGTAAGATCATCTGGTGAGAACAAGTCCAGGTCCACAGTGCTTAGGAGGGATTCTAAACCATATCCAGAATTCTTAGCAAATATAAAACTAAAATAGTTTCTCTGAGTAGGTGAATTCTAGCCCTGTGCTTCCTTCAGGTAATTTGCTAATTAATTACTCTCCCCTGCTCTGGAAACCTAATTATATCAACTGAAGCAGGTTGTGGGACCTGACATGAAGCATTGGACTTTCCATTGTTTAAAAGTGAGTTCTCATGGAGGGGCTTGCCTGTAACACTCTCTGAGCAGGATATATGCAAGCACTCACACAGACATTAATGTTCTACTTCTAGTAAGTAAAATGTATTGAGAAATACCAAATGTATTAACTCTTGGAGCCCTAAGGATGAGAATCCTCATTCTTAAGATTCTAAGGTGAGGAACGTGACCTGCGTTAACTCTACAACCATCTCCCTCCTTCTCTTCTCTGTAGTTGTCCTACCTCCTTCCTCTTTTTTGAGTGAGGCATGCTCTCTGTCTGTTTCTTCTTTGCCCTGCATCTGGGCATGAGTTCCCCTGGGCTCCAAACTAGAGTCTATCTGTCCCTCGTCTGCTTTCCCCTTGCATCCCATCTACCAACCTCCTCTTGGTTCTTGGCCTGAGCGAGTGACTGACAGCTAGCTGTGAGGAGAGGTGTCTCACAGCAGCAGGAAGGGAAGAGCTCCCAGCAAAAGGGAGGCAGGGCCAGTTGAGGCTCATTTTAGGCAAGAGTGATGACCTAGCTGTGCCTTTCAGTCACCCAAAAAAATGCTACTAGAGTGCTCTAGCACAGTGTTTCTCAACCTTTTTGATGCCAGCGACCAGCTTGCTGCCTTCCTAAACTGTGTCAGGAAGATTTCAGGGACTAGCGCTGGTCCACAGACCTATCATTGAGAAACACTGCTCTGGCAAGTCCTACAGAACATTTAGGCGCAGTCCGGTCCTTAAAGTGATTAACATTTAGGATTGGCCAGCATCTAAGGGATAACTGCTTTATTTTATTTTACTTTTTTTTAATTCCAAGAGGAAGCTTTCAATCCTTTAGCCAGATTGACAAGTCAGGGGAATATGGCTGTTCATACAATCCTTTGGCTCTGTTATTTTTGCCAGGCGTTTTCCCCAGAGGCTGCTTTCCCTCATGGGAGGCGGAGGGAGAGATGGGACCCCAGGCTTCTTTCAAGGGCAAGGTGAATATGGGGAAATCACCTGTGGTGATGGGGAGTGGGTGGGAGGAATTTAAATGAGACTAAGTACTATAAAGCTTTTTTTCATCCCAGCAGGATACAATGGGAAAGAAAAGAGAGTCCCTGCAAACCTATAGCTGGTGGAGAGGACCACAGAAAAAACGAAAGAAAAAGAACAAAATAAAAGCAGGAAGAACAGACTATGTTAGTGTTGTTAATCTTCCAATCAGGTAAAAAGCTCTTGAAACAGACCAGAAGAACTAGCCCCTGTCCATAACAATCCATCTAAATCAATAGTGAGCAGTGAGTGAATACTTTGAGAGTCTTAAATGGAGGTTCTTATGTAAGTGCCAAGTATTGTTTATGCTAGTATATTTTGTAAAAGTAATAGTCTTTGTAATGAGATTTCATTACACCACTCTGCTGTCAAATCTTTGCTGAGATGTGAGTGACACCAATAGTGTATATTTTTTTGGGTTACCTTTTTACTTAGTACTTTGAGATCCATCAATATGCATTTATTCATTTGTTGCTGGTATTTTTATTGCTCCTCTTCTTTCCTCTTACTAAGAGATACTAAAATCCAACCAGAGGGTGTGGAGATTTTTTTTTTTTTTTTTTGTAGTAAAAGGTGGATTGACTTGGACATCTGCTCTCAAAGCAGAAATAAAGCCTGTTTAGCTAGAGAAGTAGGCTGGACTCATTATCTTCGAGAATATTGCGCCACAGTGGTTGTACTACAAGATTTGGACTGATCCTGCAGACATGTACACTGCCAAGTGCAACGATCACTACAGTGTGTAGTGCTATAGAAGACCACAGTGTTTGCAGGATTAGTCCCATAGTTATTTGTTATATGCAATAACTAACAGCTTTCTGACCAGTCTCTTAAGATTTCAGTATTTTTGCAATCTAATTATTTCTTTTCAATCCTTTTTAGACCAGATTTCTCAATAGTTGTAGGAGAGCTAACTCCTGAAGTGGATGATTTTCAGCTCTATGACTACTTTGTGAAAAGGTACCCTACATGCATTGACTGCAAAATAGCCACAGATCTACTGGGATACTCCAGGTAATTTTTACACAATCAAAATGCTGCTTATAAAAGGACTGTAGACTGTTGTTGTTGTTTGTAAACCACTTGGTCAGACTTAAATCTGTATCCTGTTTCTGTGGTGTCGTCGTCTCCTCTCTCTTTCCCCTCCTCCCCCCCCGGGGCAAAGAGAAGGTAGAACAGAGGTTAAAGTCTAAGAACAAAGCAGTATTTGAGGAAAATCCCTTGTGCTATTTCAAGTCTTTGTCTGGATTGCATATGTAATAGGCTAAATTGTGATTTCACTGTGCACATATTTGCATGCCAAAAAATTTACCTGGGGAGGCAAAGGAGATGTACACTGAATTACTGGGGCTCTGCTCATGCCCAGCAGTGCACCTAATGCATAATCAAGAGCTGTACTGAGGGCTAAGTATTATCCCCATTTGATGGATGGGGAAAATAGACAAGGAGCCACAAACTGAAGTCAGTGGAATTGAACCTGCTTGTACCAGCAGTAAAAAGGTCCCAGAGAGAGTTTGTGACTTGCCCAAGGCCACCCAATGAATCAGTGGCAGGGCTGGGACTATAACTCTTTGTTGCTGGTTCCCTATTAAGATCACAGTACACTTTGTGTGCAAGAAACACAAAATACTGAGAAAGTGAACTTTTCTTCTTAAAATGCTAAGTATTGTAAATTGATAGCTCTTGGTTAACACTAATTGAGGATGTGGGTAAATCAGTTGCCATATACTCCATTAATATGGAGTCTGCCTAGATACACAGGTAACTGTTATTTTTAATTATTTATTCTTTTGTTGAGAACCACCATTAATAGAGCAAGCTTCTTTTAATCTAACTGCAATCAGCTGTCAGTATTTGCTTTTTGACACAACTTTGAGCTCTGAGAAAAAGCATTTAGCACGGGTGTTTAAAAACAAAAGAAAAAAGGTAGAAAGCAAATATGTACTGTAAGCCATAGTAGCTACAATGCTAAATAAGGGTTTTGTCTGCCGAAGAAAACACTAAACTTATTAACTCTGTTATAATGTTATTGGTGTGTATACTGGAATTACTACAATGTCTACATTTTGGAATTTGCAGGGGGTATGGCTTTGTCAGATTTGGTGAACAAGGTGATCAGATGAGAGCACTGCAAGACTGCCAAAATGCACCAGGTCTAGGTGGAAAACGAATCCGACTGAGTATAGGAATTTCTAAAAGGTAATGAATCAGTCTTGTACTGATACAGGAATTAAAGGTAGTCATTAAACACTGGTAGCTTCACCTTGTCAAAGCATATCTCATCTACTGTAATGGTGGTGTCAACCCATATTTCATGACATAAAGGATCTAGTTTTGCATTTCTTCTAGTTAGTGCTTCTCTATCTGCTTTTCCTGTCTGGTAACCATGAAGTACCTAGAGCCTGGCCAGAATCCTGGGGTAAATTTTTTTTTTTTCAAAAGCACCTAAGTGAGCATGTGCTTAACTTTACTACTGTGAATAGTCCCATTGAAATCAATGTGCCTATTCATAATAGCAAACTTAAGCACATCATAAGTGATTTCAGGATCAGGACCTTACAGAGTAAATAAAAATTTTTTTCCAATGAAAATAGCACAGGGTTTATTTTACAGTGATCTGGTGAAGTGAAGGAGCACTCTTAAGCAGGGAGAACAAAAAGTCTATAGTACAAAAGCCAAAACCAGATCCCAAATGCGATATACAGAAAATACACCAACTTCCATCAATGTTGTCCAAAGATTCCTGACTTTGAAGTTATTAACATGCAAGTGAGGACTCTGAACCACCCTTAAAAGGTTCCTTGTTCTGCCTCCTAAACTCTTAATCAGTTATATACACTTTTTGAGGCAATCACCGCTTTTACCAGTTAGGTTTGGGTAGGTTGATATCAAATTGACATACACTCTCATCCAGTACATGGGTGAAATAGCATGTAACAAAGAGGATGAAACTTCCTAAACATACTTAAATTACCTTGCCTTGTATTCCTGTTAGTCAGTGAAAATATCCAAAAATGAAGCTCTCTTTTCTAGGTATACCCAGACCTTGTAAATATTACCTTTTTCCCTTTAAAGGAGATAAATCTTCTAATTCAAGTTGGCACTACCCAAAGCTGGTCTGAGAGCTAGATACCATTGTCTTCAAACTGTCAGGTTATGAACAAAACGTCTATTTCTCCTTTTTGGCGATCCTGTGATGTGGGGAATGTTTAAGTCTTTCACATTCCAAAACAGGATCAGTGTTGGATACTTAAAAAACCAAACTCTTTATTCTTTATAAGGTCCTTTCAAAACCTTCAATGCCTTTCTTTGCTAATTTCGTCCTTTTCCATTTGGTAAAAATAACTTGATTGTTCCTCTGTGTAATAACTGAGAAAAGATAACTTGGTTCAGTTTTTTTAAGTATTATCCCATTCTCTTGTTATGCTAGTAACTGTCATTAAAGTGTGGGTGCAGCTTTCATGACAAAGGCACTTATGTGTAGGTCCTATAGTGATTTATATTTCTAATTTAGTAATGACAGACTGGTTGACTTCTGTGCCTTTTACAAAAAAAAAAAAAAAATATATGGAAGACATTACCCAGCTAACATTTAATCTGTTTCAAATTTAGATTTAAACTAGAGGTTTTACTTTATTTTGGTTTATTTTAGTTTTGCTTTCTTGGTTAAGGGGCAGACCATACAAGTGGCTTTTCTGTGTCTGTGTGGAGAACTATCAAAGTAAATGGGGGGCACTACAAGTACAGGAGTCTGCCTGTACAGGGCCACATTTAGCATTGGGTATTAAATATTGAAAATCTGATATGTCTCTGGAATGTGCAATCAGTCCATCTGACTTCATTGTATATTGTATAATGATGAATGAGTATCAGATGAATCTAAATTAGGGAGTTTTCTAATTTTTTTGAAGAAAAAATTGTCAAACAACTATTTTACATTTCTTCCTTCACTCTCTATTAGTAAATGAATCTGGCTCCTTTTTAGAGTTTGTGCTTTTGCTGCTTATTCCCCACTTCTCTGACTTCATAAATTATTGTGGCAATGATTGTCATAAACAGGATTCAGAGTAGCAGCCGTGTTAGTCTGTATCCGCAAAAAGAACAGGAGTACTTGTGGCACCTTAGAGACTAACAAATTTATTAGAGCATAAGCTTTCATGGGCTACAGCCCACTTCTTCGGATGCATATAGAGTGAAACATATTGAGGAGATATATATGTATTTCTCACACACACAGAGAGCATGAACAGGTGGGAGTTGTCTTACCAACTCTGAGAGGCCAATTAAGTAAGTGAAGAAAACTTACTTAATTGGCCTCTCAGAGTTGGTAAGACAACTCCCACCTGTTCATGCTGTGTGTGTGTGTGTGTGTGTGTGTGTGTGTGTGTGTGTGTGTAATACATATATATCTCCTCAATATGTTTCACTCTATATGCATCCGAAGAAGTGGGCTGTAGCCCACGAAAACTTATGCTCTAATAAATTTGTTAGTCTCTAAGGTGCCACAAGTACTTTTATAAACAGGATTACAACTTCAGATGGGAAATAAACTCTGGCAGCTGCTGAATGCCAAACCAGTCTCTACGCAAAACAAGTTCAGGCGGAGTGTGTTTGGGGGAGGAGGGAAATGTGTGTGAGCAGTAGTTTGGGTTTTGTTTTGGTTTTTTTTGTTTTTTTTAAAAAAGAGGAAAAAATCCCAAGTGTCAGATGCTCCTTAAAATATAATCTGGGATTTCTTTGGGATTTTTTGTTTCGTTTCTCCTCTCTCCTCTTCCCCTCCCCCGAACAAAGATTTAGTAATTAGCCACACAAAACAAAGGGCTAAATAAAAGAATGGTTTCAGAGTTGCGGCCGTGTTGGTCTGTATTCGCAAAAAGAACAGGAGTACTTGTTGCACCTTAGAGACTAACAAATTTATTTGAGCATAAGCTTTTGTGGGTTACAGCCCACTTCATCGGATGCATGCAATGGAAAATACAGTAGGAAGATAGACAGAGAGACACACACACACACACACACACAACATGAAACAATGGGTGTTACCATACACACTATAAGGAGAGTGATCCGTTAAGGTGAGCTATTATCAGCAGGAGAGAAAAAGAACTGTTTGTAGTGGTAATGAAAATGGCCCATTTCCTGCAATTGACAAGATGATGTGAGGAACTGTGTGTGTGGGGTGGGGGGGGGGGGGAATGAATGTAGCTTTAAAGCAGCTGTACTTGATAGCTGTCTGACAAGTGCTACTTAACCAATCTATAGCAGAGCACTAGGCTTTAGCTGCAGAAACTGTGTTTATGCTGACACTGAAACTTACTTTAAAGTAAATGGATAGAAGTAGTAGTAGTTTCATGGATTTGGATTTTACCCAGGATAGTAATTACTATTGGTATTGGCAGAGGTGAGACCATTTACTTCTGTATAAACACAGATGAAAAGTACTGTGCAGTGATTTTCCCCACCCTTTCATTTCTGGCAACTTTTTTTTCCCGAGAAATGTTCACCTTCATAATTTGATGTACAAAGACTTACTGAATTGTTTAATTTTAAACTAAAACCAGTCTTACATCCAGTTCTTAAATTCTAATTATACACTTTTAAATGTTTTTAGAATGAAAGCAGAATTCCAGCGGTATCAGTCCTATAACTATAATGATTATTATCAAGATTATCAGAACTACTACTCACAGTGGGGTTATGATCCTTATGCTGATTACAACTATAGCTATCCTTCCTATGACAACATGCAAGCTGTTGGAGATTCTGCTATAAGAAACTCAATTGTGACTCCAGCTGTATTTGAGGTATTGATGTTACTGAATTTACATTGAAGATAAGTTCTTGCCAAAATCTTAAATTACATAATGAGTTTAATAATTTATAACAGAGCAGTATGTCATTTCCCCCCTTTAGTTTTAACATGGAAACCATGCTTAAAGCCTATGATAATGTGTAAAATAAGGACTAAATGGCAGATTGAAAATCCAAGCCTTTACATGATACACTTCTCTAGCATTAAACCTCTATAATCCTCTAAATGTGTACCATTTGTTCTTGCATTTTTTTTTTTTGCCAAATGTGACTAACATTATCTGTATAACTTTGTATCCTAATAACAGTCTGTCCATAATGCACATAATTTAATTCTCTAGTTGTTCTAAGCCACACTAAACTATAAAATTGCCTTTCTCCTGAATGTCTATTTTTTTAGAAAGGGAATGGATTGAGGTTGAAAAAAAAAACATTTTTTACACCTTTTAAGACTTTCCTTGAAGATGCATGAATACATTGAAAATCCTTTTTTTCGGATAATGGAATGTAAAAATTTCTGAAGAACCTGGAATTAATAATGATTACACTTCTATAAAACTAACACAAACATATTCTTGTTTATTTCAGGAGACCCCAATTGTGGCTGAAAGCAATGATGAACTAATAACTGAAGGTAACGCTAATGCTATCATACTTCGATTGTTTGGTCCTAATAATGTCTGGCTTTATAAAATTTCTATACAGAACTGCTGACAAAGTAGTGCTAGTTCATGGAAAAAAAATCTGTACAAATATTCCATTTTCATTTCCAAATGAGCTATTCTAAATACTGGCACAGAGGTCAGCAAGTTGGGAATGTAACGTAACTTACGTTGTATGTAAAATTAGGAGTTTTCAGACTTGGCAGTCTTTTTAAAACAAATGACTTTCTTCTAACTTGCTCTTACATGAAGATAAAATAGTCTTTTGTCCCACTCTGCTAATTTTCATCGATGTGCTAATTTCCATCTCATAATTTCTCCAGCTCTTTACACCTTGACTCTGTTTTAAAAATATCTCAGTAGAAAACAGGTTTCTTAAATGTTTTACAGCATGTTTAATATCCATACTGCTTAACAGAATCATATGCTAAAAAGCAAAAGAGATCTGTTACATTTTGTACAGAACTCTTTTCCCCCCATTGTCCCAAACAAAGTGGGATGCCCTATCATTTATCTAACCATAATGGCATGCTAGCTTATGCCAGAGGGTTCTTTCCCTGCTTGAATTGCTATTTATCATGATTGTCTGTCTGAACCTGACCAGACATCAAAGTAAGATTTTGAACCTAAGTCCTTCAGCAACTTTTCACCCTTGTGCCTGAGAAATAAGTGTATGTTGGATACTGGGATATTAGGAAAGCATATCCTGGCATGCATTTTCTCTCCTTTTTAAATGTAGGGGTAGTGATATTTCACAAATTTGTAGCAATGGATTTATAATTTAGGTTAATACCTTCAACAAGTCTGTGCAAGTTTGTTTTAATAGAATTTAATTTTTCACAAAGTAGTAATGTAATCTCTGTAGTTTAACCCTAAGCATTAATGTAATTTAATGTTGTGTAGGGGGTTTATTTTAAAGTCCAGTTTGCAGAGGGTTTTTTGGTGGTGGTTTTTTGGGGTGGAAAGATTGGTGTAATGAATAACAATAACCGCATGTCACATATGAAGCTCTTGCCATTACTTTTTTGTGTGCCTGTGTAGGTCTTTTTGTGCTGGGCCAATTTTTTTTTTTATTTACTGGGTTTATTTTTACAGATCCACAGCTCCATCTGGATGTTGATGAAATGAACAGAGAATTTATGGAGAGAAGTGAAGAACTCTATGACTCACTCATGAATTGTCATTGGCAGCCTCTGGATACGGTCACCTCTGAAATCCCTAATGCTTTCTAAAAGTGTCTTACATGAATATATAGCATGATCGTTATGACCAAGGTGCTAACATTACATTTCTTCTACATTACTCTAGACCATACGTTTTAAAGCACAAGGATGGGTGGTTGTTTTGCTAAGCTTTTGACAGCCTTTGTAATTTTTGTTCATCACTCTACTCATGAAGCATCTTGAAATCATGTAAATATTCTAGAAATGTAAAGAGTTGAATAGAATCTCAAGATAGACTTGCTTGTGTAAATAAAATCTCGTTTCTGCAAACCTGTCAGTGGGGAATTTCACTTCTTCACATGTAAGTAGTTGGTACACATTCTCTTTTGGGCTTGCAAAATCCAAATGGTCTCCTTGTTTCCATAACTTTCTAACTTCTACTTTGGAACTGACACCATGCTATAGAATGGCTATAGTTAGAGTGAACACTAGATCTAGTACCAATGAAATACCTGAAAAATAAATATAGATGTGAAGATATTCTGAAGATACTGTTGGCTCAATTAGCTAGCAACCATCAGTCTTGGGGACTCCCGTACTTGAGAATGGAGCATTCATTCCCATGGCTCTCCTGCAGCCTCCTGACACTGAAGAATTGCAGTTGGGCAGCCACTTGCTCCATTATGGTTTCAGTTTTTTAATAAACTGCCTTTAACTAGTTTAAATCATCCTTAACTTCTGCAATGATGTGCAGATGGGGCAGTTGGCATCTGGCACGTCTGTCCTCCTATTTAATATGTCTATCAGCAGTCCACTTCTATTTGCATAGTGTCCAAAGGTTCAAGGAAACCTTTGAAAATATCCTTGTCATCTGACATTTACTTATGTACAGAGAGCCCAATATATACCATATTATGTATCCTCAATTCTACTGTGAAAACTCATTCTTCTGTATCTTGCTTTCCTCACTGCATTTCCCTTTTCTGGCCCTTTGGCATGCAAGTAAGTTGTACCAACTCAGATTTCTGTTAATTTTAGTTAGGGTTCCTTACGTTCAAACTCTGTGCCAAGTTCAGTTGTAACGTGCAAAGGGAGGGGTGTATACAGAGACTCCATCAGGACTTAACTGTTCTCATATTCACACCCTGTGTGTTGGGGGAGCTGGAAGAAGGTGTATGTTCCTCCATTTCTTTCAGTTGGACTCTGAATCGGAGGAGTCCAACTGAAAGACTTCACTACCTATATATAGGACTTTAATTCTTAAGGACAATAAAGTATGTTGCAGGTACAGGGATCCCTTCACTGTGCGTGTAGTTTGAGCCTGAAACTGAAGAATAAAGTTCTTAAGGAGCCACGTGAAAAGAAACTACTGTCATTACTGATTTTTGCCAGTATTAAGGCTATGGAAGATGCCATAGAGTCTTTTAACTATCACAAGTAATCAGGACCTCACTTTCACATCTGATCCTGGCACCAGCAATATGACATGCTTGTTTTGTTAGGTTGGTGGGAAGGTCATCATTCTAGCTTGTTTAGTCACTATTATGATTCATAACGTAAGTGAGGTTTGTAAACCATGTACTGTATCATTACACATTTTTAATAACTGATAAATACAATGGTGGTTGAATCAATGCATTTTTTTTTTTTTTTAAATAATGCAAACACCTAATCAATGATAGCTAATCCCTTGTACTATAGCTAATGGTGAATTTGGTTCTGAAGTGCAGTGGGCTTAAATTTAGTGTTATGACTTGATTTCAGAGCTTCAGTTTGATACAGTTTTTAGTTTTCTGATAATTTGTTAAAAATAAAGTGGCCAAAACAAAATCTGGGAGGGCTGCCTAAATGGCAAGCAATGGGCCAATTGTGTAACCAGAAGGGGTTCAAATAGCTTTCCCTCCTTTAAGGGTCTGACTGGTGGGAGTTTGCAGACTTCACTTATTGTGCTGTTTCTGTACAGACCAATAGTAGCAGATGAGAAGAACAGGCTGCTAAAGAATGCAACAGTAACACAATGAGTGCACAGTCCACCCACAGTGCGGTGTCTCCATCTTTCCACTCAACTACTCCGCGTGCCCTATGCCACTATTGGCTTTTCTGAGCGCTGACCAGAAATTTCTACTGCTGCTTCTTTCTCTTACCTGCTGCTGGATGCTCTCCCAGCCCTGCCTCTGCGAGGCAGATAGGCATCTTCCAGTATAAATTCTCTCATAGACCTGTTAAGCTGTGAGAGTGGAACAGGACCCATAACACAAAGAGCCTCCTGTATGGCAGGGGGCGCAGCAACATAGAGTGCCATCACCAGTACCTTCCTCCTTGCTATTAAGAACTCCCAGGAAGAGCTTGCCCAGTCAGTTCATAGTGTGAAGTGACCAGCTTTGCATCCAGACCTACAGTTTGGGAACCCCTTGAAGAGGGGACTGAAAGAGGAACTGGTGGCCTGGAGGGAGAGTGGATGAGGGTGGGAGGGAGAGTTGATGGATGTGTGTGGGGAGAAGGGAGAGTAATTGATGGACTCAAGGGGAACTGAGGGGGTGGGGTGGGGCGGGGGAGGGGGAAGTGATGTATGTGTAGGCCCCTCGAAGCTTGATGGAGAAGGTTTGGTAAGGATTTCAAGACCTTTGCAGCTCTGGAAACTGAACTCACTTTATTGGTATAATTTGCCTGTGGTGTTGAGCTCTAGAGTGTGTGGCTTGAATTTTGTACATTGGTAGCAGTGACCCCCTACACCTCTGACATGTAAGCTACCGAATTTGGGGTCCAACCTCTATGAAGTTTGTAAGCCCCAGATACAGTAGCTACATGCCATTGCTAAACCCTGGTACAATTGTGCCCTGCTGTCCCCCTGCCCATGCATGATTCTCACTTGGGGCCAGTGCCCCCAATGTGAGTCACGTAGTCCAGGGCTTCCCAAATTGTGGACTGTGGCCCAAAGGTGGGCTACAACACAATCCTGGGTGGTCCACTAGCAAAACTGCATTCTCCAATCAAGTTAGGGGCAGAGACTGGGTGGGGGGGAGGGCTTGTAGGGGCATTGCCCCCCCAAACTGCATCTTTCTATTCCCCTCCCAACCCTGGCCCCTCAGCGCAGCTCCAGAACACACAGCCCCATCCACTTGCCCTGCCTGACAGAGCCTGTGCAGGGAAAGCATATGGGGCTGCACTCAAGGGTGGAGTCAGCAAGGGGCTGAAAATTGAAGATGAGATCTGGTTGAGCCTCACTAACGTGTGTCCCCAGCTGGAAAAACTGTACAAGGAGAAGCAGGCACTTCCATCCCATTAAGAAGACTCCTGGTCTGTAAGTTATTTTATATATTTATTTACAATATTTGATTATTTTTTAATTAGCAGAGAGTAGGGTTAGGTCTTTACTTATAAAGCACAGAAATTTAGATTTTACACTTAAAAAAATTGAAAATGTAATATAGTGTTCAAAGTTGGACAACACAATGTGTTTTTTTAAAACAGTTTTGTTAAAACCGTTGTTTTGCTTATTTCCAGTTTTATACCAAATTGAGTTTTCCCTGTTTGAACACCACACTTTGCTCTCAACATTTTTTTTAACATGTAGTTTTACTATAACGGGGTTTCAAAGATTTTTAAGCATTTATTTGAGTGCATATTGCTCGGGCATACAATCATTTACGTTAAAATGAAAAGGAAACGTACATTGTTTATTTCCTGTGAAATATATATGTAAGTAATCATTAAAATTAATAATTTTCCTCAAGAAGTGTTAATAGTGGGCCAGTGCCTATTGCAGTTGTACAGGTGGGCATCAGGGAAAAAAGTTTGGGAACCCCTGAAGTAGTCAACCTGGTCTAAGGTCTGAAGAATATTTTGCCCCTCTCAGGCTCGGCCCTACTAAAATGCTCCAGCCTTTGATACCTCACAGGACACCGCATTCCATCCACTGCCAGAGAAGGGAGCATCTCGGCCCCACAGGGACCAATGGTTCTGTGGTTCCCTCTCCCCCATTCCAGCCCTGCCAGAGGCTGGGGGACGGGGGGGGAGGGGTGTCCTTTCCCTGTTATCCAGTCATCCCTGCTCGTTCCCTGGGCCAGGAGGCCTTGGCTCTGGGGGTCTGAGCTGATTAGCTGTTTACTCAGGCTCTCCAGTCCTTGAGTGCTGCTGCTCCTCCTTTTCCATTCCCTGAGTCACAAACTGGCTGTAAAACTGTCCTGTGCCTCTTGGGTTGGAGAGAGGGGCTGGGGGTGTTCCCAGGTGGTATGAGGATGAGGCTAGGGCTGTTTTGGGTTGGGGCTTCTGTAGAATGTACCTTTCCCCTGTCTTGCCCCCCATGTTCAGCACTCGGCTCCAGGACAGGGAAGTGCCACTTCAAGAGCCCGTGAAGCCATTGCCCCAGAGCCCCTAAAAAACTACATAGGGTCCCCTGCCCTGGAACTGAGAACATGGTGGGAAGAGGGAGCTTTGGGACTGGGAAGTGGGCAGAGCCAGGTGGAGGAGGAAGGAAGCGAGCAGTTCCTTCATAAAGGGTGTAGCTTCCGCAGATGCACATAGTTAATATCAAGGCACCTACACCACGAGCTTCTAGAGGGTGGTGCCCATTGGGCCATTTGCCCCCCTCTCCCATTCTCTTGCAGAGGGTTCCCATGATATAAAGGGGGAATGGCCCCAACCACCCTTCCTTTCCTTCTCATCCTTCCCAAGAGCAGTGCTAGGCACTGTATAAACACATTGTCAGAGACAATCCTTGCCCCCAAAATTATTTCATTTTATTATTTATTAACTTATACTAGCACCCACTAAGGGCTTGATTCAGGAGAAGTGCTATAACATAACTGTGTAGTTTCTCCAACCACCTATGCAGCTGTCCCTCAAGAATCCTGAATCTAAGTAGTGGATGTAAGATTTTATCTCCTGCAGATTGCTGATCCCTGCTGTTGAGTGTCCATCCTGGGGCTGAAACAGTCCCAGTTCTCATTTAGGTTTATAAAGCAACTATGCAAAGTATTTAACTAGTAGCTTCTGTCACTTCCCCCTTGGTATCTTGGATTTGGCCTTACCATCCAATCTGCAAGCTGGGAGCAAGGACTGGCCTGATCATGCTCCAACTGGGATTTACTGGTGCAAAAGAGTTACAGGCTTCTGCACCCCAAGCTGGAGGAATTAAAAACAGGATCTCTGGATCTAGAAGTGGAGCACAGACACCTGTGGCTCACCATCCTGGCTGAGGAAGGAACAGATGGTCAGTTCCTCCATGAAGGCTAGTGAAAAAGTCTCACCAAAATTTCTACTCCTTGATCAGAAATCTATTGGTGTCCTGCAAATAGTGAATGAGACCCCATAAGTGGTTGGGGGTGAGTGGATTTTGGAAGGTTAAAGACTTTGGGGTAGGTTGGAGCCAGATGGATGGGGGCGGAGGATAGAGACTGTGAATAATTTAGGAAGGAGAAGGGCAATTGGGAAGAAGGAATTGATGCAGGGAAGGAGAAGATGAGATATGTAGTGGGAGAAGGGAGAAGGGAGAGATCACTGCTCTACAAAAGGGATGGGGAGGTGCATAAGTCCCTAAATGTTGGTGTCCAAATTAGAAAATGTTGATGTAACACAGTTTTTATGTCAACTCGATTTTATACTTGTGCACGACAGTCTGGGGCTGTGATGGGAACTCATAATGGGCATGCTTGGTGCATGCCACAGGCAAACTACTGTAGTATTTCCACTGTTTCTGTGGAGTCTGCTAACAGACAATGAACAACTCTTCCCACTGTCCCAAGCAACCCTGCCTCAGTCTCCCTCACTTGGCTTCTTGTCCCATTCTCTTCAGCTCATTCTAGTCTACCAGCACTGCCTCTAATAAGGGTTAAATGATTTACATAGTATTCTTCCTGTCAGGACTTTCCATGCCATTCCTCCTGACTTAATTTTATTCCCATCCAAATTTATTTAAAGCCTGTCGCTCCCTGATTGATTTTCTTTCAGCAGTTTGGAAGGGCTGCTTTTCATTGACTCCTGTGGTGTGTCCATTGTTTCTGTGAAGTCTGTGGGCTGGGACAACAATGAAGGACTTTGCCCATTCTGTTTTAACAGGGCATCCATTGGTCTTTCAGCCTCAACTAAACAGTGTTCTCAGTTTCTGGGGTAGCCAAGTTGGAATTCTGACTCTCTGGTATCTTCTCAGATGAACCTTCTGGGTAATTTTGGGCTTAGTCCTGGGATCCACCTGTTTTGCTATTCACCACTTCATTTATTCTTGTCAATACTGTACAGAATCCCTCCCAAAGTTAATCAGTTTTAGCGCTCCTACCTTTCCTTCCACTAAGAATGTGGAATCGGATTGTCTCTCCCCCCTTCCCCCCCAAAAAAAGTTTCCCCCTATGAACTGTATGGTTGAAGTCTTTTTTTCATTTTCAAATGGTTTCAAATTTTCCCAAGGAAATGTGTGCTTTTTCAGTTTGGGGCTGTGGAATATCTATATAGTTCAAATGATCCAAATTCCTTTGCTCCTTCCCAGAAACTCTACAGGAGATTTCCTGGGGTCCCTAGTTTGTCCAAACATGAGGTGAACTGGGGTTCTTTTTGTACTTTAAATGATTGGTATCTTATAGGCCATCAAAAATAATGAGAGATGCTGGTTACAGTCTGTTTGATGCTGTTCTGAAAAGGTAGCCTGCTTAACCTTTTTTGACCCATTCCACCTTCCCACACGATTGTGGTGTGAGTCTTATGGATTCCTAGAATCTCATAAACCTGTTGAAATACTTTTGATTCATATTTTTTCCCTTGATCGGTGTGCCAATCATCTAGAACCCCAAATCTGGTGAAGAATAAGTTCAGTAAAACTTCAGTGACTGGCACAGCCTTTTTGTTCCTTATTGATTAAGATTCAGGCCATTTTGTAAAGAAGTCCATCCTATATTTGTGAACTGCTCTCCGTAATGAGAAAGAGAACCAGACAGAAAGAATAAATAGGCATGTCACGAATGATTGACTGTTTCTTCTCCAGGGATCAATGAAGGCAATTTGTGGGGCAACATCTTCTCTATAAATCTATCTGGAAGGGCATTTTTATATTTTACTGCATACTTGGCATAAATTTATAAATATAATGGGGCAGATCATCATCTGGTATAAATCAGCATCACTTCATTGACTTGTTTTAAGCAGCTAAGGTTTGGCCCTTTTTGTGTGTTTGTTTATATTAACACTTATTTAACTGTAGTGGGTACATTTTTGCTAGACATGTTGTTGGTCTGACTTCACCTAGAAATAGTTCTGACTCTTGTGTGTCACTTACAAATCATCTATAAAGGACTTATCTCCGTTGGCATATCATGTGCTTCTCCATGCTCATTGCTCTTCCCTGCAACACAACAAAACAACTCTGTCCCTCCACTTGCACTGTGGGCTTTCATAACAGCCAACCAGAATCTGGCCCTCATTGGTTTATGGACCAAAGCAGTTATGGATCCAGTGGCAGATGTTACTTTTCTTTACCACATTTTCTGATTATATTGCTTCAAATCTTTTTGATCGCTGCAGAGTGGAAATCATCCACCAGAGTATGTGCTTGCGTAACCTGAACTTACACCGCACCATTGCCAGCCTAAGCCTCTAAAAACGCTAAATAAACCATGCGATCGCCTTAAAAAAAATCACACGATGCTGGGGTTCTGCGTATTTGCCTGGGAGGAGTTTTTGCTCAATGCAAGCTGCGATTGGAGCTGGGAAAAAAACACCCCTGGCCAGAACCTGGCTCGCTCTCTAGCTGCCCTTCCCCTAGCGGCAGCGCCTACAGCCCCTGCCACTTCCCGAAACTACACTTCCCATGAGCGTTTGAGGTGGGGAGCACTCGCCGCTGGGTAAGACGCAGCAGGATGACGCATCCCGTTGTGCGCGAGTTAGTGACGCAACCTGCCCGGGCGGGCGCTGTGTGGTTGGTCGGACGGGGGGGAGGGGTGCACGGAGTCGGCCGCGGCGCGGGCGGGACGGAGCCGGCAGCCAGCAGCAAGCGCGTGAGGCCCCGGAGTCCGCGAGACAGGCCTTGCGGCGCGTGGCGGGGGCATCTCCATAGTGACAGTGACAGCACAGAGGGGAGGAGGGAGCGCGCGGCGCGGCCAGGCCGCGGGGGGAAGGGGGAGCGAGCGGGGGCCGGGCCCGCTCTGCGCCGGGGGGCCGGATCCCAGCATGGCCTCGGGCGGGGGAGGCGGCGGCGGCGGCAGCGGAGGGGGGAAGATTCGGACCCGGCGGTACCACCTGGGCGCCTCGAAGCCCTACCCGAGAAACAAGCAGGTGAGAGGCCGGGGATGGGCCGCGCCGCTCTGCCAGGCCGGGGGCTCTGACTCACGGGGGCCCGCGGGGGCTGGGAGCCGCCGGGCCGGGCGGAGGATCCCCGGCCTATCCAGGCCCCGCGGGCTGGGGACCCACGTGGAGCCCGGGGGCGGCGGGGCCGCGTGGGGAATCGGGCTGCCCGAGCTGCGGGAGGGCGCTGGGGGCGTGTGAGGAGCCACGGCCCGGGGTGGGGGGACAAGGGGCTGGGGGCGTGTGGGGGAGGCTTTCCCATGCGCTGGGGCCGGTATGCATGTGTGGGGGTTTCCTCTCGGGCAGCGGGGAGGGGTTTGGGATTTCCCTCTGGGAGTGCGCGGGGGGGCGGGAGTTAGGGATTTCCTGCCTTTTTTTCGGTGAAGCTGGGAGGGGTCACTGGAGGGAAGAGGAAACGTGTTTAGCAGTTGGTGCCATGTGTGAATTAACCCCGTCTCAGTTTGCTTCAAACAGCTTTGACGGGGCGGGAACGGGGGAAAGAAAAGCGTTGGAAGGAAAAATCTGGAGAGCGTTTCCTGTCACAGGGACGAGCTGGTGTAGGGTGCAGATTTTCCCAGGATGTAAACTTTGACTCTGCCCATCGTGTAATATCTCTGGGCCTTTGGGGTGGTGTAGCTCCACTCTTGATACAATCTTCTTTTTCTATACTGCCCAACTTCCTGGTTGCTTTCCAACTCAGATTTGCCAAAAGATATTTATATATTAGCAGGAATGATTTGGGTTCACTTTTGGGCAAACATTATACACAATCAGGATAAACCTCTAGAATGACATTATCTTAAATAGGTGTTTAGTTAGCATACAGTGAATTTTGAGATTTGAATGTCTTTAAGATCAAACCAACCAAATTTTTAATTCTTATGTACAAGTTTCAAAACATCATACAAACCACTTTGTAAGGGCAGTGTGCAGTTAGTTGTCCTTGTGATAATTTCAGTAGGTGAATAGTTCATAATCTTCAACCCCTCATATAAATTGTTCTGGTACTTCATTCTTTGTATATCTGTTGCTAGCACATTTTGGGTGCTAATACAGTATAAGTAATAACAGTATTTAAAAAAACGTTTAATTGTTTTTTTTAATCTTGCTGAAGTGGTGGATAAATAACAAAATAACTTGTTTATATATTACAGCGCGTGACATTGCAGGGCATTTATAGATAAAAATCCAGAAACTAGGTGGGATGGCTGGTGGACAGGCAAATAGATCCTTCATTATTAGTGTGTGTGTTTCTAGGAGTTTTAGGGTGCTCAGATACCTATGTACTGTACAAATCTCATCTGTGTGGGTATATATGTATGCATTTGGGAATGCCTTTATGTAAATTGTTGAACTAGGTTAATACAAATTCAGTTATGTTCTGCTTGTATATAAAGTGAAGGACCATCCAACATAAATCTCATAACATACTGCTTCTCAGAATAATAGAAAGGAATTGTAATTTTTCTACAGCCTTAAGTATACATATAGAATTGCGTAATACTGTTCTGCATCTGTCCCTGAAGCTCTAGGACAGGGGTTCTCAAACTGGGGGTCGAAACCCCTGAAGGGGTCACGAGGTTATTACATGGAGGCTGACAGCTCGTGACCCCTCACCCCAAACCCCACTTCACCTCCAGCATTTATAATAGTGTTCATTAAAAACACTTTTTTGTATATTTTATATGGGGGGTTGCACTCAGTGGCTTGCTATGTGAAAGGGGTCACCAGTACAAAAGTTTGAGAACCACTGCTCTAGGAGATAGTAGTTTGACATTTAAACAGTAAAAATGAGTTTCTTCATCTCGAAGTGTAGTATTGAAACATTTGTGTAAAAGCTAAAGAAGTATTGAAATAGCAAGTAATGAATGTGTTGATCACTGCTAGTTGAGGAGTGACTTTGAAGGAGATGTATGGAAAGGTTTAAATAGTAATTATGGACCTAATCCTCTAGTCTGAATGCACCAGTTGTGTTGTCTTTGTATATTCCCAATGGGTTCATTTGGATAAGTGCTGAAGTAAGCATGTGTTTGGGAATATTTGGAGGATCAGGCCCCAAGAACAGATACTTGAATGTACTGGTCAAATTTACAGATGTAACATGGTGTAATAAGAAGAAAATTGCTTTCTTTATTGTAATGCTTTAAAACTCAATTTTTCAGGCAAAAATTATAAAGCCTGAAAGCACAATTCTTTGTTTTTCCCCCTTGGGTAAATCAATTTTTACTGGCCAGGCTTTTTAAAGCCTGCCACCAACCTGTATGTTCACTTTAAGGTTCAGACTAGTGGTTTTAATCTTGGGGATATGTCATCTGTCGTTTTAAGGATTTGACTACCTTTTTGTGCAATGGTGTAAAAAGTGACTTGCACTGGCTTACCTGTGTTTGAAATCTGGGTAAGCTGCACCAGTGTAGTATGTCTTCACAAGGGGTTTGCACTAGTGCAACTACATTGATGTAGTTTTAGCAGGGGTGGGCAAACTTTTTGGCCTGAGGGCCACATCTGGGTATGGAAATTGTATGGCGGGCCATGAATGCTCATGAAATTGGGGGTTGGGGTGCGGGAGGGGGTGAGGGCTCTGGCTGGGGGTGCAGGCTTTGGGGTGGGGCTGGGGATGAGGGGTTGGGGTGCAGGAGGCTGCTCCGGGCTGGGACTGAGGGGTTTGGAGGGCGGGAAGGGGATCAGGGCTGGGGCAGTGGGTTGGGGTGCAGGAGCGGGCCCGGGGCATAGGTTCCAGGCGTTGCTTACCTCAAGCAGCTCTCAGAAGCAGTGACGTGTCCCCACTCTGGCCCCATCCACAGGCACCGCCCCTGTAGCTCCCATTGGCTGCAGTTCCCGGCCAATGGCAGCTGCAGGGGCAGCGCTTGGGGCGGGGGCAGCGTGTGGAGCCCCCTGCCTGACCCTACGCATAGGAGCCAGAGAGGGGACATACTGCTGCTTCCAGGAGCTGTGCGGAGCAGGGCAAGTTCTGGACCCTGCTCCCCAGCTGGAGCTCGAGGGCCAGATTAAAATGTCTGGAGGGCTGGATAGTTTGCCCACCTCTGAGCTATAGTATTGCAGCCCCCTCCCAAGTCCTGGTCATGCAAGTTGCTTTGAGCATGCGGAACCCTACTGAAGTCAGTGAGGCTTGATGCCTGGGTCTGCGTGTGCAGAGCAGTTGCTCTTTCAGACCTAATCCTGCATCTACCAGTGCTTTAAATCATTATTTTTTCACGTGCACACGAACAATCCCTGATTCTAAACTGTTGGTTGTTTTGCTTCTGAGTGACATGAAATACAAGAGCCAAAAGAAATAAAAAAATTGTCATATATCTGAACTACCTGCCCTGTTCTGTGAGGAACATCTGATTGTCTGCTGCTGAATTATCCTAGGAAGAAAAATGTCTCATGATTAGGCATAACTTTTAGAATTTTGCAATCAACCGTATAATTTGGTGATGTTCTGCAAATGAGACAGAGATTGTCTATTTTGTGTGTCTGTCTCTACATGCTTTAGTTCAGTAGTAGGCTGGTGTAAGAAACTGAACACTAACAGGTTTTTAAAGTTTGTCTTTTCTTTCAAGAATTGGGCTATAGTTCATTTCAGCTCATGTTTTATCTCTGGTACCATCTATACGTAAATGGCAACCATGTTATCAAGAACAGTGTTTAACTATGATTCTTGTTAGCAGGTATTAACACAGTTTCTGCCATCAGCATAAAAAATGACTCCTACTCTACAGGGGCCTATCTACACTTAGAATTTTTAGCAGTTGTCTCGCATTTAGTCTAGCAGTTGTGTCAGTAAAACTGGAAATGCCAATGTAGAGTGGGTGCAGGCATTTTTACCAATTTTCATCTATCTCAACTCACTTTAAATGCAGCTTAGCATAGTTTTGTGAAACAATTTATAGCACTGTTCATTAGTGTATATTGCCCAGGGACCTCATATTAGCATGTAGTTCCAGCACAAATGTAGACAAGACTGTCGGTTCATAACAGTCCTTATTGGTATATACTTCAGTTCTGTCTCAAGGCTTAGGTTCTTTCATTCCCAATGGAAGAATAAAGTTTGTAATGGAGAAAAGTCCTTTCTGAAGGAGAGAAATAATGTTTACATCCTACTTTTGAATATTATCCTAGGTAGTTTATCCATCAATTTAGAGCATGAGATTCTCTCTGAGTAAGAACATGCCTAAATTATTTTGTTTAAATTACTGTGTCTAAAAGTGGTCCGTGGACCATGGCTGACTTACGGAAAACTGACAGATCATGTGGTGCAGGCTCTTCTATTTTTCCAGCTGCTGTGTCACATGAAAGACAGCTAAAAATTGATTGAATTGTTCATAATATTTTTCTGATATTGTATTAATGCATAAACATTGTGCAACTGCAAATTGTGAAAGGGAGATATTCTGCACAGTCCTGACACAGGAGAAAAAGTGGTCCCCAGTATAATCTTTCTGTTAATACATGATCTGCTATGAAATGTTGAGAATCCCTGGTCTCTACTACATTTTGTATAATACACCTCTGTGGTCACTGGTGCTATAGAAGTAATAATTATGCTGGGTATTCCAAAATGCCACTTTGCAGAAACCCTTTCTTGTAGTCAGTGTTTTTAATTTTGACTCATTAAAACAGAACTTTAGGATTATTCCTCAGTTTGTCCACTCTTTCTGTATTTAGTCTCAAATCTGATTCTTTCCAAGAATAGCCATGAAAAATTTGGACAACTTTCATGCGTTGCCATCAGATATATCTCAGTCTGTCCCATTGTCTGGGCATTCACCAGATTGAGTGGTTTATTTCTTTATGACACTTCAAATATCTGCCATTTCTTCTTTATCCCATTGTCAAAACGCTTATTGAAGGCTTGTGCACACAAAGTTGCACTGATTTAATTAAAAATGGGAATTTAAATCAATATTTTTAAACAGATAGAAACCACTGTGTGGATGCTCTTATTCTGGTTTTAGAGCAGTCCTTTCTGGTTCAGTTTAAGACTGTTGGGAACAGGTTTAAGATAAACTGAAATAAGCGACTCTTAGGCCTGGTCTACACTGGGGGGGCGGGGAAGATCGATCTAAGATATGCAACTTCAGCTACAAGAATAGCATAGCTGAAGTCGAGAAGTTGACGTGACTTAGATTGACTTACTTCGCGTCCTCACGGCGTGCGATTGACGGCCGCCACTCCCCCGTCGACTTCGCTTCCGCCTCTCGCCCTGGTGGAGTTCCGGAGTTGACGGGGAGCACGTTCGGGGATCGATTTATCGCGTCTAGACGAGAAGCGATCCATAAATCCCCAATAGATCGATCACTACCTGCCGGTCCGGCGGGTAGTGTAGACATACCCTTACACTAAAATGAAAGCAAAGAGGATTACTCCACTTTAATTAAACTGATTTAAAAATTATTTAAAGGGTGGTCTGTGATGGAAAGTTATACTCATAGCTACTGAGCTGTGAACTTAAACCGGTATAACTCCAAGTGTGGATATTTTTATTCTGGAAAAAGTGTGTGTTCCCAGGTTTATTTAACTTAAAGCCTCTTTCTAAGTGACATAAAGTTTTTATTCTCGAGTAAATGTTCACACAGGGAGTTATATCAATTTTACTATATCTGTTTAACTATACCAGTATAATTATAACTGGTAAAACTTTCTTGTGTAGACAAATCGTAAGTTAAACCAGTGCAACTTTCCCATGTAGACAGGGCCTAACACTTCAGTATTCTCTAAACTTCATCTCTCATTTCCATATTTCTCCTACTTACAATGCTGTTGTCAATTGGCATAGCTATAATTAAAATATTTGTGGTAAACTTGGTATACTGTGGCTTGCATTTTTAACAAGGGTTAGCTAATGTGTGTTAAAATCCTAGAGTAGACAGTTGTAGTTTTAACACAGGTTAATTGGTTGAAGTAAACCCTGGAGTCCGCCAAACAGTGAATTGTTTGCTGTCAATCTGGACTGGACTTGAACTAGTGACCTGGCAGTGAAAGGCTCTGTATCCCATTATCAGTCCCCTAAGTCACCCAGACCACTGAGTCTGTAAGCTGATTTAAAATAGTGGTTGAATTCTGGTGTGTGTGTAAAAGATGTTAGCTTCTCCTTCCACCCTTAAATAAAAAGGTTAATATTTTTACATGCAGTTTGAAAAAGAGCTAACAAAACAGCCTATCTTAATTCTCTAACTTTAAAATAACAAGTTGCTCTAGTGTTCAGAAGCACAGAAAGATATTTTTCATATTTTTAAAAAGATGTTGGTTGGCTCACCTCAGTTCTCCAAGTGTACTGATGGGTTGGTAGCAGTAAGAATTATAGAATACTGTAGGCTATTTTTTATAGATACACACTCCAAATATTTGGATAAAGCACAATTTGAACTTTTTTCCCCACATAAAATTTGTGGTTCCTTTGACACAGATATTAGCTCCATGTTCTTTACAAATTATTTGCAAGCTGTTGGTTTCTTTAGTGAATCTCTCTTCAGTTTGGTTTATGCAAATTATTTGGTGGAGGCTGTCATGTTAACATTTAGATTCTTTATACAAAGTGTAGAAATATATACAAATTAACATATTCCATTCATGTTTTTTTTTTACTGCAGCTATTACTATGCAGTTGGAGGCTGGTCTACATTGTCTTAAAAAAATTGAAATCAAGTGAATTAAATTAGTGCAGATCTCTAGTATAGCTGTACTTAAACTGATTTAACCCTCACTTTAAATTATTTTAACTTAATTTGCTTAGTAAGGGTCAAACAAGTTTAAGTATATCTGTATTAATGAGTTGCACTGTATTAACGAGATCAGTTTTTAATAGCCTTAATTAAACTGGTGCAACTTTTCTAATATAGGCAAGTCCTGATTGCCTTCCAGTAGTGCATTAAGTGACATGACTACCATCTGTGTTGGAAAATTTAGGCAATAAAGGAGCAATGTCCTGAATCTTCACAGTACACCTCTACCCCAATCCAATGCGACCCGATATAACATGAATTCGGATATAACGTGGTAAAGCAATGTTCCGGGGGGACGGGGCTGCACACTCCAGCAGATCAAAGCAAGTTTGATATAACGTGTTTTCACCTATAACGCAGTAAGATTTTTTTGGCTCCCGAGGACAGCATTATATCGGGGTAGAGGTGTATATGATGCTACTTATGGCTTTCAGTGTGCTTACTTCATGTTAATTAAAATAAAAAAACTGCTAATGAAATCTTAAAATTACAGATATAAATACACACAAGTAGGGAAATGGGTATTAACATTAGTGACATTAACTTGCCCACATTCAATATATATTTTTGATTTCCACTTTGCAACCTTAACAGTGCCTTAATATATAATATTAAATTGATGTTTCTTGTGTTTTGTTTTTTTGAGACACACAAAATGCTTGTGACTGATTGTGTTTGCATTTAAATAGTTCCAATTTGGTTTTGATGTTCACACCTCATTGAAATTAACAGAGCAGAAGAGCTGTTATTACCATCTTTGCTGCTATTTGGCTGCAGACATCTTCCATATAGGTTAAGAACATATTGGGGCACCTTAATCTTTGCCAGTGAAAAAGAAAATTGGGGCTGGTCTACATTAGACAAGGTACACCCACATATTCAAACCCCTAGTATAGATTCACTTAAACAGTTTTCAATCTTACATCTGTTTAGCTTAAGTCAATTTAAGCTAAACTGATATAAACAAGGTTTAAACTGATTCAAGTGTGTCTATATTAGGGATTTACTCTGGTGTAACTAGATCAATTTTAAATCTGTTTATAAAAATTGCACTGGTGTAACTAATGAAGAACAGTTCTTTATGTTATTAACAGAAGATTAGAATGTACAAAACACTGCAGAATGAATCAGGAATTGTAGACAACCATGATGAAACCTCAGAATCTGCCATTTTTGCAATCACAGGTTTCTCTTGTCCCTGATGTTCCATCAGTCTTCAGAGGAACTTGTTGTGTGCTTCAGTGGATACGTACAATCTCCCTTAAGCAAACTGTCCTAGTGGCAATTCTTGTGTTTATCAAACTGGTCAGAGAACACATAGCAGGATTAGACAAAATGTAGATTTAAAAACTCTTGAGCCCTGACCAAAGTAACTACAACTTCCACTGTTGCTACCCAAAAGTGAATTTTGGGTCCTAACTCTTCTGTTGTAGACAAGGCCTCTGTATGATGCTTAAAAGTTGATAGGGCTTTGTTGAGCCATGCTAAAAATCTTAGAAGGCCACTGAGCATAATAAAGGTGATTTTTTTAGTTACTTACCTTACTTTAATATTTCCCATTTCATCACCTAAACTTAACAAGGTGCTACTTCTAAATAAGGGCTCTATACATGCAAAGTTTCAAACTTAAGTCTAGTCTACATTAGGATTTTACATGAGTATAGCTACGTCTCTCTGGTGTGAAAGTACACATCGCTGAGAGATGTAGCTATGCCGACCTAATCCCCGGTATAGACAGTGCTAGGTTGACGGAACAATTCTTCTTATGCTAATGGGTGAATCCTTCCCATTGGTGTAGGTAGTGTCTATAGAGAAGCGCTACAGAGTTTGTCTAATTCAAAAATTGTATCTTTACTAATAGGGAGGACTCCTGTGAACAAGATGAGATGAATACATAATAGGATTGGCATGTTCAGTGTTTGATTCACAATAGCCCCATCATACATCAGCTCAGTTTGTAATAAAGAAGGGAGATAAAGACAGTACAGCATTGATTCTTGAAGAGTATTTGTCTTATACAAACCATATGGCTAGAGAGTAAACAAAACCAAGCCAACTGCTGACACCACTTGTAAGCAATGAGCAATTTTCATAGAGTAGTCCATGTACAATATTGAAGACACTTAGGAAGTTCTGGGCAGTTAGATGACACAGTCAGTGTTTAAAAGGTTGGTTAGTTTATATTAATGCTGCCAGCTGGTATTGCTGCAACAGTGGTAATGAAAGAATAAAAATTATAAGTCTTGGGTGGGCATAGTGGTCTTTTACGTTATGTATGCGTAATGGTGCTAGAACCCACTCTTTGCTAATGTTGTTGATGTGCATTCTAAACAGAGTGTAGAAAAAAACAAATATTTGGGACCTGCCTACAAAATTAACCACATTTAAACATGATTGTGGTTAAGCCATATTATAGCAACTTTTTTTCTTTCTTGCATTGACAGATAACATGTTGAACTAAGTTTTAATCCTGATTGATATGCCGACACACACCCACACGTGCACTTAATTGTTTTAGAGAGAGAATGTTACTAAAGTCGGGGTAGCCATGTTAGTTTGTATCCACAAAAACAACGAGGAGTCCGGTGGCACCTTAAAGACTAACAGATTTGTTTGAGCATAAGCTTACTAAAGTGCATTTCCTTTCAACGCAGTCACAAAAAATCCAGGAAATCACCAGTTAGGCTACACTAACACCCAGAGCAGCTTCAGTTCATGTAATTTATTGCTCTAGTCTCACCAGTCCCAAACCTTCAAAAACTCTAACAAAGGAATTCCTGCTGATGCCAACTGGTATTGGCACAGTTGGGGTTCCCTAGTAGACAAGGCTCCAGTGGCTTCGATTGGCTTTACTGCTATGTTAATTAAAGCTGCTAGAGCCTTGTCTTTGCTTAAGCTCCCACTGTTGCTAACATGGGTTCAGCTGAATGTGTAATAACATTAATAGGAAATTCTTTTGTAAACAAAGCGTTAGATTCTTTACTTCCACAACAGACTTTCACTTCCCATATATAACTACCCAGAAAGCACACATCCAGTTTCTCCAAATCACAAAGAAATGCAAAGGTTTAATTATGACCTCAGCAAGACATATTAAGATAAGCATACGTTGCTTCACTGTGCAAGTATATAATGAGTTTTTACTACCTTAAAAATTCAAGGTATAAGGTTTGTATATGAAAGTTGTGGGCATGGGGGAAAATGGACAAGGATTTTTATGGAGGCAATGGCAGCAAGTGATGGATTGAGAGGTTTTGGGTTTGAGGGTAAAGAATTTGTCAAGGTAGCAGAGGTGCTTGGAGTTTGGGGGTAGGGAATGATGGGGGTAGTATATAAGGAGCGCTGGGGTACAACACGAGAAAAAGGCAGGGTTTGGTTAGTGTTTCCTTGTTTTCTCCATCCAACAGATGCTCCTGCTGGAATTCTGTGCCACTGCACAATGCAGAATTTGCACAGAATTAATGTTCTCTGCAGAATTTTATTTTTTCATGCAGAATTTGTGACAGCCGGAGCCCCTGCCGTCCACGCCTGATGGTGGGAGCCCCAGTTGCCCATTCTCCAGTTTATCTGGATTTTTGGTTATCCAATCTGGCCCCGATCCCAATTAGATTGGATAATCAGGGTTCCACTGTACTTTTATACAGCATATTTTTATATAATGAGTTTGTTTAAATGAAATATGTAATTTCACTGAAACAGAAGATAACTATCAACAAAGATGCATCAAGTTCAGTTTTAATATGCCTAGTAAGGAATCTATTTGTCAAAAAACATGTCCTGAATCTTTTATGTTGTCTGTATTGTTACAGATATACTTGCTGACAGGTATTTTGAAATAAATTACCAAATAATTGAAACTGGCATGATTATATTGTGTTATTCGACAAATAAAATATGCAGAATTTTGCAGAATTTTAAAATATTGTGTACAAAATATTTGGTGCAGAATTCCCCCAGGAGTAAAGAGACGTGCAAAGTCTCAGTGCAGAGTGACTTACTTCCTCAGCAAACTTTGAGATCTGGTGGGTGGAGAAAGCAATAATGTTCTAGTGCTTCCCTGGTTTCTTCATTTCCTGTACTTGCATCTCCCCTAACATGGTTGCTCCCTCCTTACGTGCCAGAATCCCACTACATTATACTCTACAAACCTTGCTCCCCTGTATGTTAACACAATCTCACTGCAATTTTCCCCATCATCTGACCGCCCCGGTGGCTATAGTGGCTCAGAGCAGTCTACATGATAGGATGGTAAAAGTGTCGGTATGTAGTCTACGCCAATGACTTGTCACTTCTTCGAGTGCTGATCCTTTTGGGTATTCACTATGAATGCTCTGTGTGCCTATGACCAGAAACTCTTCATTAGCAGTGTCTGTTGGTTTGCACCTTGCACCTCCTTATGCTTTCAAATGAGGGCAGAAGGGGCAGCACAGAATGACCACCTCTCCAGAACCTTCTGTGTCCATTCTCCTCTTCTTCATTCTCCTACCTAGAACCTACAATATTTTAGCTGAGATAGTTTAGTCTAGTTTTAGTGCTAATTACTGGAGGATTGAGGGTCCTCCTCCATTACCTCCCCTTTGTCTTGTTTATCTATTATGCCCGAGGTACCATGCTTTAAGCTTTGCCTGGCCTGCCCCGGGTCTTCCTGGTGAGCAACTTGCATGACAACTGCCTGTATTGCCTTGGGGAGGTTCACATGCCCTTGAGGTGTGGCATCTCTTGCTCTTTCCCTCCATGTACCAGGTAGTCTTATGAACTCAGGCTCTGAAAACACTTCATGTAGCTCTCCATGAGACCCTGCTTGTATCCTGAACCCTCCTGCTCCTCTTCAACCTGTTTGGAGTCACTGGGCAGTGTTCCACTGCCATCTGGTACCAGTGGTTCAAAGTCATTCACCAAGAACAGGGGCTCCATGAGGCAGAAGCATGAGTGGGACAAGCCCCTCACCTCTTCCTCTAGCACCGCCTGAGACTTTGCACCCTGGAACAGGTGCACTCAGAGCTTGTACTAAAAAGGCAGTGTTGATGGTACTGGGAGCTTCCAGTGCCCCAATGCTACACATTGAAGGATCATTAACAACGCCTGTGCTGCATAAAGTCAGAAGGGATTCTCCCCCACTCCTTCATTTCAGTGGTGCCAGCCACTTACAGATCCTCCTCCTCTAATACAGCACCAATCGTGTAGACAAAGCCAAAGACATCAATCAGCCCAAGGCCCTGTCATCTTCTGGAAGATTTAGCTATATATGCAGACCTGACATCTCTGATTTTCTCTGAACTGATCCTGCTCCAGGAGGTCTCCACCCCATCGACTCTCCATTCATTTGCCAATACTGTGAACCAGCTGGAGCAAGAGGTCAGCCTGATCCTCTCCACTTCCTGCTTGTCCTTGCTCCTGATTGGTAGGAACCATCCCACTACGCCACCAGCCCCACCATTGGAACATGAAGAATTCTGTTCATCAAACAAAAATGAGCTTGTACTGACTGTCCCTCCAGCTACCCGACAAAGAGCCATCACCCCAGAATGCTTCCAAATGCACTCGCTTTCCCTCATGTCCTCGCCAACAGCATTTGTTGTCCTGGGACTAATGGTACTCCTTGTGGGGGTCCACATCAGTACCCCTACACCCCATCATATATCTCTGTTGAGGTCCCTGGGAACCATACTTCCAGGCACCTGAATATGAGGACCCTATATTCTGCATCCAGTAGTGGTTACCACTAGACGAAGAACCATAGTCACCAAGGGAGCAGCTGATGGAGGAGGAGCAGCTGGATCCACCAGTGAAACTCTTTGTGATCTCCACATGAGGCGCTATCACCAGCATCTCCTTTATCCCCAGATTATTATAAACAGTACCAGGATCACCTCAGGAGAATCACAGATGCTCTCCGAATACCACTAGAGGAGTTCCAGGATCCAGCCCACATGCTCTTGCACATCCTCCAGGCTACGTCTCCATTTTAATTGGTAGTCCAGATTGACATGGCCATCATGGAACCTGCCAGAGTTATCTTGCATACTACTGCAACCTGTGCCCCAAAGAGAGCTAAGAAATGTTACTTTGCTCCCCCCAAAGGCATGGAATTTCTCTTTTCCCACCTACCTCCAATTCCTTGGTGGTCCAAGCAGTTACAAAAAGAAGCCAGCTACCTCAACCCAAATCCACTTCACTGAATAAAAATACCAAAGGACTTGGCCTCTTTGGAAGAAAGATGTTTTTGTCAGCTTAGTTTAGCATTCTGAATAGCAAACTACCAACTTCGGTGTCTAAGTATGACTTCTTGAATTATAGCAAGCTCCTTCAGGAAAACAGACCTTAGTTCCAGGCCATCCTGGATGAGAGAAAGCTAGTGTCAAGTTCTTGTCTCCAGGTGTCCTTTGATGCAGTGTCACAATCCATAGTCATGAGATGGGTATCATGGCTTCTGGCCTTGGGGTTCCGCAGGGATGTCCAAACCACCCTTGAGGGCCTTCCCTTTGAAGGTCACAATCTCATTAGGGATAAAACCAACAAGTCGCTGCATATTCTCTGCTCTCTGGGTACTTATTCTTCGGCACCCTGTAGCAAATATTCCACGTAGGGTGACTGGATGTCCCGATATTTAACCCTTTGTCCCGCGTCCCGATCAATGTACGATTGGGACGCCATTTGTCCCGATATTCAGCTAAGGAGGCGAGCGGGAGGGAGGTGCTGACCCCGTGGGTGCTCCGGGGCTGGAGCACCCATGAGGAAAAATTGCAGCCAAGCTCCCCCCTCCTCGCCTCTTTCTCCCCCTCTCCCCCCAGTGCACTGCGTCCCCCCTCTTCCCTCCCTCCAGTGCTTCCCGCCGCCTAACAGCTGTTTGGCGGCGCTTAGCGCTTTCCAGGAGGGAGGGGGGAGGAGCGGGGACGCGGCGCTCTTGGGAGAGGAGGCGGAAAAGAGGCAGGGCAGGGGGGGGGACTGGGGGGAAGGGGGGGGAAGGGGGGGGAATGGGGGCGGGGCAAGGTTGATGCAGGGGCGGGAAAAGGCGGGGGCTGGGCGAGCACCCACCCAGCAGAGAAGAAGTCAGTGCCGTAGGGGTGAGTGGCGGGCGAGGGAGTGAAGAGGCGAGCGGGCGGGGAGGCGAGCGGTGGTGGGGGACTGAGGAGGGACGCAGCAAGCCAGCGGCAGGCCGGGGGATGAGGAAGGGCGTGGGGGTGGGGGCCCGAGCGGGGAGGGGGCAGAGTGGGGATTGACTGGGAGGGGCTGATGGCACCCCAATGCATCCCGATATTTTAGTGTGATGATCTGGTCACCCTAACTCCAGGTCTCCTTTCTGCCTTGACATCAACCACCATCTTCTTCCAACAGAGGATGTGTGAACCCCCAAGGAAATGACAGAGGATCCAGCTGCATAGGCACCCTGCACCACATCCTCAAGTTTACAGTCTCAGCTGCTTCTTGTGTCGTAGCACCTGAGGGTTGACAGCCAGTCTCCACAATGTCTGCTGCTGTCCCCTTCAGAGGCCATGTGGTCCATTTCCTTCTGATGTGGCACACTATTACAATGGACAAATAGGTCCCGGACATGTCAAATGGCTACTCATCAGAGGGGTCGGGCATTCCTCTTGTTCTGGAGTATCTTTTCTTGTTAAAGACATGTGGCTTGTCTGTCAGGTCCCAGTGGGTACATGTGGCAGCTCTTAGCTCTTCCCACCCAGTGGCGGAAGGCTCCTCAGTCTTTACTCATCCTATTACTGCAAAATTCCTGAAGGATATCATAAGGACATTCTCTCCAATTGCAAAACCAGTCCCTGCCTAGGATCTGAGCCTCATCCTCTCTGCTCTCATGAGATGACCGTTTGAACTCTGGCTTTCTGTTCCTTCCTGCACGTTCCTCAAATGTCGTTTTCTTGATGCCAGTTACTGCTAGAAGGGTTGGGGAGCTTGGGTTCCTTATAGCGGACCTGACTTATACAATTTTTCACTAGAATTAGTTTTCTTTGTAACTACATCCAAAGTTCATACCTAAAATACCTTCTGAGTTTCTCCTTACCTAGACTGTTCGCCTTCAAAAACCTGAGCATGCAGGGGACTTGACTCTGTTCCTTGGACTTGTGTAGGGCTCTAGCCTTCTACCTGCACAGAATGGCACCTTTTTTGGAAGTCCCCAAGGTTTGTTTATCACTGTTGCTGAAAGGGTGAAGGAAAAGGCTGTCTCTTCCCAAATAGTCTCTAAGTGGATTTCCTCCTGCATCATTCTGTGCTATGATCATATGAAAGTCCATTCTCCTCAAGCTGTCAGGGCCCGTTCTATGAGAGTCCAAGTGCTGTCAGTATTCTCATGACAGGGAATCCTGCTCTCAGAGATATGCAGAGCAGCTACTTGGGGCTCTGTATTCACCTTCACCAGGCACTATGCTCTGGTCCAAACTTTGGCTGTGAAATGCTTCCTTTAGCACAGCAATCCTGCACTCTGTGATGTAACAAACTTCCTTGTGCCCTCCTCCTTAACGAGCACTGCTTGGAGTCACCCAAAGTGAATACCCATAGGGACTAGCACTTGAAGAAGAAAGGAAGGTTACTTAACTTATAGTAACTAGAGTTCTTTGAGATGTGTGGTCCCTATGAATATTCAAGACTGCCTTCCTTTGCTCAGGTCCTTCTGGGATCCATGTTAGAATCACAGCTGGAGAGGCAGTTGGTCTGTGCTGCCCTTTATGCCCTCTGTTGAAGGCACAAGTGCAGACCAATGAACACTGCTGTTGAAGAGTTTCTGGTCCCTGGTGTACAGAGTGCATTCACACCCACAGTGACTACCCATAGGGACTACACATCTTGTACTCCAGTTACTATAAGATAAGTAACCTTTCTTTCTCCATTCCAAGGGTTAGATGATACATGGGTAAAAATGCATAAGTCCTGTCTACACTACAGTTTATGTCATTGTTAACGGCATGTGTTAGAGTGGTTCCACTGATAAATTGTGGGGCCTACTTTTTCTAGTCTAAACAAGGCGTTTCTGTCCATATAGCAAACACCCCCCCCCCATACACACACACGCACGCACATATTTGGGTTATGCAATCACATTTAAACAATTTTGGAGAAGGTTACCATAGGATAGTCTATGACTTCATCATATATGAGTGTGCATCATGTGTGGATGAGTCCTTTATAGATTTAAAAAAACAAAAACACAACGGACTTGTCCTTACTAGTGTCTCATATTTTTATTTTCATGCTTAATTTATTTGAAATATTATTCTGCACAGTAACGTAGCCCCACTTTCACGGTTCTTAATTAAGTATGACTACGCTAATTGTTCAGACATCTAATTGAGGACTTTAAATTCTGATTGTCATTCATTTGCTAAGTATTTTGGCCAAAGGTGTTAAGTTATGATTCTGTTTTATCTTGGGGGTGCTTAGCAACGCAAATTGTCACAAACGGATCACTTCAGTGGTCCATTCTCTGCACCGTCTCCCCATTGAATAGAGACGTTATCTGTCCTAAATTTCAAAGCTCTTCATGGGAGTGGTGCTCTCTCCCCTCTCCCTGAGAGATTGCCTTTTCTATGATGACCTTGCATGATAGCTACATTCCACTGGAAGAATAAAAGTGTTGACCAATAGGTGGAAGTTTGTAAATGTGGAGACAGAACTTTTACAGCTCTTCCACTGAACTCACAAGCAAACATTTAAAAAGTTAATTGAGCTATTTTTTTTACAGACTGGGAAGGAAGAGAGGGGAGGGGGTTGTTACTCCTATTTTTAAATACTATGTAAGTGTTCAGATAATATGGTGAAGGGCCCATATAAGCACATAATCAATATGAGATGGATTGGAAAAGGTATTTCTGGATGATTTTCTATTCAGTATGTGTCAAAGTATTTGTCAGGAGTGTTGTACTCTACTTTGCCGTCCTGCTGTCATGCCTGTCTTTAAATAAAAGTTCTAATTTTAGTCTGAAACAATTTCTCTTTTTATGAAGAGACTCAGTACCATCGGTTTTGAGCTGGCTTTCCATTATTACAGTTCTAAATTTTGTTTTTGTTCAATTGTAGATGTATTTTACACTAGGTAAATCTAGTAGTCTTGCTGCAAACAAAAACAGTTAGCTAAATCCCCAGTCTCTCTTCTTAGGGTTGCCAGGGATTCCTCTCAGTTTTTCCTTGCATTTTAGTGAAGTGCCCATAATAGTGGTTAAGGTGCATATTAGTATTTTAAATTTATATTTTTCTTTTTTTCTTTCCAGTGTTGTAATTGATGGCTCTCTCAAGGTGTTATACCTAGCATGTGCTCTGATAGTAATATGTTGTACCTGTCATTGATCAGTACTAAGGCTTGCATGCAGACTGTAGTCTCACATTTTCCACTCTTATGTGGTTTTATGAAATGTTTACACTATATACTATAGGATATAAAGATAGAATATATTTACCTAGACAAAGACACTCAGTCTTGGGGGGGAGCTGGGCAGGAACAGGCTTTAACCAACTGGTACCCTGAATACCTTAGAACCGGGAATGGCTGGGTATGACTTCTCTTGCAGAGTATACACTGTGGATTGGTGGTAATGATAGGCTGGGTGTTTGCTTTGCAGATTTGCAAGCAGTACTAAAATGTAGAACATTGAAGTATCTTCTCTGAGATGTTTGGATCTAGTAAACTAGCTAGATATTTTTTAAAGTGTTTCCAGGTCTCAATTTAAATAATGAAAGAAAAACAAGCTGGTATCAAGAGACACAATCCTTCATTCGGGATTTTAGAAACAAAATTTTGGAAGTATTCCAATTGCCCTAAATGAAGCAAACATTCCAAAGGATTATGTAATTGGTGGCATGCCAGTAACATGCTGTTCGGAGCAAAATACCGATATTAAATCAGAAATTTACTGATGCTTCGTTTAAAAAAAAAAAAAAAAAAACAATAATACTGTTCTGTCATATTTTACTCCTGGGGGAATTCTTCACCCCAAAATAAAAATTCTGTGCACAATATTTTAAAATTCTGCATATTTTATTTGTCAAAATAACACAATACACCTCTACCCCGATATAATGCGGTCCCCGGGAGCCAAAAAATCTCACCGTGTTATAGGTGAGGCCACGTTATATCAGGGTAAGGAGAGGAACCGCTCCCCGCCCCAGCTCACCTCCGCTTTGCATCCGCCTCCTCCCTGAGTCCGCCGCCGCCGCTCCGCTTCTCCCTCCCTCCCTTCCAGGCTTGCCGCGCCAATCTGCTGTTTGGCCCGGCAAGCCTGGAAGGGGGGAGGGGGGGGAGAGAAGCAGAGTGACGGTGGCACGCTCAGGGGAGGAGGCGGAGATGAGCTAGAGTGGGGAGTGGTTCCTCTGCGCCCCCCGTTACTTGCTGCGGCCCTCCCCAGGGCCCCTCCGCCCCAGCTCAACTCCGTTCCGCCTCCTCCCACGAGTGCGCTGCAGCTCCGCTTCTCCCACCTCCCTCTCAGGCTTGCCGCGCCAATCAGCTGTTTGGCACGGCAAGCCTGGGAGGGAGGAGAAGCGGAGCTGAGTGGTGTGCTCGTGGGAGGCGGAGGCGGAGCGGTGGTGAGCTGGGGCAGGGAGCGGTTCCTCTGCGCCTCCCCCCTTAATTGCTGCGGCCCATCTGCCCCAGCTCACCTCCGCTCTGTCTCTGCCCAGGAGTGCGCCGCAGCTCCGCTTCTCCTCCCTCCCAGGCTTGCCGTGCCAAACAGCTGA
>NW_020664409.1:4854963-4895337 GCF_002925995.2 Terrapene triunguis
AGCTGTGGCACGCTCGTGGGAGGAGGCGGAGCGGAGGTGAGCTGGGGCGGGGGGGGGGCCCTGGGGAGGGCCGCAGCAAGTAACGGACAGGTGCAGAGGAACTGCTTTCGGTAATACGAATTCGGATATAACGAGGTAAAGCAGCCCCATCCCCCGGAGCACTGCTTTACTGTGTTATATCCGAATTTGCGTTATATCGGACTGCATTATATCGGGGTAGAGGGGTATAATCATGCCAGTTTCAATTATTTTGGTAATTTATTTCAAAATATGTGTCTGCAAGTATGTCTGTAACAACACAGACAACAAAAAAGATTCAGGAAATGTTTTTTGACAAATAAATCCTTACTAGGCATGTTAATACAGAACTTTGAGTAATAATTCATTAAAACTACAATACCAAAACGTATTTCCCACACCCCTCAAAAGCAGCCCAAAGGCTTGTGGAAGTCGGGGTAACGGAGATCTGATGGTCAGGGAAGTAATTGCTCGAGAGGAGCCTGGGAGTGAACCTGGCAGGTTGTTGGGTGTAGCTGTGAGAAGTATGGAACAGTTTTTGGGGGGGGAGGGAGGGAAGGATTGTTAGAGAGTTGGGGAGCATCCTCCATGCAGAACCTGGCTGACCCCTAGCCTCTCCCATTCAGCCAGACACATCTGCCCCTGTCCCCATGTGTCCCAGCATCCAATTCAGCCAGGCATACTGGCACATGTCCCCATGTGTCCCTGCACCTCCACTCCCCATTCAGCCAGGCATACTGGCACATGTACCCATGTATCCCTGCCCCCCCCCCCCGTCCTCCCCCCCCCCCCCCTCCCCCCCTTGTTTTGCCCCCCCCCCCCCCCCCCCCCCCCTTCCATCCAGTGCATCCTTAAAGGCCCTGTGCGCAGGGCTCTGTGAAGAAGGTAGCCTCTGCCCCCTCCCGCTCCACAGCTGGCTGCTCCACTCCATGAGGCAGCTGCCTCTCTTCTAATGCCACATCAGCCCCTGTGAGCGAAAGGTGTAATTGCAACTTCCCTTCACCTCACCATCAGAATCAGTTATTCTGTGGGGGAGAGGGGAATCTGTGGGAGACATTAATTCTGTGCTTGCACAGTGGTGCAGAATTCCCTCTCAGGAGTAATACTTCAAGATCACTTTGTTACTTAGGCATAGCAATGTGCAGTTTCATTTTGAGATTCATGCATTCTAAGAAATTAGAGTAAACTGACAGGAAAAAGGAAAATCTTGAGAACTTGGCTGGACGTGAACATTTACAGCCTGATAAGATGCTTATTGGTGGCTAATTTCCACTTGTTATTTACGTTAGTCAGTGTATACCTTTGACTATTTGAAGGTATGATCTGAACTTCATGCATAGTCTTTTAGCTTCTCGGTTCATTAAGGCAAATTGCAGTTTTGCAGCTGATGTTCTTTAATGCTATTGGCTTGAAATCTAATCAGTTTTTTTAAAGAAAATAATTTCATGTAATTTCATGTAACACACCTGCTCTGGGTTCCCTTACCACTTGTTGTGGTTTTACAAACACGCTTTCTTCTTTTTAAATTTTTTTCTTTCCTATTGCTGTGTGAAAGGCCAATGCAAATAGGTGAAACTGTCACATGCATAAAGTAGTTTCATGGTATGTCTGCGTTTACAGACACTGCACACCCAGCTAGCACGGGAATAAATAGCAGTGTAGGTGGTGAGGCACAGCTTAGATGAGTAGAGTGACCTACGTGCCTAACCCTAGGGCAGGGGTTCTCAACCTTTTTCTTTTCTGAGGCCCCCCCAACATGCCATGAAAACTTCACGGCCCAGCTGTGCCACAGCAATGGTTTTTCTGCATATAAAAGCCAGGACCAGTGCTAGGGGGTAGCAAGCAGGGCAATTGCCTGGGGCCCCACACCGCAGGGGACCCCACAAAGCTAAGTTGCTTAGTCTTCAGCTTCAGCCCCATGTGGCAGGGCTCATTGTCCTGGGCTGCGGTCCTGGGCTGCAGTCCTGCATGATGAGGCTTTGGCTTGCTGCCCTGGATCCTAGCAAGTCTAACTCCAGTCAGACTTCGCAGACCCCCTGAAATCTGCTCATGGCCCCCCAGGGGGCCCCGGACCGCTGGTTGAGAACCAGTGCCCTAGGGTATATACCCTACATGGCTCTCTCTTTGCCCAAGCAGTGCTTCCTGGATCTACACTGCTACTTTTAGCAGTGTAGCGTCCCACTGCCTCCATGCTGCCGGAGCCTTTCCCCACCACAATGAAAGACTCCGGCGGTGAGGGAAGGTTCCAGAAGGGGGAAAGCAGCGGGGAAATGTTCCAACAGCTCTCCCCTGCCAAAGGCCTTCCCCATTGCTTCCTGCCACCACAGGCTTTCGCTGTAGTGAGTGTGGATGCAGCCTGCCTTTTACTGTAGTCTATAGTTACATGTACCCTACACACCACCTCAAGTATAGACAAGGTCTCAGATGAAGAAAGTAAACTAAAGGACCAGAAGGGTTATTTTAAAATAAAGTTGGGGAATGAAGTTTCTTCCAGGTACTTTTCAACATCAACTTAGTTCAAGAGCACAATGTCTTCAGCCCTCAAAAATTAATAACCAATTGATGACTTTTTCAATAACACTAATATAACAATGATAAATCAGCATTGATTACTCACTCATATTAACAGTTCATCAGAGGATACAGATATCTGTTCAAAGCATAGTATTTTATAGATCTTGATACAACAAGTCAATGTTTAAAATGCCATGAGCAAAAAATCTTGAGGCTCATGGTTTTTCGAAGTAACTTGATGTCACTGTAGATGTTGACTAAAGGTTTCTTTGCATATATAGTTGTTCCTGATTAACTCCACATAGGGACACATTTATTCTAGAAAAAGAATATCCACATATGGAATTAATCAGGAGCAACTCCATGTTTAAACAAGCACTAAGAGAAGGGGTAGGAAGAAGGTCTTCTTACACTGGAGGAAGAACGTAGCTTAGTGATCTGGCTCCTGAAGTTCAATCAGAGTTTTGAGAATTAGGTGAGAGAAGGGCATCAGGGAGATTGAGAACTCTGATACAGGGAAATAAATAAATTGTCCAATGAATAGGCTTCATATTTGTCCTCAAGGAATATAATACTTTCTTTAAGGGTTTGAAATTCTTGTCTGTTGTATTCATTTTGTCAGCAGCTCTTGCCTGACATCTGTCTTTAGTGTCTGTGTGTAATGTTGCATGTCAAAATATATTTTTGGGTTCATGCTTGTGGTTAAATATAAGCACTTTCTTTTTCAAGCAGGGAATCATTAGCAGAGTTACAGAATCAGTGAAGAATATCGTACCAGGGTGGTTACAAAGGTACTTCAATAAAAGTGAAGATGAATGTGTAGATGCAAGTGAACCTACAAGCCAGCAGGAAACTCCAGTAAACTACCATCATGGTTGTGCGGATGATGACACCCCAGTGTTTGATGGGAGGGTCACTCCTGAGTCGTCAAGAATTAATTTAGAAGGTATGTGGGAGATTGCAATCAAAACTGTCGCCAGTTAGTTGAATAATCTTTATTCATAGATTTACATTTCCGAATTAATTATAACTTAAGGGAAATTGGAAGGAAAAGCGATTTTACAAAATCTGATACAAATGTTTTAATAACTTTTTTCAATTTTAAGTGCAAACATGTCATTTGAAACATGGTCTTCCTGTGTTCTCTGAGGAGTGTCCTATAGGGAATTATATGTCAATGAGTTTCACGTAATCCATTAAATAGCTGTTAAATGGTCATGATTTTTAGTCAGAAGTAAGCTGGATTGTTTATAAACAAAAGATCTCTAGATGGAAAAACTCTTATTCCATTACCATAGAAACAATGGTTATGGTTCTTGTTTTGGGAACTGTGATACTGATGAGCAGTCCTAGAATTAGTGGAAGTATACCCTCCTCAGAGTCCTGACCTTTTTAATCAGGCTCCTTTGATCAGTAATAGAGGTGATAAATTCAGGTTAGTTCTTAATTACCTTAAAATTAAGATACCTATACACATGACAAAGTTGGCAGGACATGGAAATAGTTTCTCAGGTTTGCAGTGCAGGACTCTCCAGATACTCCCATCTGTGAGCATGTATTAAAAATGTTTGCTGTGGTGGTGATCACCAAAACTGCTAGCCTGGGTAAGGAGGTCATTTGTGTGCATCTATCCTTAGATGACTGTCAAATTGGAGAAAGTTAGTTGCCTCTGCTAGCAACACCATCTGAAGAAGACTTTAAGGGCAAATAAGAACATTTACAGCACTCTCAGTCCTTGACTAGAGAGCAAGTTTTCATAAAGGAATAGGAGATGTCTTCAGGACTGAGGAACACATACTGTCTTCGATGGAGAAGTACTTACAGGACTTCTCAGCAAGGACAACCACACAGCAGATTTACTCAAACAACTCCAAAGGATTAGGAATTACACTACTATCCAGAACCTTTGAGCAGTTATGGTGTGAATGGGGAATGCCACAGATAAATCTTAATGACTTGAGAACAGAAAAAACAAACTCCATATAATCAGCTTTCAGGAACCATTGCCCTGAAGCACAGATGCTCTCTCCCAGGCTGGACCTTTAGCCTGGTATATATAATTCCTCTCCAGATGTTGTCATAAAAATCGGCTGGAGATTGGGCAGACTGGTTAGTGACCCCACCATGATTCTGGACACTGAGCTAATCCATAGATGCTGATATCAATAGCATTTGCTTTCCTAGAACTTCTGAGGAAGGCCTCGGGCTCCTTTTAGATAAAATATATTGCAATAGCCATCTCCTTCACACAAGAACTATAAGACCTAATCTACCAATAGCCTTTCAGAACTTCAGACCTTTTGATTTATTTGAGAAGTTGCTCATCTGGTTACTATAGGGTGGCATCAGTTTCACACAAACCAAGAGGTTTGTATCCTCTGTATGCTAAAATCCCAGCAATAACTGATGGCAGGGACCCAACATTTTTCATCTGTAGGGGGAGCCAGTACAATAACATTTAGAGAAGATACCAAAAAAAGTACTTTTATTACATATAATCAAGTGACTATTAATACTTCCTATCTAATAGAGATTGTATTAATTAGGTGAATTGTCTGTCTGAATCTCATCATTTTCTTCATACATGCATTTTGTAAATTTGCATATGTTTTGTGTGATGAAAGACCCTATTTGAGAGTAATTGGACATAGGGGACAAAATTAGGGCTGCTAAGGAAACCTTGACACTGAATTTCCTAACTTGTTTGTAGTTTAAAATTTTGTTTAATGTCACAGTAGGTTAAGTATTTGCATGTAGTGCTGCTGCTGTCATCAGCACCACTGTATGGGTGAGGAAGAAGTTAAATTTGGCTTATCTCTATTTTGTACTTGATACATGGCAGTAGAACGACTGTTGATAAAAAACAGTTCTTGATTTCTGTGTGCTTGTACACTCACCTTGCCTAATAAAATCCTAATTGTGTTTTTTTTAATTCCTCTTTAGAACCGTCCACAAGTAGATCTGCATTAAACTTCTCAGATGTATTAACAAGACCCTCTCTTCATCGGAGTCATTTGAATTGCACCATGTTGGATTCCCCATCACCACATTGTCAGCCTTCCACATCCTCTGCATTTGCAATTGGCAGTTCTGGACTCTCTCTTGTAAAAGAAATCAAAGATTCTACCTCTCAGCATGATGATGATAACATCTCAACTACTAGTGGCTTCTCCTCTAGAGCATCTGATAAAGGTAACTTTTATTTTACTACGGTCATATCTGCCTTATATGATGATCGTGTTTCACAACATGAATAAATTGAGTTTGCTTTGTATGCCATCTGTCATCTTAGTAAATACAAAATTTGTTAGTGCCAATTTACTTAGATGTATATCTTCTGGTATTTAAGAATTTAACTTTGTTTAAGTATCTGAAATATTACATCACATTGTAATTTTTAGATGAGTGTTCTGAAAAATGCTGTTATGAGGCTAGGATGTCTCAGGACTTGGTGATGGAATACGAAGCCTTTCACCTAGGTTATACTCAAATCTAAGTTGAGGTAGTAGTGACTGACAGCTCATTGTACTCATGAAATGGGTGGTGGTCTCAATCTATTTAATCTTAAATAGATGTTCACATCAAAATCACCAATGTAATTCAGCCCTGAAAATGAGCTGGGGTGTTCTGCGGGTTAAAGTTGAGGCATATGGTCAGGGTCATGTGGGGAGACTTGCACTGCCTGTGCTTTATCTGTTTTGTGGACAGAGGACTTCAGTTTTCAATACTGACAAGTCTGTCACATTTCATGAATACTACATTCACTAAGGAAAAACGTTCTCAACATTTTAAAGTAAAAATTTTAAGTTTTGGACTGACACCTTTGGAGACTGAGGTTCTTTATCTTCAGAATAAGTGCTGGACAGCACAGGCAGCCATATTGCAGGTCTCCACATACTGTGCATCTAACATAGCTCCTCCAGAAAGGGGGAGAGCAATCCTTAGGGGTGTGGATAGTTGTTTCCATGCTATTGCAATTCTTGGCCTACCTGAATTTGCCAGTAAGAATGCTGGTGGTTTCTATGGACTATTTGATAGTAACGGGAACAAGAGCATTATCTCATTTCAGATGGATAACTAAATAGTTACCAGACTTATGAATGAGGCATTTCTGACCTGGGCTAGTCTTGAACCATTAACCTACATGTGAAGGACTTAGTATCTGATTACCAATCTACCAATCCCCATGTGTTATAGTCTCCTCCTGTCTTCGTCAGAAAGAAGAAATACCCTTTTATAGTAAATCCATCAGTATTGGTCAGTTCTGTTTAGTTCCTTGAATTTCCATTATAAGGGCTAGTTGTGTATGCACTTTTGTAAACAGGGCCTCGGTTCAGGGATGATGTTGGTGCTCCTACTTTTTGATGCAGATTATATTGCCATAATACACAATATTAGTCTGTTTAAAGAACCCTGAAACCTAGGGGTAGAATAGTGCAGGATTAAATATTGGATTTTATTATGTGTCTCCTTAATGCTGTTTTATATCCAATTTTCTGTGTATATTAACTAATTTACAATTTATAATATGATTTACACACACAATTGTCCTTTTGTCAGATATAGCAGTTTCAAAAAATACATCAGTACCACCTCTCTGGTCCACAGAGGCTGAACGATCTCATTCTCTCACACAACATTCTGCTACCAGCTCTAAAAAACCTGCATTCAACTTATCTGCTTTTGGAGCCCTATCCCCTGTGAGTACTGCACAATACAAGTTTTAATCACATTAGTTTTGTGTCCGTTTTGCTAACTGCCTGTTAATATGTCTCTCTGCAGTCACTTGGTAATGCTTCTGTCCTTAAGACAAGCCAGCTTGGGGATTCTCCATTTTACCCTGGAAAAACCACTTATGGTGGTGCAGCTGCAGCAGCAAGGCAATCTAAAATACGAATTACTCCTTATCAGGTAAGAAAAACTATTGGTGATCTGGGCAGGGAAGAGCAGTTGAAATATAAAATGAAAATTTTGTCTTGAAAACGTGCACATAAGATAGATCAAAAACTTACTTTATTATCAAATACTTCAGTAGTAGAGACTATACTATTATAGAGATATCACTGACATTTAGTAATGGGGAAGGAAACTGTCAAATGTAGAAGTCTTTAACCAGGAAAGCTTCCAGTCTTAAAGGTAAATTTCATGAGCTTATTAACCTGTGGGACTACTGGTGATGAACAGTTGCTTATTAAAGTGATTTTGAGTTTAAAAACTGTTGTAGAGCAACCGTTGCTTCTCCAGTGTGCATACACACTCTTGCACAGTTTTTATATTTCAACAAACAGCCTCTAAAAGGAGTGTCGTAGCCATGTTGATTCCAGGATATGAGAGTCACAAGGTGGGTGAGGTAATATCTCTTAGCGGACCAAATTCTGTTGGTGAAAACTTGAACTCTGTAGCTTGAAAATTGTCTTTCACCAACAAAAGTTGGTCCAATAAGAAATGTTACCTCACCCACCTTGTCTCACTGGAGGAGTGGTACTCAGTCCTTGGCTCTCATGAAGACCTGTGCTTCTCCTGTTCTTCCTGGATGTAAACCAGAATAAGTGAAACACTGAATACAGGTTTCCATGATGAATTACATGCATCCTAATCTCTGCTGAGTAGAAAAGTAAAGGGTCAGTCAAACTGCCTTGTTTGTGTAATAGGAATGTTGTAGAAGTGATCAGTGAAACTTACGAATAGTACAGTGCTGTTTGTTGTCTGAGAGACAGGGACAAGCTGTATTATAACAAAGTTATACTTGATCATGTATCTTTAAATTGGAAAACTTATAGCAGAAACAGTAGTGATTGCTTTAAAGTTGCATAACAATTTATATATAATTTGCACATGCTTAACTATACACATAGTATGTATGTGTATATAGTTTGTGTGTAAAACATCAGGTAACCTTAACTACAGCAGGAACAGATGTTTGTGCCTATTTGAAAGTTTTCATATTTAAAGTGACATACTACTTACAAACAAGGTAGTTTTGCTGACCTTTATTCTTTTACTCAGCAGAGATTAGGATACAATCCTAAATGCAATGTCAAGATAGACAATATAACACAATCCATTTAAACATTTACGTAATCCGAATGGATGTACATGGCACTTTACAAAGATACAACTCTTAAGGACAGAGAATGATTTATAGACTAAGACCATGTCTAATATAATAAATGCTATAAACAGCCAAAATAAATTGATTGCAATTTTTCAAAAATCAGTTTTAAAAAATAAACATAATTGGGCCTGGGGAAGGGGAACTAAAATGGCAAGCTTCCTTTGAAGGAGGGACTAAGCTCACATCTTGCCCATGCTATTTGTTGTGGGTTACAGCCAGTATTACTAGCTGCTTGTACCCTCTATGCTTTGCTTCCTGCCTGCACATAGCAATAGTGTGATACACAGCATTCGTCTGTGATTACACAAGGGGAACATAGGATGCCAACAATAAATTAGTATTCAAGAAAGCTTTCCGAGTATTCTTCCTTTGGACCTTTGTTGCTTCTCTTTTATAGTTTTATTTGATATGTATTGTTGTAAATATAAAGGTTTCCCTTCTTTATAAAGAAGTTACAAGGCACTGTAGTAGTAAAATATAAACTCTGAAAATAATTAAAAAGAGAAACTAAAAATTGGAATTCCTGATCATGATGTAAACTGATTAAGATGATTCACTATACTGTCATGTAAATCTGACTTCTCTTGCTTACTCAAAGTATATTCTTCAGAAGTGACTTGCAATATGAGCCTTTATTTAAATTTTCTTTCCTGCCCTCCTTCAAAAAAGATAGCAGGCCCATTATTTTCTTCTATTTCAGCCTTTTACATTTTGATTCAAAGAATAGGAATTGAAGTGATTTAAGATGTCACTTTGTCCCACACCTATCTTTCAGGCACATGGGGGGATAATCCAACTCTTGCTGTGAAGCCAGTAGGCTCCCATTTTCTTCAGTTGGTCCTCATTGAGCTCATTCCCCACATCTCTTCTAAAATATTGGGATCCAACCCATTGTTGTCCCAAAACAAATAAATATATGAATGTTGAAGTCCAACATTTTAACATTTATCATGCTAACTTTTCAGACACCAGTCAGAAGACAAATGAAAGCTAAGCAAGCAAATGTGCAATCCTATGGAGTGACAAGTTCCACAGCGCGGCGCATTTTGCAATCTCTGGAGAAGATGTCAAGTCCTTTAGCAGTAAGTGGCCCTCATTTTACTCTATTGTGTTTCAGTGCAAGAGCATGTAACACATTCTAAACTTACCTGCACCATATTGGTGAAAACTTTCTTAACATAGTTTAACTTACTGTAATATTTATTCAACAGGATGCTAAAAGGATTCCATCTTCTGTTGCTTCTCCACTGTCTTCTGTAAGTTGGTCTCTAAACTGTCTTCTCTTTTGTTGGCTGCCAACCTCATTGTAAAGAATTTTTCCTCTAACATGTGGCTTTTTTCCTTACAGCCTGTGGACAGGAGCATGCTGGATATTACTCGCTTCCATTCAAAGAGAAAACAGGTAAGGATTCGCTGATACCCAGGTGGTTTATCAATTGAATTAAAATATTCATTACTTTTAAGTACTGTGAAGTTTCTGCAAACCTATAATGCAGTGGTTCCCAAACTTGTTCCGCCGCTTGTGCAGGGAAAGCCACGTGCGGGCCGGGCCGGTTTGTTTACCTGCCGCGTCTGCAGGTTCGGCCGATCGCGGCTCCCAATGGCTGCGGTTCGCTGCTCCAGGCCAATGGGAGCTGCTGGAAGCGGCGGCCAGGGGCCGAGGGATGTACTGGCCGCTGCTTCCAGCAGTTCCCATTGGCCTGGAGCAGCGAACCACGGCCACTGGGAGCCGCGATCAGCCGAACCTGCGGACGCGGGAGGTAAACAAACCGGCCTGCCAGGGGCTTTCCCTGCACAAGTGGCGGAACAAGTTTGGGAACCACTGCTATAGTGGATATAAGCAATAGGATATTAACTCACATAACATTAAAATTATATTTTGTTTGGGTTATTAATGACTAAAAATGTTCTCTTGTCCACACTATAGCTGGGAGGGCTGGGATGGTTATCCACTCCACTTCTGGGGTAGGCTACTTTCGTGTTGCTCTTTCTTGCAATCTGTTACTAAAAGGAACATGGCTGGAACTCTAAAGGGAGCTTTGCTTCTTCCCGTTACTTGTTGGCAAGCAAGGTGTGTGTTAGACAATAGTTTGAGGAAGGTCTTGTGCCGGAACAGTGACCAGAATTGGGAAAATATATATATTTATAAATGGTGCTAAATGACTTTGCCAGGCTTGTGTTTAAACTAACGATATAAACTTGTTACCTGGGCTTCTTAATGCTTCTGTCTTGAAAAATGGTGGTGTGTCGAGGAGGGAAGGAATTTTGTAATTTCTGGTCATCTCTATAATTTTAACCAATGTTCTTACACATAAGAATAAGTTTAAACTGTTGTTAAAGAAGCCCTAATTAGTAATAATGGTATGGTAAATCCTGATTCCTGTCATGGTGTTAACAAGTGAAAAATGCTAATGAATTTTTCAGGTTTTTCAGATATTTCTAATATTGCATAAATTTGGGATCTGAGACCACTATAGAAATAAAAATATTGTTTTCCTTCCATAGCATCCACCACGTGAAGTTTTACACAGAAAATGGAGAGAATGTCTCTTAAATTTCTGTACTGACCTTTTGACTAGAAATATTATTACACTTGATGGTTTACCAGAACATTATAGAATCCAAACCTTTTGTAGTTGAGCATTTGTTGAAAAGATGACACTCGAACACGAAGTATAGTGTGTAATTTCTTCAACATAAGTGTCACTGCAAAGAAAACTGTAGTATAGCATTTTCATTTAAATTATAGAGCCACACCTGTGTTGAGGCATTAAAAAAGATGTAGCAGTTACGCAACAGAGAGCCTGGCGATGTCAAACTAAACAAATGTTGCACACAGCTGTCACTGGCTGAAAGGAAAGGAATTGTCTATTCATACTGCAATATTTGGCAAGAAAAGGGAAGCCCTTGATGATAGTAATTGCTGGTCAAGACAAGGATTGTTGGCCGATTTTTGTTTTGTTTTGTGCTTAGCTGCAAGAGTAAGTGGACTGTTGACAGAACACTTGTGTACTTAGTAAAAACTGTTTCAATTGATACCAGTGGTGCAGTACATTTCTTATTTTAAAAACTCACGTAGGCCAGAATAGCACTCACATTAGTGCTTTTCATCTGTAATCCAGTATCAGAAAATATTCCGCCTACCTTTCCTTATAATGTTTTGATAATGCACATTAAAATTCGCAGTGCAAAATTCTTCCATTTAGAGTGGACTAGATTGATGAACTTAAACTTAGTTTAACACATACTTTATGGAAGGTTTCAGAAGGAGACAAGAAGCATTATTGTAATGAGCTTCTAGAAAGATCCTTTTCATGAAATAATCCTTGAAATTACGAGAGGGGAAATAAAATTTGGCTCCATCCTGAGTTATAGGGATATTGTTAGTTTAAAAATAATATTGTAAATTATTTTCTCTACTGGTGTTTGACAAAACTAGTTTACTGCAAATGAAGCAGATTATAAAATTCAGATTAATTTTCACTATTTACATATTCAAACATTTCTTTGTTAGAACAATGAAAACCAATGAAGTCAGTTTAATTTTTAGATATGTAATGTAGCAATGTATATGTTGCAAATATAGTGCATGTGGTATTTGTTTAAAACAACTCTTAACATTGGAATATTTTTTAAAAAGAAAATAAATTAAAGATTCTTTTTGTGTTCGTCTTTTTGGTTCTTCTGTAGAAGCTTGATTTATGCAAAATCCAAAATTTTGGACAAAAATTGAATTGACATTGTCTCTTTTTATTTTACTGACCCATTTTAAAATGTGGGGTAAAATTTTCAAAGTGCCTGCATAGTTCGAGGGCTTAGTTGACTAATGCTGTTGTATTTTTTTTAGGATGAGATTTGTTGGAGTAATCAAATCCAGAGGGTTGACTGATTAGCCATTAGCACTTTGACATAGAAATCTATTACCTGGCTTCAACTATGAGCACAAATTTCATTGTGTGTGTAAAACAGGATAATACTCTGATGATTTCAGTGAATTAATGTTCCTAAAATTAGCTGAGGAATCCTGATTTTAGATTCAAGACACTGTTGGATACCTTGCTTGACTTTCTAATTTCCCCATGCGCATTAAATACCTGTATAGCACACGAAAACACCTCACTGAATGCAGTGATTGCGTAGAGGTTGTTAGCTAGTTTTATTCAGGTTTTTAAGTAAATATAAATGATCCCAAAGCCTCCAAACTAACTATATTGATTTCTGCATCTTTTGAAGGTGGAATCCCTGCACCCTCCAGTCCAGAAATTAGTGACACCGAAGACAATTTCTCAGTCAATGAGCCGGTTACAGTATTTTAAACCATCTCTGACTCCAGCTGCTGAGTCAGGCAAGATTAGACAGAGAGTAGACGTAAAGCACAAAGTAAGTACGCTTTCTCTTAACAGTGGAAAAGCTATAAATAGTTCTCCTATTGAGATTTATTACCTGTCAAGACAATTTATAGAACATTCAGGGTAATGCTTAAGACAGTAGGAATCCTTGTAAAAGGAATATTTGAATTTGTGTCAATATTTATTGTATTCATGGACCAGTATGTGATTGGTTGGTCATCCTCAGTGTAATGATGTGCTACTGGCTTGGACTATATTTTGGACTGAAAGGATAGCACAGAAGTGCAGTAAATTTTGAGACCTAGTTATGATCAATTCTCTGATAGTCTTACAAGAAACATCTGCTGAAATAATTATCTAGCAAAACTTGGATTGCTGTTATGCTAAATAAACACACTTAAGCTTGGTATAAACTACCCTTCAGTTAAGCTATGGTCTCCCAGTGATCTAATTTGTGGCATTTCAGTTTGCTACTCTAAAATTTTATAGGTAACTTATAAAACATATAAACTTTTGCAGTTTGTTCTAATATACCATAGTTCCCAGACAAAAATTGTACTTTGTCCTTTTCTATTATGCAAATACACCTCTACCCCGATATAATGCTGTCCTCGGGAGCCAAAAAATCTTACCATGTTATAGGTGAAACCGCGTTATATCGAACTTGCTTTGATCCACCGGAGTGCGCAGCCCTACCCCCCTGGAGCGCTGCTTTACCGCGTTATATCCGAATTTGTGTTATATTGGGTCGCGTTATGTCGGCGTAGAGGTGTACTGGGGACTGGAAAGTTAGGAGGATATCTTTTGAGATGGTTGAACCAGAAGAGTGAGGGAACCCCACTGCCTGTGCTGCTATCTGTTTTGCCAGATATAGTCTATGGAGGAGGATTAAGTAGCACTGGCATGAGTGGGAGGAACCAACCTATGGATATTTTTGAAAGTTAAGTGAAGTTTATGGGTTGTAAAACGGTTGAACAACCAAGTGGTATAGGCTTGGAGGAAAGAGGGTGCCATTTACGTTTCTGTAGACAGCATAGTTGTTAAAACTCAGAGCAAGTATTGATATTTTCACTAAGTATTCTCCCTTGGGCTCTTCTGAGTAAAGCTTGAATGGATTTTAAGCAGCACACCAACATATTATTTCCCAGCCACAGACATTTGTAATACAGTCTATTATGGCGGAGTTGGTTATGGCTCAGTAGTTAAGTCTCAGTTCCCTTTTGTCCTTAAAAGCAGGGATTTAACCTTTTTGTTATTAAAAAACTACAGCATACCCTCCCTAAACTTACAGGACTTGCTCTTTTTACAAAACGAATTTTCTGAGAATTTACAAGTAAATCTGTTAATAAGTTTGAGTTAACTTTCTTAAATGATAGACTTAATCAATCTGTCAAGTCTTTTTGTTTTCTTGAGTGATCTTAATAGAAGTTTGAAGTGTCTGTCATTTTTTTATGTGCAGTACTTAAATTGAAATCTTTTGTGCATAGGCTGTATTTGAAGAAATTAGGTTGTAATGAAGCTAAATTAATGATTGTATTTAATTGTTATGAATCTAGAGGCTACAGAGTTATGTCACTGCTCAAGTTTGTGACAGTGCTACAGTTTGTTTGCTTGAAGCAGTTCTGTTGGTTGTAATGAGTCAGTGGCATGAGAAGACAGGACTTGTGTGTCAAGAGTTCTCATTGGTAGATGACTTGGCCCTTAGCTGTCACTACTTTTAGAGGTTCTGTGGCCATGACTTGGGCATTAAGGCCTGAAAGGCTGCCAGTGGCACTGCTCCTTGAACTCCCCATTGTGCACCAAGGCAGCACTGCTGGGGGAGCTGAGATAGGAATATACAGTGAGCTGTTACAGTGCAGAGACATTGGGGGCATGTCTACACTGCAATAAAAAACCCACGGCACTATGTCGCAGAGCCACGGTCAGCTAACTCGGGTTCGTGGAGCTCAGGCTGTGGGGCTAAAAGTAGAAGTGTAGATGTTCAGGCTCAGAAACCCTGCAAAGGGGGAAAGTCTCAGAGCCTGGGCTCCAGCCTGAGCCGGAACATCTACACTGTTATTTTTAGCCCTGCTGTCTGAGCCTTGCAAGCCTGAGTTGTTTGACTCAAGCTCTGAGATTCGGTGTGGTGGATCTTTTATTGCAGTGTAGACATACTGGGGGACTCAGGGACTGGGCTTGCCCTGCCCCTCTTTTTACAGAGTGCCAGTCTTACAAATTAAGGGCCAGGATCATCACTGCACTTCGACTGACTTGCACTACTTTGGTAATGCAAATCAGCTGTAAACCCAGCTTAGCTGGCCATGATAGTCAGGATGCTGTTTGTTGTACCATTGAAAATCTGCCCTTAAATCTTTTTTTTCTTTTAACTTTTAAAGTTGATACTACGTATCTTACAAATCATTTGAAATATTGAGTGGCAGCATTCTCTTTTGGGTTTTCTTGTTTAGTGTTCGTGTATAATTTTTTAAATTACTTAGAAACCAAGGAAATTCCAAGCAAATAATTATTAAGATGGAATTAAAGTTGAGAGGTAGGTATCCGTAACTTCAGGATAAAAAGCATTACAGGGATGTAGTCAGTATCCCCCCAACCAAACATTACAAACCCAGGAAATTCAAAATTAAGGTTACACTTTAAAAGAAATCCAAGCGTACTAAGGTAGGGGGGACATGCCAGGTAAGGAACCCAAGCAGTCCTAACTTTGACCTGCAGTGATGGGAGAGGACAGAACTTGAGGGTTTTCAGTTTTACAATATAGAACTTAAACTGAAATTTTGAGCTGTTATGTAGATAGCATAAATATTTTATCATGATTTTCATTAGACTCAAAAGTTGTCAGAATCAAATAAAAATATACAGTGAATTTTGAACTCTAAACGGGAAATGTCTGCTAATAAATAACACAGCACAGCTACCATATGTGGGGGTGCCTCAGTTCAGCATTTTTGTGTTTAACATTTCAGTTTGGATTTAAGTATCATGTCTGGAAGGGCCCAGGGAGCAGGAGGATCTGTTTTATGTTGTTGACCTTAACTGCCCCTTGTAACTAATGATGATTACATGGTGATCCAAGTGAGAACCTAGAGAAGAAACTCATTGCACTTTAGAGGGGGGAGTAAAAGTGTTTAATAGAAGAAAAATAAGTAGTTATAAAAAGGAACTAAAGAGAGAAACCTAGTGGTTGTGATCTGTTAGGGCTGCCTTTTTAGTCAGCAAGAGACTAAAGATATTATGTTCCAATAGCAACTCAGAAAAAATGGCTTAAGCTTATCATAATGCATACCCGCAAGAGGTAGAGCTAAGATTATATGTGCAGGCTTAATTTGAAATTTTCTAATTTTTTGAGGGTCTACCTCTTTACCCTTAATGTTATCTTAACATGGAGTTTTATATGGAATATTATGTGTATTTTAGTGACTAGCTTAGACTTCCTGTTATATTAAAGGGGAGAGAGATGAGCTGTATTTCACAGTCATCTGTGTATCTGTTCTAATGTTTCCCCACACTGTAAACACTTCGTTTTGAATATAAAGTTCTGTGCAAATGACATAATCAGTGTGGCACATATTAAATGCATTAAGAACTGGCTACTAGATCTCACAAAGTAATTGTAATTGAGGAATTGTTATCAAGTGGGGCATGTTTCTAGTGGGGGTACCTCAGGAATCTGTTCTTGGCCCAGTGCTATTCATTATCTTCAGTGATCTGGAGAAAATATACTTTTGCAGATGATGCAAAAATTGGTGGATTAATAATAAAAAAAAAAAAAGGTCCGTTCTACGGAGCCTTCTGGATTGCTTAGTAAGCTAGACTCATTTGAACAACTTGTATTTTAATATTGCCAAATGTAAGATACATTTAGGAACAAAAAGTGTGTGTCTCACAGTGAGGGACTACATCCTAGAAAGCAGTGACTCTGAAAACAATTTAGAGGGTCATGATAGATTCTGTGCTAGGAGGGCTAACATGATCCTTGTATATATAAGCAGAGGAATATTGAATAGGAGTAAAGAGGTGGCAGTATGTCTATGTATAGTGTTAATGAGACCATTAATGGAGCCCAGCATCCAGTTCTGGTCTCAGTGCTTCAAAAAGGATGTTGAAAAATTGGGGTTCAGAAAAGAAGGTTCAGATGAATGATTAGAGGTGCAGAAAACTGCCTTGCAAAGGAAGATGTAAGGAGTTCAATCTATTTAGTTTAGCCAAGAGAAGATTAAGATCACAGTCTGAGTACCTACACAGGGAGAAAATTTCTGATTAAAGGGTCTTTAGTCTAGTATACAAAAGCATGACCAAGTCCAGTGTCTGGAAAAAGAAACTAGACTAGAAATAAGGCATACATTTTAAATAGGGTAATTAACTGTTGGAACAAATTACCAAGGTATGTGGTGGATTTTCCATCACTTGAAGTCTTAAAATCAAGATTGAATGTCTTTCTGAATATATGCTTTACCTCATATTGAAGTTATGGGCTTGATGTAGGAATTACTGAGTGAAATGATAGGACTTGTGTTATGCAGTATCAGAATGGATAATCATAATGGTAATTTCTGGTCTTAATATCTATGAATTCATAAATCGTTTAGGTTGCAGAGTTTGTGTTTTGTCCTGATAGAAGATTATGATGAGAGTCTGATGTCAATAGATGTTTGTTTCTATGATTAATGGGATTGTTAAAATGGCATGCGCTTTCTAATATAAAAACCTTGCTAGTATTATATGATATACTACTTAATTTCAATAAATATTACTCAGTGGGAGTGCATGGACTTGTAAGTCAGCCCAGATTTTGGTCCAAAAAGTTTATAATATATAATTTGGAATCCAGTGTTTGTAAAGATTAGTACTTAATGTGTCTTTGTATGCAGGCTATGCTAGTGAAATTTGGTTAATATAAAAATAATTTCATCTCCCATAATTTTAATCAGTAATAGTGATAAACTGATGACACCCATTGGAGCTGCAAAGCTTAATTTGAGTGTGTCTGTAATACTGATTTAACTCTGAAGTCTAAGTAGATGCGGTAAGATTTTTCTAGTTAGATTAACTAATAAAAGAAGCAGAAGAAATTTTGTAAGAATTGGCATAACTATAGTCTTGTTTTGTGCTTGAAATAATAGCAAATTCAGAGAAACCTGAAGTCCTTTTCCTTTATTTGCAGGGAGTGAGGGAGAAGAATTTGACTGCAGAACAGCAAGTAGAGCCACCTGAAAGGTATGTTAAACCTCCTAGATTTAATCTATATTATTTATGTGAGAGGAGTGTGGTGGCTTTGTGCTTCCTCCGCTGGAATTTCCGGGCTTACCCTTTTTGTAAAGGACATAAGAAATATTTCTTGATCACACAACAGAATGTGAAATTGGGACTCTTTAGTTAAGAATTGTTTCTGAGAAACGGCATATGAAATGTCTGAAGTCTCTTAATATACACTTAGTAGAAAAGAGGAGAATGATGATAGATACATTAATAACGATAGCAGTAATTATATTAAATGAAAAAAGGATACATGAGAATAATATGATTTACAAACAACCATTTATTAGCCAGTATGTGTCTTCCTACCAGCAAATGAAGACCGGAAATAAACAAAGTTCTTGCAATGTCACAAGACAATCCAGGAAGTTTTTGGAAAGTGTAGGGGACAATTTCCTGGTGCAAGTGCTGGAGGAACCAACTAGGTGCAGAGCTCTTCTTGACCTGCTGCTCACAAACCGAGAAGAATTAGTAGGGGAAGCAAAAGCGGATGGGAACCTGGGAGGCAGTGACCATGAGATGGTCGAGTTCAAGATCCTGACGCAAGGAAGGAAGGAGAGCAGCAGAATATGGACCCTCGACTTCAGAAAAGCAGACTTTGACTCCCTCAGGAAACTGATGGGCGGGACCCCCTGGGAGAATAACATGAGGGGCAAAGGAGTCCAGGAGAGCTGGCTGTATTTTAAAGAATCCTTATTGAGGTTGCAGGAACAAACCATCCTGATGTGTAGAAAGAATAGTAAATATGGCAGGCGACCAGCTTGGCTTAACAGTGAAATCCTTGCTGATCTTAAACACAAAAAAGAAGCTTACAAGAAGTGGAAGATTGGACAAATGACCAGGGAGGAGTATACAAATATTGCTCAGGCATTCAGGAGTGAAATCAGGAAGGCCAAATCGCACTTGGAGTTGCAGCTAGCAAGAGATGTTAAGAGTAACAAGAAGGGTTTCTTCAGGTATGTTAGCAACAAGAAGAAAGTCAAGGAAAGTGTGGGTCCCTTACTGAATGAGGGAGGCAACCTAGTGACAGAGAATGTGGAAAAAGCTAATGCACTCAATGCTTTTTTTGCCTCTGTCTTCACAAACAAGGTCAGCTCCCAGACTGCTGCACTGGGCAGCACAGGATGGGGAGGAGGTGACCAGCCCTCTGTGGAGAAAGAAGTGGTTCGGAACTATTTAGAAAAGCTGGATGAGCACAAATCCATGGGGCCTGATGCGCTGCATCCGAGGGTGCTAAAGGAGTTGGCAGATGTGATTGCAGAGCCATTGGCCATTATCTTTGAAAACTCATGGCGATTGGGGGAGGTCCTGGATGACTGGAAAAAGGCTAATGTAGTGCCCATCTTTTAAAAAGGGAAGAAGGAGGATCCGGGGAACTACAGGCCAGTCAGTCTCACCTCAGTCCCTGGAAAAATCATGGAGCAGGTCCTCAAGGAATCAATTCTGAAGCACTTAGAGGAGAGGAAAGTGATCAGGAACAGTCAGCATGGATTCACCGAGGGCAAGTCATGCCTGACTAACCTAATTGCCTTCTATGAGGAGATAACTGGGTATGTGGATGAGGGGAAAGCAGTGGATGTGTTATTCCTTGATTTTAGCAAAGCTTTTGATACGGTCTCCCACAGTATTCTTGCCAGCAAGTTATAGTAGTATGGGCTGGATGAATGGACTGTAAGGTGGATAGAAAGTTGGCTAGATCGTCGGGCTCAACGGGTAGTGATCAATGGCTCCATGTCTAGTTGGCAGGCGGTATCAAGCGGAGTGCCCCAAGGGTCGGTCCTGGGGCTGGTTTTGGTCAATATCTTCATTAATGATCTGGAGGATGGCGTGGACTGCACTCTCAGCAAGTTTGCAGATGACACTAAATTGGGAGGAGTGGTAGATATGCTGGAGGGTAGGGATAGGATACAGAGGGACCTAGACAAATTAGAGGATTGGGCCAAAAGAAACCTGATGAAGGACAAGTGCACAGAGTCCTGCATTTAGGACGGAAGAATCCCATGTACTGCTACAGATTAGGGACTGAATGGCTAGGCAGCAGTTCTGCAGAAAAGGACCTAGGGGTTACAGTGGATGCGAAGCTGGATATGAGTCGACAGTGTGCCCTTGTTGCCAAGAAGGCTAACGGCATTTTGGGCTGTATAAGTAGGGGCATTGCCAGCTGATTGAAGGACGTGATCATTCCCCTCTATTCGACATTGGTAAGGCCTTATCTGGAGTACTGTGTCCAGTTTTGGGCCCCACACTACAAGAAGGATGTAGAAAAATTGGAAAGAGTCCAGCGGAGGGCAACAAAAATGATTAGGGGGCTGGAGCACATGACTTATGAGAGGCTGAGGGAACTGGGATTGTTTAGTCTGCAGAAGAGAAGAATGAGGGGGGATTTGATAGCTGCTTTCAACTACCTGAAAGGGGGTTCCAAAGAGGATGGAGCTAGACTGTTCTCAGTGGTACCAGATGACAGAACAAGGAGTAATGGTCTCAAGTTGCAGTGGGGGAGGTTTAGGTTGGATATTAGAAAAAACTTTTTCACTAGGAGAGTGGTGAAGCACTGGAATGGGTTACCTAGAGAGGTGGTGGAATCTCTTTCCTTAGAGGTTTTTAAGGTCAGGCTTGACAAAGCCATGGCTGGGATGATTTAGTTGGGAATTGGTCCTGCTTTGAGCAGGGGGTTGGACTAGATGACCTCCCGAGGTCCCTTCCAACCCTGATATTCTATGATTCTTGTAGAGGGGGCTGTTTGGCTGGTGAGGCATTGTAATTTCCCTTCTCCAGGAAGGGACAGTGGACAGTTTTCCAGCTAGCTGAACTAGATTTCTGATATTACCTTAGCTCCTTTAGCAATTCTATCAGGATTAGATATTTTAGAAGTAAGGCATTTTGCAGTGAAGATGTTTCTCTTTGTTCATCTGGGCACTCTGTATGGTAGCAGCCTCACTTTTTTCTAATAGTTTGGAATGTGAAACCTTGGTTTAAGGTGCTCTGAGCTGACCTACCACTTCCTATGACATGGCAGAAGTAACCCCCCAGTGTACTAGCCTCTGTGGTTCCACCTGTCCTACCCTGTCTCACCTTCAGTTTTGTCTCATGATATTGAAGAGTATATTAACCTAGCAACCAATTGATGTATCAGTTCTATTGTACGCATATGGTTACTACAGTAAGGTAGGTTCTGTCTGATGGAAGTTCTTTTGAGTGTGACCCAGTACCATTTTCTTAGTTGTATCTCATGCTCTTTGTGGAAGGCGGTATGGCCTTATCAGATGCTTTGCTGCGTGTAACATACAGGACAAATTGCTGCTTCATCCCTAGATGAGTCACTAGGCTCTGTTAGCCTTCAGAGCTAGCCCTCACCCTCTTGGAGCAATTCTGTGGGCCGTGGAAATGATTACCTGAGCTTTCCTCTATGATTTTTATAAGTCTCTCAACTTTCATAGCCTCAGTATCAGTTTCAGTTTAGCATTTCCCCCTCAAAATGGATTATTCTGTAGCGGAAATAGAATTTTTCTCACAAGATATCGTCTGCGTGAAGATAATGAACTTATACAAAGCCTGACCTCTGGGGATTTCTACTCTCCTGCAGAAGGGATAATCCACCCTTTTTGATATTATTTTTTTGCAAAAGAGTCAATCCAGTTGCATTAATTGATCAAGAGAGTCTGCACTCTAATCCATGGGTCTGTTTAGTTCTTGGATGGCTCTTGATAAGAAACGAGGGAAGTCCCTTAGGATTTTTGCAGAAGTTTTCCATATGTGAAATCTGGGTAAGGACTTGTAAGTCAGAGTCTTTCCTTTAGGGACAGAGGAGTGACTTCCTCCATAAGTGACAAACAGGTGTATGCAGAAAAGGTTACATATTTTGCATAAGAGTCTGAGGCTAGGTCTACACTACCCGCCTGAATCGGCGGGTAGAAATCGACCTCTCGGAGATCGAATTATCGCGTCTCGTTGGGACGCGACAATCGATCCCCGAATCGACGCTCTTACTCCACCAGCGGAGGTGGGAGTAAGCGCCGTCGACGGGAAGCCGCGGAGGTCGATTTTGCCACCGTCCTTACAGCGGGGTAAGTCGGCTGCGATACGTCGAATTCGTAGCTGAATTTGCGTATCTTAAATCGACCCCCCCCGTAGTGAAGACCTGCCCTTAGTCAGGCTCTGGTGCAGGAGTAGTTAAATTGAGTAAAATATGAAATTTCTAAAATTCTTGCTGCTCTTTAAGTTTGGATAGTTAAAGGTTGAGCATCCAAGTGCTAGTTAGGCTTTAAGAGGCAACAGAGTGCTCTTCCATAGGTTCCCATCAGAGCTGGAGAGATTATTCTGGAGCACCTGACAAGGTTAAACCAAGGCCCTGCCCTCATCCTCACGGGGACTTGACCTGGGGCTTAAAGCCTTCACATGTGCTTAAACCTACCTTGGCCAGAAGAAGAGCTTCAATATAGGATTTCTTCTTTCCTTTGGGCACTTCTGTGTCTTTCTTCATCTGGGCAAGGTGTAATGCTCGATCGTATTCCTTTTTCCTTAATTTCCTCAGGTAGTTTTTCCCCTTTCCACTTGGGTTAGGATATCTTTCCCCTTTGTTCTGTCCAGGCTTTTGGAATGAAAAAGAGAAAATTCCGTTACACTTTTTATAAAGCCCTTTGATGTATGTATATCTGAAAAGAATTCTGGAATGTTAACACAATCAGAAAACCTCTTTTTCTGTTGAGGGCCATATGAAAGATGCAATAGCTTCTAAGGCTTCTGTCTCTCACTGTCATGCTGCAGAAACTGGAGTCTCTGCCTTCTGTCAAGGTTCGTTCCATAACAGTGGCAGACAGGTACCTTGACATCCTTTTTATATTTTCTCTATGCTGAAATCTTGATGTGTCAGTGTTTGCATGTAGTCTGATCTGTTCCCCCTCCCACGATACCCATTCTATCTGGTCTCTCATTTGGTGGTGGGTATTTCATTTGAAATGTCCACTGTCCAGGCTAGCAATAAGGGATGTGGGAGAATAACATATTTTACTAGTTAACTTAATTTTTCCATCTTCTTCTCTGCTGGCTCAGACATCACACCTTGTGGAGTTGGGACTGTTTCTGATTGATTGATTTTTGATTGATTGACTCTTTATTTTGGTTGTAGCTTTTTCTGTTTAGCAATATTCTTATTGCTTGGGATGTCTATTTGACCAACACAAGACAACTTGGACAAGAACTTTGCTTTTTCCAGACCGTTGGTAGGAATGTTTCTGTTCCAGCCCGGACAGAGGGCATAAGAGCTTAAAACAATTAAGTAATAAGAGTGCGCTCTAATCATATACTGTTTATTTCTGTGCCAGCAATTTCACATACCCCAAATTCAGTACACCTGCATCCAATGGATTATATTCTGGAGTGGGAGGTGGTGGCGGTGGCAAGATGAGAAGGGAAAGAGGAGTACACTATGTATCTCAACCAGGACAAGAAAAACAGGTAAGAGAAAATACTTCAGCTAAATTGCTCTATCACAATGGAATTTTTCAAAGCATGGATGCAGTGAAACTGAAATATTTGGCTCCTAAGAGACTACACAAAAAATTAATAGTTACAAGCCAGTCATGTTTGTACATAGCCCAGACCCCATTGTGTTAGACAATGATTGAAGCTCCTGGGTGCTAGGATAATACAAATAATAAATAATAATAGTTAATTCTGTTGGATATATAGGCCCAAGTCTTCAAAGAGCCGCTGATTTTGTATGCCTCAATTTTGGTACTTAGCTTGAGACACCTGGCCCTGATTTTTCATCAGCGCTGAGCCACTTCCATCTCCAGTTGAAGTCAATAGAGGCTGCAGCTGCTTATCACTTCTGGAAATCAGGCCCTAGATTTCTGAAGTTGGGCACCCAAAATGAGAGGCTGCATTTGGAAACTTTGGCCATATTATTTTAGGTGTTCTTCCAATTGTATTGTAGAGTTTCTTACTAGAAGCTGAATGAATCTATACAAGAAACACTGAGTAAATATGTCAGAGCAATATGTATGGTTTTAAAGGATTGAAATATTAAATAAGTGTCAGTAAGCAAATAAAGTATTACTTAAATTCATAATTCTATCTTATATGACTTAACCATATAGAACAAATCAAAATTTTGAAATGGAATAAAGCTGAAGATAACACTATATGTGCATGCAAAAATATTAAATATGTTAGAGATCTGTGAGTGACATTGACTAATGCTTCCCAGGTGCACAAATCAGCCACTCAGTCTTTATTTTTTTTATCAAAAAATCAATTTAATAAAACACATAAATAGTAGTACATGTCCACAGAATTATTTCCGTGTTTAGTGTCTCAAATATGTAGTCCAAAGCATACAATAAACTATACACTGCCTCTTTTGTCTTAAATATTGAGTCATCAATCGTTAGGCTAATCTTTTGACTGAACTGATGTAGAGAGAAAATCCAGCTGGATATTGGAGATCTTGGAGGGTATTTCTGTAGCACAAATAAGAGAACTTAGTATAAAGATTTGATGGGCCTAATTTTCATTAAATATGTTGAAATGAACCAATATAGAAGTTGGGAACCCAAATTCCTTTGGGTATAAACACAGGGAGAAAGTTAGGTCTTAATTTATCCACACTTAATTGTTTCTGCATAGATCCAAGTGCCACTAATGAGTTGTCATTAAACTAGTTAAATCTTTATAATAATACCCAGTTTAATTTCAGCAGCTAAATACCTTAAAAGAAATGTCTTTATGCTTCAGTAGATTCTGTGTTTGTTCCATAATTGTCTTGCACCTTACCTTAAACTATATGACATACCATGAAGTCAGACAGGATACTAGACCGGATTGACCACTGGTCTGATCCAGTGTGACAATTCCTGTGTTCCTAAAATAGGGCTTATTCCATTTTGTGTCTCTGTGATGTATAAAGAAGGCCTGAAAGGTTGGTTGGTTGGTTTGTTTGTTTTTTAAAAAAGAACAAAACTTGCTTTCTCTGTTTTTTACCTTCGAGATATCAGAAACTTCAAGACTGGTCTTCCTTAGCTTTGCTAGAGGATTTCTTGCAGATCTCAGCATGTATTGAAATCCCACATCTTAATTAAAGAATAGGGAAGATCAACTAGCAAAACTATCCTTTCTCTAGAATTTTAGTTATTAAAGTTAAATGATGTTAACAACAAAAACAAGTTTTAAATGGAGAGGAACAACTCAGACTATCTTTCATTCTACGTTATTTTTATGGCACATCCTATGGGCAATGGTTGAATTAGCAACTTTGAGACAGTCTTCCCTGTTCTACCTACTGTACACATGATAATCATAGCATACCCATGGAAAGTGCCTGCCAAAGGTTAAAAATGTTCTAGTAGACTAGGATGGGGGATTGGATATATTTTATCATTTTATTTTAAATTTGGCTTTGCTGCTTTTAATTTTGTATAGATATTAGAGGGGAAATGTAGTTTCTAATGTAGAATAGAAAAATAACTAAATAAATGTACAATTTTAGGAGGTGGAGGCACCAGTACTACCCAAAATACCCTTACCAATTAATACTACATCATTGCCTAACTTCAGCTTTGGCTCCCTTGCCAGTACTACTGTGTCGTCATCACCAATCACTAATACACAACCAGTGATTAACAAGGTAATTTTTTACATTGTATGTACTTAAAACTTTACAGGATTAGAATTGGTTTGTCTTGTTCGTTCTCTGTGTTGCGTATCAGATATGTTCTTAGGGATTCTCGAACTGGGGGTCGGGGGTCCTCAGGGGGTCACAAGGTTATTGCATGGGGGGGGGGGCGGGAGCTGCCAGCCTCCATCCCAAACCCCGCTTCCCCTCCAGCATTTATAATGGTGTTAAATATATTAAAAAGTGTTTTTAATTTATAAGGGGGGGGTCACACTCAGAGGCTTGCTATGTGAAAGGGGTCACCAATACAAAAGTTTGAGAACCACTGTTCTTAGTAGTATTAAGGGGTAGACTAAGTAGTATTAGCTTATGGCCAGCTGAGTAAATGGGGGCCATTATATTCTGATGTGTAATGAGATTGCAGAAAGATTTTGATGTAGTTTCACAAAGTTGTCGGATTAATTATTGGATGGATTAATTATTGGATAATACACCTCTACCTCGATATAACGCTGTCCTCGGGAGCCAAAAAATCTTGCCGCGTTATAGGTGAAACCGTGTTATATCGAACTTGCTTTGATCTGCTGGAGTGCACAGCCCGGCCCCCATGGAGCACTGCTTTACCACATTATATCAGAATTCGTGTTATATCGGGTCGCGTTATATCGGGGTAGAGGTGTACTGATGTATGGCTTCTGGAAGTGCTCTGGAAAGCCTGTTCTGGTTATAATATGCCCAGATTTATTCAACAGTTTAGAAGTACCATAAATGGCATTGGAAGCATCAGTAGGAAAGAAATGTCATCACAATAATTAGTGTATATAACTGCAATAAAAATAAACATTAAGAATGTCTAGACACATTTTAATATTTGTGTACAGTTTTTTAAAAAAAGAATCAGATACCCATTTATTTATGGAGGGGCCTGGTAAATGTCGAGTTGAATTTAAGGTTGTTTAGGTGCCTTGACTGCATTTTTGTACCTTAACATATTTGGATATATTTTCAGTGTAACCTCAACTCTGAATTTTCTGAGTTTATATCATATGGTTTTGGAATAATTAAAACATGACTTTAATATATTTTACCAAAAACTACTGATGTGTACTCTGAAACTTAATTGCATTTCATCATAGTTCTTGTCTGGGAATTATAAATGTCAAAACTAGCTTTCCCAAGTTCATTGCAGAACTCGTATATTTTTATAGCCTTAAATAGTTACTGTTTTTTCTTTCAACATATTTTCTTTTTACATAGTCTTAATTTTTTTTATTTTGAAAATTTAGATGCAACCAGCAAGTAATGCTAGCAGTCCTGTGTTCAGATTTTCATCTCCAATTGTAAAATCTACTGAGGCAGAAGTGCTACCTCCACTGTCTGTAAGTAATGCGTGTAGAAACTCAACTGTTGCTGTGGCCTTAGCAAAACATTTCAAAACAGTAAAGTGGCATTAGTGGCAAATAATGGAAAAAGGAACATAGGTTTAGATATTCAGTTGGATGCCAAATAAATTGTATGCCAGAGAATTGAAATCTGAATTTGTACTTGTGTGTTAGACTGGATTAAGATTTTTTCCTTTTGGCATTGAAAAGATTTTTTTTTTTCTTTATCAGATTGGGTTTACGTTTAGTGTTCCTGTTGTGAAATCAACACAAGCTTCTGGATCCAGTGATACTCCAGTGCCACTTCTGATTAGCCCAGGTAACTAAAACTCCAGCATTTCAGACCTGAAATGTTTTATTTTTTCTAGCACTAGATCTGGCTGGTGGGCATATCCCAGCTGAACTGTCTAACCCCACCATTTGCATGCTCTCAGGTGGGGATCATTTTCCACCAGATATTGGAACTAGTGTGTCACCAGGAGGAGTTTCTAGAACAACCCTCCCACCCCCTCACTCTCAACCGTTCACCTTTAATCCTATAGGCTGCTATTTTATCCTTTTGTGTTTCAATCACAATGCCTAAGTAATGATCATTAGCGTGTTTGGTTTACCTTGAGACTTGAAATTTTATTTCTCTGACTTGTTCCTTCTGAAAGCAATAACAGTTCCCAACCGCAACCCTAAATATTTCTCTCTTCCCTGTTGCAAGGGATGTTTTTTACTTACATAGCCAGGGTTTCTTCTGGCATAGTGTGTTATATGAAAATGCCACTGAAATGCTATCATGCAAAGCATACTTTAATTTGTGCATAAGTTATGGGGACACTGTAAATTTAAACCACACTACTGTTGGAATACTTCATATACTATTGTTACAAGCAGCACCTAAGATTACTGTAGTGAAAGGTTATAGAGAAAAAAATCTTTTAGTTTAACTTTCTGCATTTGATAGCATTTTTTTTTTAATATTCCGTTTCCCCTGTTAGTGGGTGTCTTTCACGCAGCAAATTTTAGAATTTACAAAAAAAAAAAAGAAAATCTGGTTTTTAAACTACAAAAACTGGCAGGGAGACTCAAGGGCCCTGAAAGTATATTTGACTAATTTTTTTCTAAATTGACTGTTTCAGATTGTTGTTTGTTTAAAATGATACGTCAAATCCACATCTTACACACTAAGGAATTTCAAAACACTTGCTGTGCTGTAGTTACTGCACATGAAAGTCCTGTTATTAACTTAGTCCCTTCCCTTCTGAATCTTAATAGCTGTATTCCATCAAAACTGGGGTAACTTCCCAGATTTTTTAGGAACTCTTTCTAAATGTCATTTATTAAAACTGCATATTTGTGCCACCACAGCTCAGGTTGTCTCACCATTTTAATGATGAAATCCTATCTCGGGGTATTTATAATTTAGCTATCGAAATGGTCTTCCCAGAACTTTGGCACATATGGCCCCAGTCTAGCAGTACAAAAACTAACAAAAAGTAATAAAAATTGATCTGACATATTAAAAAGTAGTTTACAATGCACTTTGTGTCAGATCAATCATACAAATGCTATATTTATAGTCCAAGAGACTGAAGTCTTCTATCCATAAACAGGCACAATAATAGCAGTGTGACAGGCAGATTATTCTCTAAGTATAAAATGTTGGTAGCTTGAAAGCAACTCTTTTCTCTCCTTTTGAGACTTCCTCTTTCCCATTCCCTCTCTTAATTGAAGGCCCTACTAGTTTGTTTTCAATAATAGCAAGGAAGAAAGAAAATCTTCTTGGGGAAAATTGCAACAGTAGATGTTAATACTATAGCATATAACTACAGTAAAATGAAAATCAGAATTTCTATTCTTCAGGAAATTCTGATATTTCTACATTTCTTTTCAGCCTCAAGTGGAACAAAAAGTTAAAATATTAAAAAAAAAAAAAAAAAAAAATTGCGAAACAAAAAGTTCTGAAAAATTTATTCAGAAGTAGCAAAATGTTTTTACATATGAGCATTTTTGATCAGAACAAAATGCATTGATATTTCCAAATTGAAACCTTTTGTTTCAGTTCAGTTCAATGTTAAGTTGCATCTTCTGGTGCTGCATTGTCTCATTGGATTTGTAGTTTGGGTGCCTCATGCCTCCATTCTCCCTTAGGGACTGGGCTCTCTAGCCATCCTACATCTCCCATGATACATGAATAGTCATGTGACTCCCATGATGCATCATATGGCCCAGTCACAGGAGAGATTGTTTCATCAGCATCATTGGAGAGGGAGTCTAACGCATAGGAAAGAATGGAGGCATGATAAATCCGAACTACAACTCTCATGGGGCAAAGTGGCAGGATAGGAGGATGCAGTTTAATCTTGAACTGTCTTTATAAACCAAATGTTTTGGTTCATTTCAACAAACTGAAATATTTTTATTTGGGATGAACCGACCCAAAGTGAAAAATATTTTCCTGTTGGGGAAAATAGAAATTAAAAAAAACAGCAAAATCAATTTTTTTCTATGAAAAATTTCAGATTTACAGAAACTGCATTTTCTGTGTTTTTAAAAAAAACGTTGTTGTTTTTTTTTAATGGAAAATTCCCAACCAGCTCTACATCCAACCTTTCTTTGTAGGAGTCCGCATTAATTTTATTATGCTTGTCAACGAGAACAAATGGATATAAACTGGCCGTGGGGAAGTTTAGGCTTGAAATTAGACGAAGGTTTCTAACCATCAGAGGGGTGAAATTTTGGAACAGCCTTCCGAGGGAAACGGTGGGGGAAAAAGACCTCTCTGGCTTCAAGATTAGGCTAGATAAGTTTATGAAGGGAATGGTTTGATGGGATAACGTGATTTTAGTCAATTAGGCAATAACGTGCCATCGCTGGTAAAATGAGGGTCCGGCTGGAGAATCTTGCCTGTATGCTCGGGGTTCTACTGACCGCCAGATTTGGGGTCGGGAAGGAATTTTCCTTCAGGGTAGATTGGCAGAGGCCCTGGAGGTTTTTCGCCTTCCTCCGCAGCATGGGGCAGGGGTCGCAAGCTGGAGGATTCTCTGCGACTTGAAGTCTTTAAATCACGATCTGGAGACTTCAACAGCTGAGTTAAGGGAAAGTGGGTGGGTCAGCTTTTGTGGCCTGCATCATGCGGGAGGTCAGACTAGATGACCATAATGGTCCCCTCTGACCTTAAAGTCTGAGTCAACTAAGTTGAAAGTGGGAGGTTGTGTAAATGTTTCATGAAATTAGAAAGTAACCTTGTAATTATACATAAAAAGTTGATTGGACTTGTATAGTTCTTGTAATAATACATGCATACATAAGTTTCTCTCTTGTGTGAACATAGAATTTTAAAAATCAAATCTTGGAAAGTAGGAAGACTTTTTTGAAGAGTTTATATTTTTGGGAGGGATGGAAGAAGGAAATAACCTTTTGATTTGGTTTGAGCATGTTTCTCCATGAAAGTAGTTAACTTTCTGTTTAAAGGTACCACTGCTGTAAATAGCACCAGCAATAAGAAGAAAGAAAAGGAAGAGTACGATGGCGCCTTCAAGCCTGCAAAAGTCTTGAAAGAAGGGAGTGTACTGGATCTTCTAAAAAGCCCTGGTGAGATAATGGGTTCCATTTAAAAAGAACTTACCGTTAAAACCTGGACTAGTATGCAGTGTTGCAGTTATAGAGAAACTTTAATTAAATCATTCATCTAAGATTAAGTTTTGCTGACAAATTGAAAACAGGCTCAGTGTTGAAATACTGAATGGTAGTCCACTGTGGTCCAGGACTCCAACATTAACTATAGAAGAAAAAAAAAAACAGGGGTGGATGGTGTAAAGCTTTTTTACAGTGGCTTTACCACTTCCGTTTTTATGGTAGTGGAGACCTCTCCCATCCCCAGGACCCCTGTATATATCTCCTGTTGTGTGGTAAGATGATTGAAGGCTAAAAAGAGTTCCTCAAAGGAGCTAATGTAAATGTACCTGATTTTGTATTTATATTTTTCTAGACTTTACTTCTCTGAAGACACACACCCCTACAGCCACACAGCCTGTTTCAACAAGCACAGAAGTTTATACACGGCCTGCAATAAGTAATTTTTCTGCAGGTTCATTGGGATTTAGAGAGACCTCTAAACAAGCATCATCATATTGGCGCTGTGACACATGTCTCTTACAAAACAAGGCAACAGACAACAAATGCATAACCTGTCAAGCTGCTAAAGTGCCGACAGCAGATCCTGCTAAACAGACTGGAACGTTGACTCTAAGCAGCACTGTTAAATCAACTGCTCCTGCAACAGGAACACTGGGCTTTGGAGACAAATTTAAAACAGCAGCAGGAACATGGGATTGTGATACATGTTTAGTCCAGAATAAACCTGAAGCTACAAAATGTGTGGCCTGTGAGACACCAAAGCCTGGAACAGGAGTAAAGCCTGCTCTAACATTGCCAGTGGTCACAGAAAATACAATAACAGTGACTTCCTCTCCTAGCTGCACTGAAACTACAGTCACTTTGGGGTTTGGAGACAAATTCAAAAAACCGAAGGGTTCTTGGGACTGTACAGTGTGCCTTGTGTCAAATAAGGCAGAAGACAGTAAATGTGTAGCTTGTCAATGTGAGAGACCAGGTATGATTTTTTTTTTTTTTGTATTTTAGCTCTCCGTGCTTGCAAATTTACTTAAATACTTTTTAAAAAAACCCTGGTCTTTAAAAAGCATTCTATTTAATTTGAAGCTTAAAGTATAGAATACTGAATACTCTGGTTTTAAAATTGAGGATTAAGATTAATATATAAGCTCTTTAACACATCTGTCTCATGACTTGTGTGACTAAATATCTGATTCTGTTTTCTGGTTACCATTTCTTCCAAGTTTCTGCTTGTGGGCCACTGCTTTGGAACTAGCATCTGCTTCTCCTCATTGCCTGGAATGAGGTAGTTCTGCCCCAAAGGGTTACTCTTCCCTAAGCTGTAACCCATCTTCCAGCACAAGTTGATAACTTAGTTGAACTTCTTTTGCACGACAAATGACTCATTATCCTATGGCTTTTGTAGTACTGCATTATAGAGAGGAGAAAGAAACCACATTGTCTTGAACTGTGGTTCCAAAAAGTCTTCAAAAACATATTTACAGATGTACTAATGTGTACTCATCAGAGAATGAAGGTAGGAATGGACTTCTAGTTCATATCCTGGCAGTGTCCATGTTCCTTTTATGCTTAAGTAGCTATCAGTCCATTAGTAGAATGTCTCTTGACTTCTAGAGGGCAAGGGAGAGCGTCAGCTATATATTCTTCCTTAATATAAGCACATAACTATTTTGCTATGACTGAGAAATAACAAGAATTTGTGCTGTACGCTGGGGACATATCAGTTGGAAAAGACCTAGATGCATTGGTCAATCACTGGATGACTATGTGGCCATGAAAAAGGCTGATGCAATCCTAGGATGCATCAGGCGAGGTATTTCCAGTAGAGACAGGGAAGTGTTATTACCATTGTACTTGTACAAGGCACTTGTGAAACCTCATCTGGAATATTGTATGCAATTCATGTTTAAGAAAGATGAATTCAGACTGGAACAAAAGCAGAGCAGGGCTACTAGTATGATCAGAGGAATGGAGAACCTAACTTACAAGAGAAGATTTAAGGGGCTTGGCTTGTTTAGCCTAACAGAACGAAGCCTGAAGGGAGATGCGATTGCTCTCCATAAATACATCAAAGGGATAAAACACCAGGGAAGGGGAGGAGTTATTTAAGGGCCAATGTTGGCATAAGAACAAATGGATATAAACTGGCAATCAAGTTTATACTTGAAATTAGACAAAGGTTTCTAACCATCAGAGGAATGAAGTTCTTTAACAGCCTTCCAAAGGGAGTAATGGGGGCATAAAACCCAACTTGTTTCAAGACTATCTTTAATGAGTTTATGGAGGTGATGGTATGATGAGGTTTCCTATAATGGCATATGGCCCATTTCCTATAATGGCATATGGCGACTACTATTTGCAAATATCTCCAGTAGCCAGAGATGGGACAGTAGGTAGGGCTCTGAGTTACTACAGAGAATTCTTTCCTGCCTGTGTCTGTTGCATGTTGCCCACCTGTCAGGGTCTGATTGCCATATTTGGGGTCACGAAGGAACTTTTCCCCAGGACAGATTGGCAGAGACCCTGGGGGTTTTTGCCTTCCTCAGCAGTGTGGGGTACAGGTCACTTGCTGGTCTGAACTAGAGTAAATGGTGGATTCTCCATAACTTGAAGTCTTTAAATCATGATTTGAGGACTTCAGTAACACAGCCAGGGCCTATTACAGGAGTGGGTGGGTGAGGTTCTGTGGCCTGTGATGTGCAGGTCAAACTAAATGATCATGATGGCTCCTTCTGGCCTCTGGGTCTGAGATGCTACCTGCACATACTTTCATTTTTACAACACTTGAAGAGAACCACTCTTCCTTGCAGAAGCTTTGAGCTCTTTATAAATATGTTTTGACCCTGAATGCATCTGATTTTTGTGTGTAGTGTATTTATATGTATAAAATTAATATATGTTTTGATTTTTATTTATAATTTTATGTACCTGACTGCCACGTGGCTACTTTCAGTAAAGCTGGGCACAAACAGAATGAAGGGAGATGCGCTGAAATAAGGCCATCTATCTTTAGGCAAAAAACTAGGAACATCTTCAAGTTGGGGCACCTTTTGCAGGGATAGGCATCCACAGAGAGCAGCTAGCCCGCCCACCCTCCTGGCCTAAGTGATGGCCACCCGAAAGGCCACTCCTACAGAGAGCTAGAAAAAGGGAATCACATTAAGGGTTTGGAAGTGGGGTGGGTCTGCAGACCGCTAAGCCAAGACTCCATACTGACTGTTGGCTAAGGCTTAGTTTGTAGATTTTCTGTGAGCTGTAAAAATCTAGATTCTAGGTTGGTGGGAAATGATGGAAAACCCTTCCTAAAGGACCCCTGATGGACTTTAAGGATGAGTTGTTCTAGTAATATGTCACGTGCTATCGCCTTTTTAAAGACTTCCTGAAAAATTCTGACAACTGTAAAATGACCTAGAACCTAGCTCTCCAACCACTCTGCACAGTTAGAGTGGAATTTCTTCCAAATATATATTAAATTCCAGAGGTTGTTGCTTTTGTGGACTTTCAGCACCATAGTGAACACCTTGTTACTTCAGGGACTTGCTTGTGTGAGCTGGCCCTTTAGATGTTGCTTGTGAGGCTTTGGGGTATTGCTGAGAAGTGTTTTGGAAATAAAAGAAAGATTACAGTGTGATCCCCATGATGCAGAGAACTGCATGGCCTCTAGATCCATCAAGGATGAGAATTAGATGAGGGGAGAGACGGCAAAGAATATCTGATCATTCTATAAGATAAGTTGTGGGATGACAGTGAATATCTTCCCTGTCTTCCACAGTTGAAGTCAAAGGAGGGTGAATTTAAGGAGAAGAGTAGAAGGTGGGCAGGCAGTTATTCAATCTGGCTGCTTCGAAGACCCAATTCATCAGGATAAATTTGCTGGGATTAAACTGGTGTTCAGGGGACCCTTTATATACCTGCTGGATTTGGATTTGTGCTTCAATCTGAGTATTTGTTATGGAAGTCAGACTGCCTGCTACGGAAGCAGCATCCACTGACACTCTGTTGGGGGATGACAATGGGTCTAGGTTGCAGGGCAGGCAGAAGGAGCCAGCTACAAATGAGAGCATGCCAGTGCTGCAGATAATACGGTGCCTTCCATGTCTCTTCAAAGAAGCCTCTGTTGCTGTTGAAGACAGTTGGTTTGGGTGATTGAGCATAGCATTGGGAGTCTGGAGCTCATGAGATCTAGCTCTTTTATCACTGACAGGGGTATGTGGTTTTAGACAAGTCTCTTCTTTCTGCCTTATCACCAGCCTTTCCTCTTCTCCTCTAGCCTTTCACAGTTCTGGCGGGTGGGAGTAGCTTTAGCAACCAGCAAAGAGGAAGGAGGAGGAGGGGAGGAGCCACTGCTGCTGCAGGAGTGTTTTATCCTCTGTTCAGGCTTGCAGGGCAGAGGCGAAGGAGGAAGAGATCTGGTTGGAATTTGCTGATGAGTCTCCCTGGTAAATAACTCCTTACGTCATGTCATTTTACAAGTTGGGGCAGCATTAATTCCAACTCTGGTAATTACCTTCTGTCCACCTAAATTTCTCCTGCAGTTTCAGTTCGATACAGACTCCTTCACTTTATATTGTAAATAGCTGAGGTATGTTGCTATAGCCTATGAACTGCATTAGCCCTTTAAACCTAGTGTTGGCTGCATTTTAGGGTGCTTCAAGTAATCCCTCTGTGTAATCTGTATATTACTTTTAAGTTTGTAAAGCTCTTCAAGATTCTTCAGAGATACTAAATTATATTTAAGATAATCTGCAGGTTTTGTTTCCGCCTCCTGTGCTTGATCAGTTTATACATCTTGAAAGTCTAGCTGAAACTTAAGAGCTTCATAAAATGGTCATATTTATTTATTTTATAATTTAAATAGACTTTTAACACTTTCCTTTGTTTCCTAGGGGGTTCAGCGCCTGTGACTAGTAGCAGCACATCCTCTTTCTCCGCTCCTTCTGGAGGATTTCTGGGATTAGACAAATTCAAGAAACCTGAGGGAAGCTGGGACTGTGAAACATGCTTGGTACAAAACAAAGCAGAGGCCACAAAGTGCATAGCTTGTGAGAATGCAAAACCAGGCACCAAGCCTGAGCTCAAAGGTAATGCTTCATGAAGGAAATAATAATTGCACTCTTTCAGTTTTCTATCAGTTGTAGTGGAAGATTTGCCACATTTTTTCCAAAGTGTGTGTGTTATATATCAGGGGGGAGAAATAATTCACAAATGACTTGTTAGGGCTCAGCATTGTCTTTGTGTGTATGTATGGGGGAAAATATCTCTTGTTGGGGGGGAATATATTCTTGTTCTTAAAGTATTCCATATCACCAAATCTGTTAATTTTTTATATACACTTCAAACTTCGGTTTAGAGTGAGTCGTAAGTACAGTTCTTTGATCCTAGTTGCGGATACAGCACCACTCATTTGAGAGGGTCTGTATGCTAAAGTAACTGACAATCTACAAACAAAGGGCATTTCTAGTAAGAGTTTTTGATATAATTGGCTCAGGAGAGGATCAGGACCAGAATAGCAGTGTTGTTGCAGAGCAGGACTTAAGTGCATGTGTCTGTATTACAAATGTAGTCTATTATTCCTTTCTACAGGTTTTGGTACTGCTGCTGTGTCCTCAGATGCTGCTGCACCGTCATTTAAATTTGGTATTCAGTCATCATCCTCTGAGTCCTCTCAGACATTAGGAAGCACAGAAAGTTTTAAATTTGGAGAACAAGGGGGTTTGAAGTTTGGTATTACATCAGAGTCGGGATCTGTAACAAACAACATGACTGGGGGCTTCAATTTCTCTAAAACTTCAGGGGACTTCAAATTTGGAGTCTCTTCCTCAGACTCTAAATCAGAGGAGAGTAAAAAAGACAGTAAGAATAACAATTTTAACTTTGGACTTCCCTCTGGTACAAGCAATCCATCTACTTCAGCATTTCAGTTTGGGACATCCAATCTTGGACAGCAGGAAAAGAAAGAGGAACCTGTTTTAGGGGGTTTCAGTTTTGGCACAAGTTCTACTGCCCCCATAGCTACATTAGAGAATAAAACAGGAGTGAGTGGATTCAGTTTCGGAACGGTGGCAGAAAAGGAAGTTGCAGCAACTCCTTTTTTATTTAAAAAGTCAGAGGAGAAAAAAGATGAAACTCCTTCAGCCAAGGGAGGCTTCACTTTTGGCAGCATGGAGCCTGCATCTGCCTCACAGTTTGTCTTGGGAAGGACAGAGGAGAAACAGGACTCTGTTACCTCTGCTACTTCATTAGTGTTCAGGAAGACGGTTGACAATGAGGAGCCAAAGGCGCAACCCATCTTTTCATTTGGGAAGTCTGAGCAGACCAAAGAAGAGAGCACAGCAAAACCCCCATTCAGTTTCAACTTAACAAAACCAGAAGAGAAGGAAACTGAGCAAACAAAGCCAGCTTTTACATTTGGGGCACAAACCAATACTGCAGGTAAAAGAATCTCTTGCCTTAAACTTTAGTTGTCTGGTCAAGTCCATGAAGTAACAAAATTAAGTCACTGCCAAGAAAACAAATATATTTGAGTGATTTGTTCATGTGTTAGGTCTGTAGAAAAGCTTTTATTTACTACATGAAGATGAATTTACAATTTTGGGTCTTAGAGGATAACAGAATTGTTACAATTTCTCTATGGACTTCAGTGGAGTTGAACACCACAGATTGAAACGTTGACAAAATATTTACTGCACATAAGAACCATTTTCTAGTAGGCCTTGCCTAAATACAAAAGTTGTACCTCTCGCTTTCCATACCAGCAGTACAGTGTGGGCGCAGTTATCCCAGTGTAAAGGTGCCTTATACCTGTGCAGCTTATTCCAGTATGGGATGGGGAATATGCTATACTGCTATAACTGTGCCCACATGAGAAGTTATACCAGTAGAACTATATCCATAAAAAAAGATAAAATAAATCACAGCTCTAACTGAAATAGTTATACTGGTACAAAATCTGGTACTAGTATATTGTCCCGCATTAGCCCATATATTGGTAATATCTCCACCTTTGCAGGTGAAAATGAGCTTTTTAGTGATGTCGCTGCATAGAGGGGCTTTCTGGCTGTTAAGTTCCTGTTGTGCCCAACTACCTGTCATGTTTTAAAACCGACTTTTTTTCTCTAGAGGATTAGCAAAGAGTTTTGTCAGTAACTCTGACTAAAAATAGTGTTTTAATTAGTCTCTTCACAGTGTTATGTTGTTCAAAATCATAAAACTGCATGATGATGTTGCTAGATAAACAAGAGAATGAAGGCCCAGAGTTCTGAGATGAAATACCATGACACACACACATTTACAGTGCTATTTTAATCCCAGAGTCAGTGTCATCAAGGAGACTTGTTAGTTCTAACCGAAAAGATTTGTGACAGTCCTTTATGGCGAAAGGGGAACTTAATTCCTCAAAGTGGCCCCATCTCCATCCCCAAAGAAAGGGGGAGATGAAACAGAGGCCTAAGTAATAGAAAAATGGAGACTGAGAAATGAAAACAAGATGTCAGACAATTAAGACTGAGAAATGGACACAGCAACAGACTTAGAGAAAGCTTAAAGCAGGGGCTCTCCAACAGGGGTTTGGGACCCCCTCAGGGGGTCATGAGGTTATTACATGGGGGGTCGCGAGCTGTCAGCCTCCACCCCAAACCCCGCTTTGCCGCCAGCATTTATAATGGTGTTAAATGTATTAAAAAAGTATTTTTAATTTATAAGGGGGGTCGCACTCAGAGGTTTGCTATGTGAAAGGGGTCACCAGTACAAAAGTTTGAGAACCACTGGCTTAAAGCTTTGCCTTAATTCCAAAATGTGAGTAAACTTAGTTTAATATCTTAAAACAAAATGGTTGATGAAGAAATTAGACTGAGGAGAGTTAGTCTTCTTTGCTTGTGTAGGAAATCTTGAAGGTTACTTAAATATGCATATTTTATATATGCACTTTTACCAGACAATTTTAAATTATTTTCCAGATAGCACAGGGGTTAATTAGTAAACTTTAACCCCCATTAGGGATAAACAGGGCACCCTTGAATTTATGTGAAAGTGCAACTAGGGCCTGACCTTGCAGCCTTTACACAGGCAAAGTACTCACTTTAATTGTTGAGTTTTGCCTGATTTAGGGAAGCAGGATCAGGTCCTTAGATTCACAGTGGGCTGGAGAAGAAATATCTCTAAATCAGTCTGTCCCTTCTCCCCCCGAAGTAGGATCCATTTAGCATAGCCCTGAAACTATTTGTTCTAATGTCTCTTGGAATAATTTACTACCAAGCATTTCCACTACTGATGGCACAAAAACAAAAAAACAAACCTGAAGTACTTGTACATATGTAATGCTAGTTCATATTTCCTTAGCGAACACCCCTACTCTTGCCAGCCACAAGTAGAGCCAAGGCAGGAGTGCCTTTCCTCTGCTTTGTAGTCTTCTTCCTAACCCCCCCCCCCCCCCCCCCCTTGTGTGTTTCCTGGGAAAGAGACCAGTTTATGCATTTCACCTTGGGTTTACATGGGTGAGATAGAAGCTCTGATACTTAGGTGTCATCCAGTGTTGTTGTTGGCATACAGTGCTTGAAACAAAACATATGTTGTGCCTTCAGAGCCTTATTTGCCATTTCTAAAGTAGTTTATAATTGCTTTCCTTCTTTTCAGATCAAGGGGCAGCAAAGCCAGCCTTTGGTTTCTTGAGCTCTGGTTCCTCCAGCACAGCCATACCAAGCACTTCAGCTAACAGTGGTAGTGTGTTTGGCAGCTCCTCCTCTGCCTCAAATCCTCCACCAGTTGCCGCTACCTTTTTGTTTGGACAGGCCAGCAACACTGTGAGCAGTTCTGCATTTGGCAATGCCTCCGAATCCAATGCCCCTCAGTCATTTGGGTTCTCTCAAGAAAACAAACCAGCAACCACATCCTCCAGCACAGGTGCAGCTGTTGGTTCATTTCTCTTTGGTTCAGGAACAGGCAGTAACAATACTGCAACCCCTGGTTTCAACTTTGGGGCCACAACCACATCAAGTTCTACAGGTACATATACAATTTAGTGCTGGTAATTTCACTGTTGTGGGTAGATGTAGGACCAACACAATTTTATTTCCATCAGCATTTTACCGTGGAGAATACATGGTCTGTGTACAGGGCTATTCATTATTCTTTGTACGACAAAGGAGTCAAACAGTCATTAGTGGGGCTATCTTGTTATGAAAAAAAATGCCTAGCTCTTAGTACTTTTCATCAGCATATCTCAAGGACTTTGTCACAGAAATTTTTAGGAAAAGTCATAAGGCATTCCTGTTGGAAAAAGGCATAAGTATTAGAAACAGTTTAAGAGCAAAGTGTCACAGGCATTGTTTTATGCACCACATAACCTCCCTATTTGGTTTCCAGTTCATATAACTAGAGTTCTGCTTCTACTATGAAAACCGTAGAGAAATTTGATTGAAGTTATGGAATATTGCTGTACCAGAACCAGTTTTTGAAAATCCAGCTTCCGTTCTCAATTTTTTAAAATGTGAAGAGATTTTTTTTTTTTTT
>NW_020664409.1:4895737-4920946 GCF_002925995.2 Terrapene triunguis
GGCTGGGAGGGAGGAGGGGGAGTTAGGGCGGGGACTTTGGGGAAGGGGCGGAGTTGGGACGGGGCCAGGGGTGGGGAAAGGGGCGGGGCCAGGGCCCGTGGAGTGTCCTCTTTTTTTATTTTTTAAATATGGTAACCCTATTTAAGTAAAATTTATTTTGTTGTTCTTTCTATTAAGAAGCAGAATTTAAATTTGGTTGTCTCCAACCCTCATAACCCCAGAAGTTATGTTCAGGAACTCTTTGTGCCAGAAGCAACAGTTCAGAGTTTGGATCTGGAATTGCCATATGAAGAATTCCACATTTTTTAAGAACAAATAATATCCTAACTCTGAATTACAGCTTCTTTGCCAGCAAACCAGCGTGTCACTTTGAATAAATTGCACTGAATCTGAGACAAAAATGACATGATATGAATTTGCTATTATTTCTAATGCAGAAATCCAAAATTGTATGTGCAGTTAAACAAATCTGTTTTCCTTCATTCCAAGTTATAGTGCAGTAGACCATGCTCTTTTTCTCAGTTGTGTAAGTGCTGCCTGAAATGTCGTTAGACGAAATGAGAAGTCATTGAAATAGTGATACCTTCTACTTGGCAGATGTGTTCCCTGTGCGTTCGGTTATTACTGGATGTCAGTTATATGTTTCTCTACTGCATTTTATTTCTGTTAGCACAGCAGAGCAAAGGCAGCTAGGCGAGTGAGCGAGGTAGGGCTATTTCTCCTATGGATCATCAGTAGAATTGTTTTACTGAATTCTAATTATTGTGAAATTATGCACAATTTGAAGAAAGTGAGATTGTCATTGGAGGCCTAATTTGGCCTGCAGGACTTACATTACTGGTGAGTCAGCTCTGACTGCAGCAGGAAGGAACCCAGCTTAACTCAGATCTCAGGTTGAGTTTGTGGGCTCACAGTTATTGGAAAAAACCCAAACCTTATTGAGCACATTTGACATGGAATCATTAAGACAATAAACGTGGGCACCCTCACCCCGCCACTTCTAGACAGGAGTAGAACCACACTTAAAATGTCTGACAGAAAAGTTACTAAAACTGATAAATGTAAATAAAAGTTTGCAAACTGCCCTCGTTATTGGCTTGATGTGACACAAACAACTCTTAACAACTATATGAATAAAAATTCACCATTAGTGTGTACCTGCTATTAGATCAGATAATTGTGGTGTTTGTGTTGAACAATTTACTTTATATAGTGACCATTTCATGTTAAGTATGAAATGCAATTTACAGGTATTTAGGCCAGGAGTAAAATTCTCTTTTTAAAAAATTGACAGTAACCCTTTATGCAGAGTAAATGTGCTGTTTTCCACATTAATTTTCATGTTTAATATAATGGTACCAATTGCACTTTTTTTCTGTGCTTGAATTGCTACTTTCTGTTTTATGTACTCCAGTTGTTGTAGGGGTTATTTCAGCCACTTCAGATTTCTTTTGTAGCATTTGGTTGTTAATCCTGAAAGACGATGCTTTAAAAATGAAAGCCTTCTTGAGTTAGTTTTGTCCTTGCGAAAAAACTGAATGCAATACTTAAGTTTCTGGTCTGCTTCCTTGCTTTTCTAGGTTCTTCCTCTTCATTTGTGTTTGGCTCTGGGTCTTCAGCACCTGCTGCTGGTCCCAGCCAGACACCAGCATTTGGTGCCAGCCAGACACCAACATTTGGTCAAAGTCAAGGTGCCAGCCAGCCAAATGCTCCAACTTTTGGATCACTATCATCAACTTCATTATTTTCAGCTGGCTCTCAGCCTGCACCTCCAGCCTTCGGGTCTGTGTCAAGCAGTAGTCAGCCTCCTGTGTTTGGACAGCAAGCAAGCCAACAGCCTGGTTTTGGCTCCGGTACAACACCTAATTCCGGTGAGTGCAAGCCCTTCATGTCTGACATCTATTTTGGTCTCAAGATGTAGATTGTTTCTAGGATGAATTCTCCTTAAATGTTCAATAAGTAATAAGGCTACGTGGGATTTCTTGCCAGCTTTTGGTAAAACGCTACAACTTTTAAGGAATAAATTAAAAAATAAAACAATCTCCTCTCTCAAACATAGTGCATATTAAACACTTTATTACAGATAAGAAATAGAATCTGATTACTATAACTTGTAATGTCCATTAACAGAATTATTCAGTAATTTGCCTCGTTCCTAGAGGTCAGATGTTAGCCCCCACCTTCATCAGAAACTTCCCCACAAAATTCATTAGGGTGAAATTAAGGTTGCAAGCACATCAGTGGTTTGTGTGTTTATTCTCTTTCAAGAATGTTAGTGTTAAAATTGACAAATCTTAGAAAAACACAGTATGAAATATATGAAACTCACACCATGAGGTTGAAGGCAATGTGACTTGAAGATTAATATAGTCTAAGCCTGGACAAGGCCCTGCACTCGTGAGGATCCTCTTCTGTCACTGTAGTTTATTATTGTTTTGATTATGGTAGCGTACGTAGTATTTTCTCAGAATAGAATGCATATTTGTTATTAAAGGGGAAAATTTCCCAGCTTCCTTGTCTTTGTGTGTGCTGCACATATTAAAAGCTGCTGCATTCACAGGGCCATCACCTTCTATCTGAATCAGCAATGCTGAAGTAGCTGTTGGCTTAAAGTCCGTCCACCATGAAGTTGCCCAACTTAAATGAGTTAATATTTTTAGTGTAGATTTTAGGTTAGTTACAGCAATAGCTACTTTGGTATCACTGCTTTAGGGAAGCCTGTAGTCTTGTTGTGACACAAATTTATATGGTAGAATGGCAAAGGGGAAGAAATGTGATTTTTGTGTGTGTGTGCATTGGAGGTTTTAAACGTAGACTTTGTCTTTTTTTAGGTGCTGTATTCCAGTTCGGACGTAGTGATAATTTCAGCTTCACAAGTAATAGCCCAGGAGTGTTTACTTTTGGTGGAAATCCTGGTGCACCAGCGCCACCAACCCAGCCTTCTGGCTCTTCAGGATTTCCATTTAACCCGACTTCAGCATTTGCAATGGGGTAAGAATATCTTTAAGTGACTAAAAGGGTGGTGGGGGGAGGAATAAGGATCCTAATTCATAGTGTTGAGTATGTGCAGCTTCTAACTCCCAAATCAATCTTCATTTACATGATTACTTTAGGTGTTCACAAGAACATCTATGAACAATGACCTCCATATAAATACTTAGAATTATGTTAAAAGTGACCGACTAGTGGTTTTGGGTGCCAAATCTGACATCATCTTAAGGGGGCCTGATTTTCAGATGTTGAGCATCCGTCCTCTGAAGATCAGGTTCTTTTTAAAGTGTCTGAAGTGAGGCACAGAATCACTTTTATGCATGAAAATTAGGCCACCTTTCATGTTTGCAGACCTTGCATCTACTTTTAAGCCAGCTACTTATTCATCTTGTTCTGTGTTCTGTACTGTAATACAGCAAACGTGGATGCTTATTTTGTTTCTGGAATCCTTCTCTTGCTTTGGATTTTATGACTTGTGAGCCTGGCTAATTGCTGACAGAATACATACTATTGCAGATGGTTATTTTAAATTATTCCAGAAAAATCCTGAGATTTGCAGTGGCAGCATGCTAGACTTTTGACTACTTCTGAATTCTTTTTGACAGGTCTAACGGGAAAAATATTTTCTCTGCTTCTGGATCTTCAGTTTCTGGGCGGAAGATAAAGACTGCAGTTAGACGTAGAAAATAATTGTCAGTGGTTGTTAGACAGCAACTTTCACAACAGCTGGTGCCCTGCACTTATTGGATTGTACCTCATGCTGGGTTTAGCTGAAGTCAGATCTGCCTAAAGAAATTCAAAACTCTGCTGTCTTTTTCCCCATTTAGTTTTTCTGGTAAGAAGTAGAGTTGGCAACAGGAAGGTTCTCAAGCAAAACTATTTTAGAATCCAGCAATTTCTTTATTCAGACTTGGCATGGTCTGGCTATAGACATGAATATAGCCCGTACAGCAAATAGCTTTGTATAATACCTCTTCATCTGCACCACTATGTGCGCTCATTTGCGTTTACTGACGCCTCAAAATTGTAATTATATCAGTGAAGGGATTCTGTATAGAGTAGAGAATGTTGATAATGAATGATTTCTATGCTGAGTTTGTGCTGGTGTATGTGTGAAGTGAGTGAGTTGGGTGTATTGTGCACTAAAATTTTCTGATAGAGGAAGACTGATTAAAGGATGGTCCCTGCTAAGGACTTGTTAGATCTGTAGTTCTCCATTTAATAATTATATGCTATTTCTATATTTTCATTCTTACAGCTCTTTATCACCTGTCTCGCCTTTTTGTTATTTTATTATGAAAAAGTGTAAATACATTTTTGTTTCTCTTTTTTGGCATAACAAATCTGTGAACTTGAAATTTTAATTTTGTGTTATGGCAATTTTTGTTTAGTATTGTCTCAGATTTTATTATGTAAATCCCATTATTCAAAGTTGCCTAAATCCATTTGGAAAATCTTTAAATAAAATTGGGAATTCTTAAAGTGAGTTTATTGGCTTTTCTGATCCATTTTTGTTTGGACCAAAAACCAGTATTGTACAAAGTATTAAGTATATATTTTTATATTTACAGAAATGGACTGTGGTGACTTTGGATAATAAGGAAAAGTTTAATATTAAAGCCATGTTTATTACAGTATAATTAACATGTTAAACCATGGGATAAATGCCATCAATAAAAATTATGAAATATTGTTTGTTGTAGTTTTAACTCACAATGAAACCTATCTGTAAGATTAAGCATTGTGTCCATCAGAATAGAGCTCAGACCTCCCTGCAACATTTCTGCTTTCAACAGAAATACTGAGATTGGTATAAATGTGTGCTCTGTGATTTAATGGATCCTCTAAACAAGGGGATGTCCAAACTTCTCAACCCAGAGGGGCTGTAACTGGCTACTTACCTAGAGCCTGAGGGCTGCACCTAACTTGCATATACATTTACATACTTTTAAAAATCAAAATAAATGCACCTAACCATAATATTTGCTTGTACTCGTATTTTACTTGATTTAATTAAAAGTGCTGCTGCTTGGAGTTCAACAGCACTGAAAACCAACAAAAAAGAGCTGTAGCACATGGGCCTGAGGCCTACAGTGTGTCAAACTGCAAAGCACTTGCGGGTGACCTGGCTGACTTCTTGTCATTGTTCCCAGCTGTTAAATATTTTCCTAGTATTCCATGTAAGCACGTGTAATTGTCATGGGGCTCTTAAGTGATTGCAAATAGGAGAAGGGATGGTGGTCTGTGAGACTCTAGTGAAGATGTTACAAAGCCTCTGAACCTAGAATAATTTTAGAGAAATTCTAAAATCCCTACCACCAGGTCATCTGTTCGAGTGGCTTCCACTGTATTGATTAAAACTTCTGAGGCAGCAGTAAGTGTTCTAGCAGTACCTGCAGTGAGCTGGTGTAAGACAAGCTGATCTCAGAGCTCACTGAGGAATGGTCAGACACCCACCTCTGCTGCCAAGATTGTTGACCCCATGGAGTGCTAATTGTTTATGGTCCAGAAACAGACTGGTGGGACAAACACCAGTGGTTGCATTACATAGTTCCAGGAATGCCTCCTTACTTATGTGTACCTTGACAAGAGCATCCATTTCCCTGAGGAAACAAGCTTCCTCAGATTGTTACTGGTCTGTTGGGATGAGGGTGGTTTAGAGGTTGCATGGTATGCAGCAGCATCTGCCACACATCCATTTAGAGGTTTATCCAACTGGATGTTCAGAAACATGAATTTGCTGGAACCCAGGTATCCATTCTACTGTGTTAATAATCTAAGTTATGTTACATGGGCGGAGGAGCTACATGTGGTTAACACTTCAAACTTCTCTGGTGTAGACAAATCCAAAGCCTACTCCAAGGAAGACTCCTCACTTAACTTTCATCAAAGCATTGAACATTTTACATAATGTTCTAGCCCAGGGGTAGGCAACCTATGGCACGTGTGCCAAAGGCGGCACACAAGCTGATTTTCAGTGGCACTCACATTGCCTGGGTCCTGGCCACCAGTCCGGGGGCTCTGCATTTTAATTTAATTTTAAATGAAGCTTCTTAAACATTTTAAAACCCTTATTTACTTTACACACAACAATAGTTTAGTTATATATTATAGACTTATAGAAAGAGACTGTCTAAAAAGGTTAAAATGTATTACTGGCACACAAAACCTTAAATTAGAATGAATAAATGAAGACTCGGCACACCACTTCTGAAAGGTTGCCGACCCCTGTTCTAGCCTATTAGAATTACTAAAGCACAAGCTAGTATTAAAAATTTTAAAAGTTAGGTGTTTTGATGGCTAAGTGTGGCCGTAATCACTTAACAAATTATATTTTTAAAACTGAAAACAGCTTTGTAGTTAAATGTGCTAGTCATCTCTGAAAAAGGGAACTTAGTCACACTCTTAGCTGCTTCATTTCAGAAGTTTGACTGCTGGAACCTCAAGTTTCTCTTCACTTCCAAAATGGGGGTTGGGGTTGGTTTTTTTGACAGAGACATCTATCTTATCTTGCTGTAAAAGCCTAGTGGAGACCAGGTGTAGGTCTGTAGTAGTCTCACCTAGCTCCATTGCTCTAAGCAACATCAGAAGACTTAATAAAAATTATGCTGGTCTGTTTCCAGTAGGGCTTCCCTTGGTGGAGCTGTACAGGTGATGGGAACAGTTGGAAACTTGGGAGGGGCAGCTCACCTACTTCACTACTACTGTACTGATCACCTTTGAAAGCAGTAATTACCTATTTCAAGGGTTCAACTGCCTTCAGTGCAGTTAGTTTACACTGTCTACACTTGAGCTATTACCACACATTAGCTAACCTCAAGTGACTTTGGTCAAACTACAAAATAACACTGAGGATGCAGCAAGGTCCCACTACTTTATTAAAGCCAGCTCTATATTTGGAAGGCTTTGCTGGAATAGCTATCAGCATCCCACATTGGCAAAGCACTCCTAGTGTGGACAGTTTGCCAACAAAAGTGCACTTTTACTGGTGTTTCCCACATCCCTGGCCTCCCATGAGAGAAACAGATTACACTAGCAAAAGCACTGTTTTGCTGTATAAGTGCATCTGTTTGAGGGGCTTTTTTGAGCTACAGTTCACACGAGATGATGGGCTAACTCACTCAGGTTTAAAGCACCTAATTCAAACTAAGAGATAGGTGTATGGACAGGAGTTGGGTTAAGGCAATACAAGTTGTATGTTGAGTTAACACATCAGTAAAGATAAGCCCTCAAAGTTAACTAGTGTAATACCAAGGAATTATTTTCACTCTCTCCCACTGTGGGCAGAAAATGGCCTCTATACAGGAAGGAAGGAAATTGTAGCAGTTCCTAGAGTATGCCTGAAGTGTTAACTAAATCTTTAAAATAAACATCCCTTTTATCTTAGCCAAGCCATACTTGCAGTGAAGAGCTACTGCTGCTCTACAGCAGGGGTCGGCAACGTTTGGCACGCGGCTCGCTAGGGTAAGCACCCTAGCGGGCCGGGCCAGTTTATTTACCTGCTGACGCGGCAGGTTCAGCCGATCGTGGCCCCCACTCGCCGTGGTTCGCCGTCCCGGGCCAATGGGGGCAGCGGGAAGCAGCAGGTAAATAAACTGGCCCGGCCCGCTAGGGTGCTTACCCTGGCGAGCCGCGTGCCAAACGTTGCCGACCCCTGCTCTACAGGAAAAAAACGTCAACAGGTGGTAACGCTCCAGCTACAGTACTACCAACTTCCAGAGCTGCAACTCATCCCATTGCTGCAAGGATTCTGCATCATGACTGAGTTAACCTTGTTATAAAGCAAAGCACACGCTCCTAAAAGGTAATTTCTTCTGAAATATGCCTAAAGACTGAAGCAGGACATGCTTATTGCAAAGAGAACTTTTCAACCTACCACCTTTAGGTAGTCTTGTTCACAGAACTCTGAATCGTAATATCTAGGCTGATCTTAATCACTCCTCAGTATTCAACTGCAGCTCCCCACTCAACACAGTAAAACACTTCTCCAAAAGTGGAGATACACTTCAGTCCATGATTAGCTTGTCCTTTGTCCCTTGCATCTTTCATACCTAATTAGGTAGGAATACAAAAAGGTACTTGTATTTTATACAGACCAGCCTACAGTCACTGATTGGCTTATCAACTGTGCGATTTGCCATTCATTTTCCACAAGCACAGCTGAGCTATCCAGTTCTGTGATAACTAGCTCCTCCCAGCTGAATAACTAGAGCATAACTTGGTCACATTTAATTGATAGGCTAAAGTCTAAAGGCAATTTAGAAGTGACTTCTTAAAGCTTATATTCTAAATAGGCAAACAGCTGTGAATGAACTTTTTTATGAAAGACAGAACAGGGAAGCCAAATATGTACTTGCTAACAAACTGCAGCTATGACCAAGGAATTAATTTCAAAACTCAAATGTTTGTGGTAACGTCACTCTTCAAATAAAAGGACACATCTGGGCTTAGATTTTTATTGAGGAACTGAATGGGATAAATTGTCTTTGACCTATCAGACAACTGAATACCCTGACCAATTCCAAACAAAGTGGCAACTGCAAGTACCCATTTGAGTGTGAGAAACAGACTGAAGCCAGAGGCAGTGATATCTGAATTCAAGTACTTTGTAAAAACGAACTTCTATTTGAGATAAGATTAAATATATAAACAAGAGAAAGTACACAGTTAACTGCAGCAATTCACCATAAATCTGGTCATATGATTGACATCGTGAGCACTTAAGAGCAGAACCTTCACATGAGATGTCAAGTTTCTTTTTCTTGATTCTATAATCTCTGTTTTGAAGTTTTGCTCTAGCACAGTCTCTCTACTTTGCAGTCTGTTGCACCATATCATCTATAGGCAACTGATAAGGTAACATGCAGCCTTTTGTGATACATAGAATGAATTCATTTATATAGAGGAAACTAGATTCTTGTTTAGAATGCTATGAGCCTTTCAGAAATCTTTGATTTGGGTGTTAGTTTTAAAGGTTATGACTAATCTTAAGAGTTCAAAAATGCATATCTTCAGGGAGAAGACCCATACATCATTAGAACAATTTTATGCTGGTACAATTAAGCTTGATCCACACCCATTAGACATTCCCCCAAGAGTTTGGGGTGTTAGACATTACAACCTTCGTGAATAAAGATTAAATGGGAAGTTATTCTGTCTAATCAGTGGAATGATTTTACCTTAACTACACTATTTACTGTTAAATTTATTAAAACTGTACAATTATCAACTTTACATTTTTGAAGGAAAAGCATGTGCAAAATACATCTCCTTTTAATGCTAATGATTTTTTCCCCTAAAATAGCAAGCCTATCTCCATTTGTTTGCAATGACTATAGTGTAAGATAAACCCACTACTTTTTTAATCTTGTCATCTTAGATTGTAATTTCTTTGGACAGGAATCATTGGACTGTTTGTACAGTGCCATCATAATTTGGGGGGCAGGGGGAGAGGTGCTCTTTTGATGGGTCTAGGTTTGGAATCTGGGTCTCCAGCTGAGAAAGGTTAGGTCAGTGTCCTGATTTTAGATACAGGCAGAAGGCTGCCCATCAAGTTAAATAGCCACCCCATATCTCAGGGATGTGCAAACTTTTTGGCCTGAGGGCCATGAACATAGGGCTGGGGCAGGAAAGGGCTCAGGGCAAGGATTTGAGGTGCAGAGGGCGGGGGGGGGGGGGGCTCAGACCTGTGGGTACGTCCCCTGAAGCTCCCATTGGCTGCGGTTCCGTTCCCAGCCAATGGGAGCTGCGGGGGCGGCGGTGCCTGCAGTGCACGGAGCCTTCTGCCCCACAGGGACCTGGTGTCGGCTGCTTCTGGGAGCCGCACCGGGCCAGAGCAGGCAAGGAGGCTGCATTAGCCCCACTGCGCCACAGGGCTGGCAATCCCGCGGGCCAGACTGAAAGCCCTGACACGCCAGATCCTGCCCGTGGGCCATACTTTATCCCCGCCATATCTGTACTGAAAAGCAATGGCCTAAGCAGAGTTAGCCCGTCATTTCTATCTAGCAGTAGTTCATATTCACTGTTACTGTGTGCAAACCTGTCATTCTCCCAAAACCATCTAATTATACTAGTATGACTAACTCAGCTATTTGAGTTTGTGGTGTAGGCTCACCTCCCAGCTTTCTGTTGTCTAACCTATTCATGCTAGTATTGTATCCAAATGGTTGTGCTTACAGCATGTGCAGAACAGGAACCGCTTATTAAGGGAAGGGGAGGGGGGCACACCACACACACTGTGTTGGTGAAACCTGCTGCCCTACCGCACAGTGAAACCAGAAAGGAAAGTAGAATACAGTTGTCTTTGTACTGTGGCTGAACTCAGTGTTTATCCACTTCATTAGCTCTAGGAATGAGTATTAGCTGAGGTTCAAATTTTAAACAGTGGCTCTGCAGTTTAAGAAATTGGCAGCTTCTAATCTGATCTGCAGTTAGTAGGCAATACTTTAAAATTACCATGTGTAAGTGTCCGAGGGGTAGCCGTGTTAGTCTGGATCTGTAAAAAGCAACAGAGTCCTGTGGCACCTTTAAGACTAACAGATGTATTGGAGCATAAGCTTTCGTGGGTGAATGCTGCATCCGACGAAGTGGGCATTCACCCATGAAAGCTTATGCTCCAATACATCTGTTAGTCTTAAAGGTGCCACAGGACTCTCATGTGTAAGTGGAAACCAAGTTTACAAGAAGCAATGAGCTCACTCCTGCTGGGGGGCAGAGGTGTGTGTGCGCGTGGCAGACATTCAACCTTTTGCAAGTAGTAACCAAAAAGCAGATTAAACACCATTGTAGTGAAAATTAGTTTAGCTTCATGCTTCCTTAGATCAGAATACTCCCTCAGGAACACTTCAATACTTAGCCCTAATGATGCACCACTCATTAAAATGCTAAACTATTGTGAAAGTTGATAGTGAAATAATTTAGGAAGGTGAGTGCCACTAACAGTAGAAATGCTTGTTCTATATTTAAACTGCACATTTTAAAATACCCTCCCACAACACCCCCTTGCACAAAGTAGATGACAGTCAAGAGTAACTGCTGCAACCACTTGTCAATATTTAGTCCTAAGCCAACTACAGACAGTAATGTGAATTCCAATTCATTCATTCAAAAAAAAAAAAAAAAAAACTTGACATATTTAATCGAGTTTTAACAAAAAGTTGGCACTGTTCTTCAGAAGCTCTTTCCCAGTCAATATTACATGAAGAATAAACATAAGTTATCAAAGCTATGTAATCATGCAAAATATTAGGCTTCTTTATTCATCAGTAGGTATCCAAGTTATTCTGCATATAGCAGTGATTAGGCAGAATTTTAAAATATAAAGTGAAAACCAATTTTTGAACTTATCTATAAAATTAGCTATAATTTGTGTTCTGGTTGATATTTTCTACATGCTGCATAGGTGGAGTTTATATCAGTTTACATAGTCTATATGCAACAATTTGAGGGAAGTAAAAACTTTCCTTCCCCAACAAACGGAAGCAACCATATTCACCTTTTGTTACCATGATCTATACTGTTAATTTTATAGCTCTGAAGTTATTTACACAAACCTATTTCACAAATACCACAGTAATTTATTCTTCCCACAAAGAAGTGGTAACCTAATTTACCTCTTCATTAGGATAGACATAAATAGTGACTTAATGCTTAACACAATCATGCAAAAAACCTGCCACAATACATGTTTAAAGAACACATTTGAAAAGTGGTGAAGGAATACAATGCTTGAAGTGAAGGAGTTCACTAAGCCTTTTAGGGGCTGATAATACCCAACCACCGCACAATGTATCGGTTTAATGGCAACACATTATTAGCTATATTTCTGCCTCCATCCCCCCAAGAAACACTGCAATCCCTTCTAAGGGATAGTTTCTGTAATGTGTTTTGTAAACACCAACATAGACCACAACTACATTCTCCAACTTATTTTTGCCATAAAATAATCAAGTTGTAGAACTAGTACTTTTTAGGATGGCAATATTTCCAGGCATCTCCTTTCTGGAGATGGAGAGAAACTGTCTTTATGGATAAATATAACCAGTTTCCTTCCTGTCAATCTAATGTTAATACTTCCAAATTGAATAGGTACTATTTCTCTGAAATGTCTTTGGCATTTAAGAAAAATCAATACTTTCAAGATAATCACTGGCACCATACTGGAATGACTCATTGTTTAACATCTGAATCTGTCTCCAGTTAATTTGGGCAACCAATACTGATGGTCTTCTTTACTTTGTTTTTTAGGAGTTCAAAAAAGTTTGGTAATCTGGGCTTCTTTTAGTATCATCTGACTCCATTTCTTCTTACCACAATAGTTCCTGCTACAATGTCATAGGCTGTTCTGTTATGCTGAAAAAATAGCAGCGTAATGAATGCAGGAAAAAAGGAAGCAATAGAAAAATTCTTGATCAAGGCTCGTATTGTAGACCTAGAATGAGAAGGAAATCAGTTTGTTTTAATTTTCAGTCCCTGCCCAGAGAAGTTTTGCCACTGATCCAGTACCTCAAATGTATGCAGCACAAAGTGAAACATATGGATTTAGAAATCAAGTATTTTAACATGCAAAGCTAAAATATACCTTTCTGTTTAAGTGATTAAATAGTCAGGACATGATTCTTGGGTGACTGCAGGATTCTGTCTGATAAGACTCAGTGCCAAAGAGACTCAAACTTTAAAGCCAGAAAGGACCATCATGATTTTTGTGTCTGACTTCCTGCACACTGCAGACTACAGAACCTTGCCCACCCACTCCTATAATAGACCCATATTTCAGAAGAAATAGAGCCCCTCAATTCTTTAGTGTTAAAAGGCAGACCCCCTCGCTAAAAAGTACGTACTGAGAGATCTCATTGTACATGACAGTTTTAATAAGAAAAATTAGCAAAATAATCTTATTTCGAATCATGTACTTTCAACCCTATTAATTTGCGAGTGATACAATTAAGTGAAGAATACTTACGTTGTTATGCTAACATTAGAGGATGGAATCACTAACACACGATTTGGTGCAATAAGTACAGATGTATCACACGTCACAACTCGAAGTCCAAGCAGAAACTTCCCTGGGGTTGCCCCACCAGCTCCCCAAATACAGATAATCTGCAAGAGAAATTAACTATTTTATTTCTGCAATCCATCACTGTTGGTTGCCCAAAATGTATATAATTTTAGTAAGTCTGTTCTATAAATAAGAGCAATCCAAATGGCACAGAAGTATAAGTCTTAATCATAATACATTGAATATTTAATTTACATTTATTCTCATGTAGTAAGTTTACATTTATAGTTTTAAAATAAAAGGTTTAAAGTTAGTTTAGCTTGGGTAAGAATTACATGTGTGTGCAGTAAATTGGGTAAAGAGCTAAGCAAATGTAACCAAACCTTGAAAAATAATTGGTTCAAATGCTAAAAAAAAATGCGACATCTAACGAGACAAGTTTTGGGAAAAGGCTATTCTTGAAATATGGGTAAGAGAACCCTCTCATTAACAAAAACTTGGTTCTTACAGACAAAATGGTTGTGATGAATTTATATTTAATATCTTAAAATATGGGCCCTTGTAAAGAGATAAAAGACCAGCTTTGACACGGATACATTCAAAGAAAAAGGTCCACACTGCCCAATCCGGTCTTAGCCAAGGTCGATGGAAAGCCAAGAAAAGAGCAGCCCCAGACAGCCGAAAATTGGTTCTTCGCTGAAGTAAGCAATTGGCAATGACATCACTTGTTTGTTACACTGTATAACAAAAAAACATGTTTGCTAAGGGCAGTTATCATTCCTATCTGATCAAGCTGATGCCAGTCAGGATGAGAGAGATGTCCCTAGGATGGGCCTTTTGAAAGTGTACTGATCAACTTATGTTTGCTATTGTATATATGTGTTGATTGCTTATTGTTATTTAGGTTTTTAGAGCAATTGTATAATTTGGCCTTTGGATTTAATAAAGGAATTTATGGTTAAATGAATTTCTAGTAGTATCCTATATTAGTAATTCCAACAACTTCATGGATCAGACACCAGTTGGTGTACTAGTGTTAGATTTCTTAACCAGTTAACTGATCAGTTTTCAAATACTTCTGATAGTCATGGAACAATACTTGACCTGGACATCCAGTTGATAAGTTAGGATTTAATATTCATGACTAGTTACCTCATAGAAGCAGACTAACAACCTGTAGATAAGGGCCACTATCATCATTTTCTGCAAGTCTTCCATGGATGTGTCTTCATCTATTTCTTCTATTATATAATGCATAGCAAACTTGGAAATGTCCCTGTACAAAAGAAGACTTCACTTTAACAAGTGAGCCATTCCACAAGGCTATTGCATTTGACCGTCATTATGGTATTGCCATACCTGCAGCCACCCCTTTGGAACCCAGGCCTGGTCTACACTGAAAGGTTATATTGGCATAGCTATGTCCATCAGAGATGTGAAAAAACCACTCCCTTGACAGATGTAGCTTTGCCAGCATAATCCCTAGTGCAGATGCAGCTTGCTGACTCAGCCTCATAGCCCAATTCTACACTACAAATTATGTCAACCTAACTTACGTGGACATACAGCCAGCGCAATTATTAAATAGCTTGTGCGCACACATTTGGCTCCTTGTGTCAGCAGTGCACATTCTTATCAGGAGTGCTTGGTGTATGGACTATATTGTCATGGTGGGACATTGCGGGGCAGCTCCTGGAGGCCAGCAACAGTCAACATAAGCAACGCAGTGTCTACACTGACACTGCATCGACCTAATTACATCGACCGTGACAATGCCGCTTGGGGAAAGCGGCACAGAGAAGCACATTGGCGGGAGCCAAATTTAAGTGAAGAGACTTCCACAGCTAGGTCAACGCAAGGCTGCATATGACCTAACTGTGTAGGCTAGACCAGGCCACAGGCTTTAAGGCCAGAAGGGACCATCATGATCATCTAGTATGACCTCCTGCACGTTGCAGGCCACAGAACCTCACCCACCCACTCCTGTAATAGGCCCCTGGCTGAGTTACTGAAGTCCTCAAATCATGATTTAAAGACTTCAAGTTACAGACAATCCACCATTTACTCTTGTTTAAAGCTGCAAGTGACCAATGCCCCATGCTGCAGAGGAAGGTGAAAAAACCCCAGGGTCTCTGCCAATTTGACCTAAGGGAAAATTCCTTCCCAACCCCAAATATGGTGGTCAATTGGACCCTGAGCATATCAGCAAGACCCAACATTCAGACACCTTGATAAGAATTCCTTGTAGTAACTCAGAGCCCTCCACATCTAGTGTCTCATCACCAGCTGTTGGGGATATTTGCTACTAGCAGTCACAGCTTGGCTACATGCCATTGTAAACAGTCTCATCATATCATCCCCTCCATAAACGTATCAAGCTCAGTCTTGAAGCCAGATAGGTTTTATGCCTTCATTGCTCCCCTTGGGAAGCTGTTCTGGAAATTCACTCCTCTGATGGTTAAAAACCTTTGTCTAATTTCAAGCCTAAACTTGTTGATGGCCAGTTTATAGCCATTTGTTCTTGTGTCAACATTGGCACCTACCTTAAATAACTTCTCTCCCCTCCCTGGTATTTATCCCTCTTATGTATTTATAGAGAGCGATCATATCTCCCTATCTCCCCTCAGCCTTTGTTTGGTTAGGCTAAACAAGCCAAGCTCTGAGTCTCCCTTGCATAAGGAAGGTTTTCCATTCCTCTCATCATCCTAGCAGCCCTTCCCTGCATCTGTTCCAGTTTGAATTCATCTTTCTTAAATCTGGGAGACCAGAACTGCACACAGTATTCCAGATGAGGTCTCACCAGTGCCTTGTATAATGGTACTAACACCTCCCTCTCTCTACTCTAAATACCTCACCTAATGCATCCTGCATTAGCCTTTTTCACAGCTGCCTCACATTGGCGATTCAGTCATCCTGTAATCAACCAGTGCGCCCAGGTCTTTCTCCTCCTCCGTCACTTCAAACTGATAAGTCCCCAGCTTATAGCAAAAATTCTTTTGTTTGCCCCTACCTGCATGACCTTGCACTACTAAATTTCATCCCATTTCTATTATTCCAGTTTTCAAAGTCATCCAGATCTAGCTCAGTGGTTTGAGTATTGGCCTGCTAAATCCAGGGTTCTGAGTTCAATCCTTGAGGGGGCCATTTAGGGAACTGGGGTAAAAATCTATCTGGGGATTGGACTAGATGATCTCCTGAGGTCCCTTCCAACCCTGATATTCTATGATTCTTGTATGATATTCCCAATATGGAGGAGGACCGGAATAGCTCTCATCTTTTTGTCATCCGCAAATTTTAATAGCACACTCCCACTTTTTGTGTCACCGTCATTAATACAAATGTTAAATTAGATTGGTTCCACGACCGATCTCTCAGGAATTTCACTAATAACCTCCCTCCAGTCTGACAGTTCACTATTCAATATGACCCACTGTAGTCTTCCCTTTTACTAGTTCCTTATCCATCTTTCAATTCTCATTAATTCACATCTTCTCCAATTTAGTAATTTCCCCCACCTGGAAATGTATCAAATGCCTTACTGAAACTAGGTAGATTAGATCTATTTCATTTCCTGTGTCTAAAAAGATCAGAGGGTCCTGTGGCACCTTTAAGACTAACAAGTATTGGAGCATAAGCTTTCGTGGGTGAATGCCCACTTCATCAGATGCCATTCACCCACGAAAGCTTATGCTCCAATACTTCTGTTAGTCTTAAAGGTGCCACAGGACCCTCTGTTGCTTTTTACAGATTCAGACTAACACGGCTACCCCTCTGATACTTAAAAAGATCAGTTATCTTTTCAAAGAAAGATCAGGTTGGTCTGGCCCGATCTACCTTTTGTAAAACCATGTTGCATTTTATCTCAATTACCTTTTAACCTCTGTCCTTAACTACTTTCTCTTTCAAAATCTGTTCCGAAACCTTGCATACAACTGAGGTCATACTAACAGGCCTGTAGTTTCCCGGATCATTTTTATTCTTCCTTAAAAATAGGTACTACCGTGACTCCTCGCTTAACACTGTAGTTATGTTCCTGAAAAATGCTACTTTAAGCAAAATGATGTTACGTGAATCCAATTTCCCCATAAGAATTAATGTAAATGGGAGGGGGGGAGGGTAAGATTCCAGGGACATTTTTTTCTCCAGACAAAAGACTATATATATATATATATATATATATACACACACACACACACACATATACATACACACACAGTATAAGTTTTAAACAATTTAATACTATACACAGCAATGACGATTGGGAAGCTTGGTTGAGGTGGTGCAGTCAGAGGGTGGGATATTTCCCAGGGAATGCCTTGCTGCTAAATGATGAACTAGCACTCGGCTGAGCCCTCAAGGGTTAACAAGTTGTTGTTAATATAGCCTCACACTCTACAAGGCAGTAGGAATGGAGGGAGAAGACAATAGACGCATGGCAGTGGCTGCAAACATTCCCTGCGGAAACTGAACATGATGATGAACCCATGCTATCCCACTGGAGCGCACCACTCCCCCCACTTTCCAAACTGCCATGCATGCGTGTGAGAGAGATGAGAGAGACACGCATTGCCCCTTTAAGTATGCTGACCTCTCTCTAAGTACAATGCCTTTTTAAGTAGATCAGCAAGTCAAGACAGCAGCTACTGCCAGCAAGCTCCCTCCATCCTAAGCCCTGTCGTGTCCACCCCCTGCTCTGTGGAGATGGGGTACAGGAGCAGGTGGAGGGGGACCTCCTGACATCAGCACCCCTCTTCCCCCCCGCCCAGCAAGCAGGAGGCTCCTGGGAGCAGCTCCAAGGCAGAGGGCAGGAGCAGCACACAGCAGTGGGGGGAGGGACACCTAAACTGCCCGGCAATTGATAGCCTGCTGGCCAGCTGCCACACAAGGAAGTTAGGGGAGCTGATATGGGGGCTGCCGGTCCACTCTGGTTCCAAGCCTCCACCAGCTAGGTCCAACGGGCTGCTCTTCCTGCAAGCAATGGACAAAGCAGGCGGCTGTCAAACAACATTATAAGGGAGCATTGCGCAACTTTAAACGAGCACGTTCTCTAATAGATCAGCGACGTAACAACAAAACAACGTTATCCTGGACGACGTTAAGTGAAGAGTTACTGTACCATATAGTTAAGCGGTACAACTCCTATGGACATAGTTACAGCAATGTAAAGGTGCTTTATACTGATATAGCTATTCCCATACAGGAAGGAGAATAAGGGCTTGGCTACACTTGCGAGTTACAGCGCAATAAAGGAGCCCTGGGAGCACTAGCTCACTACCTGTCCACGTAGAGTGCTCTGACTCCACGGCTAGAGCGCTCCTGGTACTCCACCTCGGCGAGTGGAATAACGTTTGCTGCGCCCCAGCTCGAGCGCCCCAGCATCAGTGTGAACGGGGTGTTGCATTACTGCGCTCTGATTGGCCTCCGGAAACGTCCCATAATCCCCTTAAGTCAAGTGGCCACTCTTGTCATTGTTTTGAATCGCAGCAGGAATGCGGATATGCCCTTTGAAAGCTCCGTTTCTGACAGCCGGCTGCTTATCTGCCCTGAGACAAAGCAACCATAGTGTGGAATGCTGTGAGTGAGAGAGCGAGCAGCGGGGGGAGGAGAGGGTCTCCTGCTGTCTGAACTTACAAGACAGCATGCTGACATGCTCTCAGCCCCCCAAAAACCCACTATCTCCCCCCACATACACACAACACACTCCACATCACACTCCACCCTCCCCCCCCATTTGAAAAGCACGTTGCAGTCACTTGCATGCTGGGATAGCTGCCCATAATGCACTGCTCCCAATGCCACTGCAAGTGCCACAAATGTGGCCACGCCAATGCGCTTGAAGCTGTCAGTGTGGACAGACTGCAGCACTTTCCCTACTGCGCTCTACAAAGGCTGGTTTAACTCAAAGCATTCTACATCTGCAAGTGTAGCCATGCCCCAAGCTATACCAGTATAGGGCACATTTATACTGGTTTAACCATTTAAAAGAAGCCACACCCCTAAATGAAATAGTCATACATGCCTAAATGTCAAACTTGCATACTTCAGTCACATGTATCCAATATACAGTTGTGTTGTAAAGTCTAATAATTTAAGTTAAGTTACAAGGCATTATAAAAAAAGCATCTCTCCCCCAAAGACTGCTTAAATTAGGTCATCAAGAGTAGGTGGTTCAAACAACACTGATCCCAACTTCCCATGCAGACTGAGTGCAGAGTAGAAAAAAGTTTTCCCATGATTAGGACAGCAGTAGTCCCTATAGCTCCTAATCAAGATCAAACCCCACTGTACTACATGCTGTGCAAATATGTAGCTACAAGCTACAAGCCCTGCCCTGAACAGTTTACTTTACTTGGAGAAAAATTTCAAAGAGGCAAGGAGAAGCGGACAAGAGTAAAAAACTGGATCATGTGGTTACATAGATTAGCTATGTTGCAGCCTTGTGATTCCAATTATTCTATTTCAAATTAACTCACCTTTCCCATAACTGCTACACACACACACACAGACATCATTGGTTGGCTCTCTTAAGTATCACAGCAGAAATGAGTCTGTAGAGAGCAGTAGTCTTATGGATTAATTCAGCGTTCCAAGCATAAGGGCACGCACAGAAAGAATGGAGATGTTTGCAAAAGCAGATAAATCAGCCTTAAAAATCTGCATCATTTGTGCAGAAGACAGGGGAACAAACTGAGTTAGAAAGGGCTTTGAAGTTGAGAAAAAGCAGTCATCTGTAGCAGATTCCCTCCATTCCTTCTTTTCAACCAAGGAACAGAACCATTTTGACCTCTTAACAGGCCACTTCTGGGCTATTGCACCAGGTTCGTTATGCCTCCTTCATTATTCTAGATTGCCTCTTAGTTTTATTAAAGTAGATCCTTCCTCTGTATACCCACTTGCAGAATCTGGTGACCCAGGTGTTGAGCTGAGGGGCTGTCTTGAAAAGCAATATCTTTTGAGGGGCGCACAAGAGATTTTACAGGAAGAAAGCTTCATCACCCAACTCTGTATAAGGGAGGGGAGCCTCAACTACCTCAGTTCCTTCTCTGCTGCCACAGACAGCAAATGGTACTTGCCTTCCTGTCCTAAGGCTAGATCTTCCCTTACTCTAGATTATTTTCATATAATGAGTCAGTGCCCAGTATAGTTTAGAGTACACACACTGCCCTTGTCCTGGGGAACAATTGACTCTCCGCTGTAACCAAGTTGAGCCCCAAGCTCTTCAAGATGTGCACCTCCTGACTGATCATGCCTTACACATCCAGTACCTTCTACGTCTGGGTTATCAAGTGGGTCTCGCACAGCTTGCCACACCCTCACTCCCTCCCACCTGCACTAGAAGGGGGAGACACTTGAGGCTCAAGGTTCATCTGGTTATTCCATGGCTACAGCCTGATATTCAGATGGGGCCATTGAGGGAACCGAGACTAGCCTCTGTGCCAAGGTCCTCTGACACAGGACCCAAGACAGATATTGCCATTCTGGCCTTAGTGTTGCTGTCTCTCACAGGTCCAAAACTGGAATGTCTTCAGCCTTATACCAGGAGCAAATCCCTTATCCAGCATTGTTAGCAGCAGCTAAATCAGAAGTGGCACAGAAGACCAAACCATCACTGTCTACTGAGGCTCTAAAAGTCTTGGCGACGATGCAGGAAAAACTCATCTCGGCACCTACTCCTCATTTGGCACCAACTTTGGACTTATCTTCCAGTGCCAGTACCTTTGTAGTGATACTGCAAGTCCATTCAGATGCCCATCAGGGAAAAGAAAGCAGACCTTTCCACAAGAGGGGCAGAGTTATCCCTTTCCTTCTTTTTTTATTATGAACCAGTATTTGAGGATCTTGATGGATGATCAGCTGAACATGAGGTCCAGGTGAGATGCTGTGGCCAAAAGGGCTAATGCAATCCTTGGATGTATAGACATAGGAATATCTAGTAGAATTAGGGAGACTGCATTATCTCTATTTGGCACTGGTGCAACACCCACTGGAATACTATTTTCAGTCCTGATACCCACAATTCAGGAAGGATGTTGATAAATTGGAGAGGGTTCAGAGAAGAGCCATGAGAATGATTAAATGATTGGAAAACATGCCTTATAGTGAAAGGCTCAAGGAGCTCAATCTTTTAGCTTAACCAAGAGAAGGTTAAGGGGTGACTTGACCAGTCTAAAACTACCTACATGGGAAACAAATTCAATAGAGGGCTCTTCAATCTAGCAAAGGTATAAGAAGATCTGAAGCTAGACAATTCAGACTAGAAGGCACAAGGGACAAGTTTTTAAACAGCAAAGGTAATAACCATTGGAACTTACCAAGGGCTGCAGTGGATTCTCCATCACTGAATTTTTAAATCAAGATTTGATATTTTTTCTAATTTTTCTAGTTCAAACAAATTAATTCAGGAGGTCATGCTAGATGATCCCAGTGGTCTCTTCTGACTTTATAATCTATGAATGTTCTCGTGCAACATGTTCTCAAGTAGCATTTAAAATTACATTTTATACAAGGAGTAAAGAAAACAGTCAAGGTTGACAGGTTCCACATCTGACTTATCTTACCCCCTACCCATACTAAAGAATTGCAAACAAGTGTTTTGTTTAGTAAATGCTACTTAGCCCTTTTCTTTAAAATAAATAAATAAAAATTCCACACCAAAGACCATGGAATTTGTGTAGAACAACTGATGGAGGAAACCCTCCAATATATCAGCTTTCAAAGTTTTTCTAAACAGGGCACGTGAGATTTCTGAAAAACCCTGATAGTGTCTTTTAAAAGTACAAGCTAGTTTAAAATGTTTTCCCAACTGCTCGTATTCAGAAATTTCATTTTTAAACAAATTGTGAGTGCCAACTACTACGCTTAACAAAAAAAAGTAAACATTTGAGAGCATTTCTAGGCATGTACAGTAACTTTTTATAATACACACACCTGTATAATGTATCACTTTAATAAAGATCTATTTTTAAAAGACAAAATATGTTTGAAAGGAGCCTCTTATCAATTAAGGTTCCATCATGTGCTTCTCCTCTGTGCAACCCTAGCTACTCCAAAATGCACATTATATATATATATTCTTTAATCACAAGAGTGAAAAGCTTTATATAATAATGCCTTAAATGGTTTAACTTACTTTATTCCACTGAGATGCATAATACTTAAGACAATGGTTGCCTTTATAAAGAAAAGAATAAAGAAATCCACCATCTCTGCTATAAACCTGTGTGCCAAGGATGGGATAATGTATTCCCGACCTGTAACAAAAACATTTAATTACCCAAAATTTTACTGTGCTAAAGCAATTTATAACTTAAACCTGAACGTACATTAGTTTGCGCTATACAGAATAAGAGGCAATATTAAAATGGTATTCCACATTGTCCCACTGCAGGGAACATTTTAAAATCCTTATTCTGACCCATGAAAGCCCATATCCTTTTTATTCAATTACCTCCTTAAAATGTAAATAAAAATAAAATAAATTAATGGAGATATCCCATCTCCTAGAACTGGAAGGGACCTTGAAAGGTCATCAAGTCCAGCCCCCTGCCTTCACTAGCAGGACCAAGTACTGATTTTGCCCCAGATCCCTAAGTGACCCCCTCAAGGATTGAATTCACAACCCTGGGTTTAGCAGGCCAATGCTCAAACCACTGAGCTATCTTTTCCCCCCGCCAATACTGTACTTTGATACAATGGGAATTGGATGACAAGTTACCTAAGCATGTACCTAAACCAAGTAACATATCTTTGCTGTTGCTCTTCCTCATCCCATCCCTGCTCCGTTTGAGTCACATATTACACCTAAGTAACTAGACATGGTCCCACCCTTGAAGAGCTTACTTTTTGTAGTGTACCATTTTTGCATTCTATTATGATATTTACAAGGAACTTGATATAGAATGTTTTCCTGCAATTTATTTTTTTATCTGGGATTAAAACTGCCTCCTTCCCACCACTCACTCATTCTACCTTAGAGGAAGACTTCAGAAAGAGCTGAGCACCAGCCCTGTGAAAATCAGGCAGGGTCCTTTTAGATATCTCAAGTCAGGTTCCTGACAATCAGGTATCCTAAATGCCTAGCCACCCTTGGCACCAGATTTTTTTTTTTTTTTTAAACAGAACCAAAGACCAAGAAGTTGTCTATTTTTTTAAACTTCAGGAGAAGTAGACAGGTGGTGATAGTAATAATACGAGAAACTTTTTTTTTTTTTTTTAAACCAAAAGGACAAGTGTCATATAAAAGAATTGTAGCTAGGCTGATTCTCCACATTGTATTTCCTCAGCAGCACTTACAGGAGCGCCTGTATGAAAGTTATATTCTAACAATTACAATTTAAAATATTCATCCACCTGACTTAATATAACCATATTTGTTAAAATTCACACAAGTATATTTTGGAAGGGAGAAGGAACCCTTTACTATTCCACTTCTTCCCCCTCAAAAAACTTCACCACAATAACCTCTCCTACCAAAAAAGCCATCTTCACAAGGCATCTACAGAAGCTGCACAAATGGCACTCTGAATACTAGCCTCAACAAGTTGCTTGAGAGCAGCACAAAGCTCTCAGCCTCTGTGTTCTTGTTTTTAAATGGCAAATACAGTTAGAAGAGTGATTAGGTAAGAAGGGCACCTTCTTAATATTTGCTTCTGCGCATCTTCCTTTTATATCTGCTTACCTCACTGACAAAGTTACTCTCATTAATGCTAAAGAACAGCAAAACAGATTCAATTCCCATTCTTGCATTGTCATAGTTGTCAAATAAATTCTAATTGTACAATCTTTAACCAAAGATGACGCAAGAATGTGAAGAACACAGCTTGACTTCCTCACACCAAGTTGAGCATGCGGTACCAGAAGGTAGAAATCAAATGAACTTTCTAAAATGAGCATGTTTAATATGAAAGTTAGTGATATGGAACCTCTCATTTTATTCTTCTGACTATAGCCACACTAATATATTAAATGCAGCAACAACTGGTTAAGATGAACGGTAAGTGTTAAGACTGTGAAAGTCAGGACTTAAATATGACACACTTGCTGAAGTGTCTTCAAATTCTTAAATCTATTAACATGGATGGTGCTACTAATATAATACTGCATATGCTATTCTTTGAGGATAACTGTCTATGGTACATTAAGAAGAATTATTTTATTGCTTCCATGAAATTCTGACTGTGGTCACAACTATCCTTGATATTCAAAATCACTTTCAGATGCCAGTATAACACAAAGTACCAAGTATCCGTCATTCCACACATTGTCCCCTGGCATAGCAGATTACTGTACTAACGTCTGAAGATGAGGATAAAATTGTTGATTCAAGAATAAAATGTTGATTTTATTTAGTATTTGGATCACCCAGGGGCAGCTCCAGGCACCAAGCATGTGCCTGGGGTGGCAAGCCGCGGGGGGCAGCCTGCCGATCGCTGTGGGGGCGACAGTGAGGCAGCCTTCGGTGGCATGCCTGCGGGAGGTCCACCAGTCCCGTAGCTTCGGCGGCTGGCACGCCGAAGGCGCGGGACCGGTGGACCTCCCGCAGGCATGCCGCCGAATCCATGTTAGCAGCGGTCCTCCCACAGGCATGCCGCCGAAGGCTGCCTCACTGCAGTGCTTGGGGTAGCAAAATACATAGAGCCGCCCCTGGGATCACCACCATTTCTTTCATTAGGCAGCTAAACGGGTTGTCATGCACCCAAGTTCAGAGGCACTAAATCCCAATAATATCTGTGCTTCTACAAAGCCCTTTGAGGATTTTGAGAAGCGTTGCAACCTAAACATCTAAACCTCATTAGTCATAGTTCCCTGTAGTAAAATGAAGAAACTGAAGCACAGAGATTAAGTTTGCCTACACATCATAAACCAGTGGCAGGGCCTGGAATGAAATACAGAAGCTCCCATTCCCACGCCAACCACAACGCTACGCTTCGAAAACATAAAATGCTAAATATTAGAGCCGAAGACGGGCTCTGTGTAACTTGTCTCTCCCTCCAACAGCAGCCAGTCCAATAATCCCACCTAATCCAGAACAGCAAAGCCCCATCACTGACAAGCCTGGTCCAAAATCTGCCTGGAGACCGGGCGTGGGATAGGTGGCAAGGGCCGCGCTTTGCACTCTCAGCACTGGGGGGACGGAAGTCCCAGGACACCCCGGCCAGTCAGTTCAGAGATCCCGCCGGGGCCACCCGCTCGAGCCAGAACCACTCGCTAGCAGGCTC
>NW_020664409.1:4921346-4982173 GCF_002925995.2 Terrapene triunguis
CGGGCCAGGCGGGCGGCGCGCGGGGTCCCGGCGCGGCGGGGGCGGCGAGGAGGTAGCAGGGGGCGTAGTAGGCGGGCGGCGGGGGGCAGCCGGGGGCGGCGGGCGGGCCCGGGCTGCCGTAGGGGGCGGCGGCGGCGAGGAGCGCGGGGAGGCTGCTCTGCCAGCTCCAGTAGCCGCAGTACGAGTCCCAGAGCCACTGGTGCACGCGCCGCGCGTACTCGCCCGCGCTCAGCGCCTTGGCCTCGGAGTCCTCGCCCCCCGCCCCCGCCTCGGGCTCGCCCGGGGCTGCCGCGACCTCCGCCATAGCCCCGTCCCCTCCTCTCCCTTCCCTGTGACGCACACACGCTCCCTGACCTCCCTCCCTCCCTGACTGCGCAGGCGCGGGGAGCCGCTCCAGCCAATCCACCCGCCAGGACGGGGGCAGCATGAGAGAAACGGAAGAGCTCTCCCCTTCCCCCCCCCCCTGCGGGGAGATGGTATCGTCCAGGGTTGAGCGGATAAAGCAGGAGCTCCTGGGGCTGCGGGGGGCGGAGCCCTGGGAATGGAATTGCGGGGGGCGGGGCACGGCACTGTAGCGACACCCCTTTCCATCCGCCCAGGTTCAGTGCAATGGGGCCGCCCCTAAATCAGGTGACCCGGCCGGGACTGGGAGGATGGTCCCTAATGCTGTGAGCGTTTCAGGGTCACCAGGGTCTAGGGAAATCACCTCCCAAAACGTGTTACCCAATTCATGGCGAGCCCCCAGGAGACTGCCCCGCCCCGCCCACCTGGTGACAAAGAAGAGAGATTCCCCGCACCTCCTACCCCCTTAACGCCCCCCGCCACTGCTGTCAGAGGAGGGTCGGACCTGCTTGGCAGTGGGTTTTGTCACCTGTGACCTGTCATTGCTGACCCTTTGTGGTCCCGAGGCAAGTGCACGTGGCCACCTCAGCTTTCTCTCTCCTTTTTCCAGTTTGGCCTCATTGCTTTTTGAGGAGAAGTCTTTAGTGGTGTCTGCTGATTTGAGAAAAATACCCTTCTCGTGCTTCCTCCTAGTGAGTACATAAGAACGGCCATAGTGGGTCAGATCAATGGTCTGTCTAGCCCAGTCTCCTGTCTTCTGACAGTGGCCAGTGCCAGGTGCTTTAGAGGCAATGAACAGAAAAGGGCAATAATCCAGTGATCGATCCTCTCCACTCCCAGCTTCTGGCAATCAGAGGCTAGGGACGCTCAGAGCATAGGGTTCTGTCCCTGACCATCTTGGCTCATAGCCATTGATGGACCTATCCTCCTTGAGTAAAAAGTGTTTCTCTGGTCCTCACTAGGTTTAGACTGCTTGTGCCTCCTGCTTTCTGCCTCTAGGTTATGGTCACTGTACTTGGTTAGAGTTCGCGTGAGTCTGAACACATTTCACTGCAGTGTGAGGTAGTCTTTTTGTCTGATAGGTCTATGTACGGATCAGTACTCTGCAGCTAAAGGTGCGGGGAAATGACCACAGGAATTTCCACTGTAAATCATTTAAGATAAAATAATGCCACTAATGCTGGTGAGAGCCCAGAGTGCAGCAAATGTGATGGTGAGAGCATTGCTGAAAGATTTCTCAACAGAAATCTGTGTAGTTGAGTACTGATTTCTTTATCAAATGTCTTAGTATTCAGAGTTTCTGAGGGAGACAACTTCACACTCTAAGCTCCTTTAATACCTTCTCAAATGACCTCCTAGTCTCGGGGCTGCCTGCATTGCAAGCCACAGAGACCATGTGCACAAAGTTTTTTGTTTTTTTTTAATGTGAGAATGTTAACCTCTAGCTGAAACACATGTAGATAGACCCTTCATTCCCAAAGGCCTTCAGCTGTATTCCTTAGTTAACAAGTTTCTTTAGTCAATGAGTGAGACATTTGGGGCTGCTCTGTTGATAAGCAAGCATGACTTCATTTCATTGTTCCTATAATTTAAGGTATTTTCATCCCAGTGCTGTCCTCCATCACACCCATGCAATTCTACTGAAGTCAATGGTGTTACATGGGGTGTAAAAGATAGAGTGGATCTTTTGTACAAATCCCATTACCATGTTGAAATTCCATTCTGAATTCAGAACTGAGTTTAAGCTGGTATAACAGATGTGCTAAGGGGGCAGGGCATAAGTTACCACTTCAGCTTTCCATAAACTTACCTCTGAATTTGGTCGACATCACTGATGAATCAGTCTTACCAACAGCTACTTTGTCATGCCAATAAAGCTACTGACATGATTAAAATGTGCTCTCACCCTACCTCTACATTTCTGAGCAGATGTAGCTGGATAAATTGAATTTTCTCTGTTCTTGCCATTGCCCATCTGCTTTCAGCTTGTGGCCTCTGGCTACTTTCAAATCACTTTCTATTCTGAAAACTGAATTAGCTTTGCAGTTGTATTTTCTAAACTGAAATTAGCTAGAGGCCACAGAATTAGCTAGGACATCAAGGCTCAGGAGGATGAGAGGTAGCTAAACGTTGCCATTTTTCTATATATCCTAGTTGTTTCTAAGGCACTTGTCACCTTGGTATCTAAGTCAGACAGTATCTTTTCCCTTGAGTCCTCGGCCTCTCATCTCTTCTGTCTCCCTCTTCTTCTCTCTTTGCACAATTTTGAAGTGTAAGAAACTAAATTGGGAGCCTTACAGCAGCTTCCAACTCAGCTGTCTAAAATTAACTTTACATTTTTAAACTACTTGGTTGGTTTCCAGATGCTGCTGAGCATGACAGCCACTCTTCAGTAGGAAGTGATGGCTTTCCTCCAAAGATCCACCTTCAACAAGGCTGGCGGCAGTACATCAAAGAAAAACCACATCTTCCTGCTGCCCAAGTGACAGTGCTCAGCAATATTGGAGAAGTAGCTGTCTATATAAGAAAGCCAAAACAAACCTCACAGGGATTAAACCATATTGATTGAGTTACTTTGTTGCAAGTCCCTAATACAGATGGATTGAAACACATTTAAATCATGCTTAAACTGATTTAACTGAGTGGGATAGACCCATTAGCTAAATCAGTTTAAGCACATCTGTAGTAAGAAGATCCACACTAGTGCATGTTTTCTAATATAGCCCAGATGAAAAGTAGAGATTGGATTAGGCAGATGAATTGAGACCTTCTTATACTGCAAAGTTTGGCATAAAGGGGAAAGATAAGAGGAGATGAGGGTAATGCATAAAGTGGTATGAAAAAAGTGTTTGTGTGGGTCTATTATTTTCTATAGAACTGAAAGCGGTATCACATCTGCCTGTCTCTCTGCAGCCCATCAATTCTGTCCTTCCAACCCTTCACATCAGGTCTCCCCCCGCCTTGCCTCATCTCTGGTCCTGCAGCTCTCGCATAGGGTGACCAGACAGCAAGTGTGAAAAATTGGGACAGGGGGTGGGGGGTAATAGGCGCCTACATAAGACAAAGCCCCAAATATCAGGATTGTCCCTATAAAATTGGGACATCTGGTCACCCTACTCTTGGGGTTCTTTGCCTGTCTCTCCCAGGCTCAGGGGCTGCACTGGGGTCCCCTCTCCAAGCTCCTTGGAGGAAGCAGCTCCAGGTGCTCTTCACTCCCATACACTTTCCATTCGAAACCCATTTGTTGTGGGGTAGGGTGGTTCACAGAAGGGGAAGAGGAAGTGGAGCTACCCTGCGTTTTTTGTGCTCCCGCCAGTGAGAAGGGCTTTGGCTCTTGAAAGGAAGGGGAGAGAGCATGGCTTGTTTCCTGCACAACTCTGATTGAGAGGCCCCAGGAGTTGGGCAAGAGAGGAAAGCAGGGCATATTCCCCTCTTCCCCCCCTGCAGGCAGGGCTGAAATGTCACCCTGCTTGAGTTGTAGAAATTTTATTTCTGGGCCTCTAACCCAGTGCACTTTAATCACTGAGAGAGGGAAAGGAGAAAAGATAAGAAAGGAGGTAAAGAAGACAAGAACTGCACAGTGTGATTCATGTAAGGTAACCTTTTGGATGGAAGACCACGAGATCCGGAACTCTTACAGTAGAGAGCTGCTCTGCTGCTGAATGACTATAGCAAGCCCAGGGATTTTTTTAAGAGATCCTGAAGTGGATTATTAATCCTTAAATGGAGATCTATTCTGGAAAGGGACTGTAAAATTGGTATCATAGGGCCCTTGTTCATTACTTTTCACTGATTTTTATATTAACTGTACTTTTTTTTAATTTTGCTTTAAATAGGTTTTCTAACTTCCAGCCCTGCAAATTCAACTAGCCTCCAGAAGTCCAACTTAGTTCTTTCCTTCCTGGGCATTACCACTTGTATAAAGAGTTCTGAAGGCCAAATTAGACCTCCAGTTACATCTGTGCAACCTCCCAGGCTTCAGGTATGCCCTCAGTGACACCTGTGCAATCCCATTGCCCTCAGGGGTTTTACACAGGTGTAACTGGTTGGAATTTTGTATGTAATTCTGCTCTTGAGGCACAACATGAAACAGAATCCAGCTCACTTTCCCACAGTTGTGTTGACTCTGGGGCTGACAAAATTTTTTGAAAAAGCAGCTACAAACATCCTCTTGTTATGTAAGTGAGCAAACAGGATTGTGAATACACACAGAGAACAGATCTGTTGCATAAGAAGGTGCTATTTTTACATAGTCACTTTTCAGAATAGTACTGCACTAATCCCTTGCAAACAGGGCTGGCTCCAGACACCAGCTTAACAAGCAGGTGCTTGGGGCAGCCAAGGGAGAGGGGCGGCACCTGCGGCAATTCGGGGGCGGCAGGTCCCTCACTCCCTCTAGGAGCGAAGGACCTGCCGCTGAACTGCCGCCGCCGATCGCGGCTTTTTTTTTTTTTTTCGCTTGGGGCGGCAGAAATGCTGGAGCCGGCCCTGCTTGCAAAGTTAATGGAACTTGGTGAAAACATGTAATTCACCTGCAGTGTGGGGTGCTCACAATCAGGTGCACTCTGAGTGTTGTGAGTTATTAATATGAAGTAATTTTATTCCCCTGGAACACTTTTGTAATGCTCAGCTTGGTCTTTGGATTCTCAGGCACCAACCCTGCAAACTCGGGTGCTTAACTTTAGTACTGTGAATACTGATTGAAATCACTACTCATATACTCAAGTTAAACACATATGCACTTGCAGGATTGGGACCCAACCCCTTATCCATAAATAACAGAGTACTTCCGTTGTCTAAGGGTTAGCTATACTCTCTTGTGAAGGAAAATCAAAAGGGAGAAGTGGCCTCTAGTAGCCCAACCTGCCATTTGAAGAGAAATAGGAGGGGATGGCCTTTAACAGCTTATTATTTTCTTCTCTAGAGCTGAGACCTAGAGGAAAGCTCTCAGTCTCTGTCTTCCTCAGGGTAGCAATAGCTAAGGAGTGGAAGTCTCTCACACTAGGTTCTACCTATCTTAAATACTTATATGATCCTCATTACTATAGTATCTGAGCACCTCTTTAATATATTTCTTCTCACAACACCCCTGTGAGGCTGGGCAGTATAATTATCCCCATTGTACAGATAGGGGAGCTGAGGCATCGAGAGCTCTTGCTTTCCCTTCTTTACAAGGAATGGACTCTTTCCCTGGAAGTCTGTAGTAACTCATCTGGAATGGAACTTGAGGCACATAAAATACCACTTGAATGCAGTTAAGGACAAGGTAAGAAAAACATTTAAAATGCTTTAATTTCCTTTTATGCCAGACTAATTTTTTTAGTTGGTGGAAGAACTCCAATGTAGAAAGGGGTGGTAGTGTCTGTGTAGAAAGAGGGCTGAGTACATAGTGCTAGTTATGCCTCTGCTATTAATAATGGTATCTGTGACTTCTATAATGTTTTATATGTTTAAAATACTTCACAGACATCAGCTTATTAATCATTACTATACGGACCAAATAACAAATGCTACTATCTACTCCAATATCTCTCCTTTATTATGTGGGTGCAGAGGACCCTGGATTGAGCTGAGTGGCTATGCATAGTAGCTGTTTGGGGATAGCCTGGGCCAGGCCAGAGAACCCCTTGCCCTCTGGGATCCTCTACGCCGTCTCCCCTCACCCTGCTAAGTAATCAGAGGGCATTAGAGGCTGGAGTAATAGAGTCTTTCTACCACCATGTGGATCTTCCATTCATCCCCACCCTCTGCAGGTGCAAGGGATATGGGGAGAAATCCTGTCCCCATTGAAGTCAATGGTACCAGCATTTCACCCATGTAGGCTATTTAGCTCTTAGGCTGGAGATCTCCATTGACTACATGATATGGGCTGATGTTTGGGAGTAGAATTTGGGGTTTCAGGTGTAGGTATTTCTGGGATATGTATATTATTACAATGGCACTAAATTAAATACTGGATGCAAGGTCTACAGGGCATGTGCAAAGCCGAGCACCCTAACCACACTTAATAATTAATAATAACATGAATGCTTTGGTTGAACACACTGGAAAGATTTCTGTATTTCAAATGCAGACTGGAAATTATTTCCCCTGTCACCTTCTTTAATAACCCTGCTCACTAGACTTCAGTGTTCTAAGCCAACTAGGTATTTCCTGTTGCATCTATTTTTAAAATGGTTATTATAGAAGGTTAGCTGAAAATGGATGAGCTGAATTATTCACTGATACCTAGAACTGGATGTTCTCTCTCTCTCTCCCCCTCCCCCCGGCACTTTCTTAAAAAAAATAAATCCTTTTATAACTCTGTATTTACTCAAATGATCATTTTCAGAATCAAATAATCTTTTCTTGTTTTTAACAATGTTAATTTTGCCTTGTTTTTGGAGTGTAAACTTTCCTAATTCCTGGATTAGCTGCAATTCTAAATTAATACATGTATTCTATATAAATAGTATAGTTCCTACATTATCTGATTACCAACAAAGCTTGGAATTGCTTGCACCATAATAGTTTTCTGCCACCTGGTGGATATATAGGGTCAGTACCTCAATACTTACAATCTCTTATGTTTTCCTATATTTTTAATAAGTATGATTAATTAAATCAGGATTTTTACAGAGTTTCCTTTTTAAGATAATAAGAAACAAAGGGCCAATTCACCGTTTCTTGATAAGGGTTGGGGAATTATTGTATTTACTACCTGAGTTTCTGCTTTCAGGGATATATCCTGTCATCAGTCTGTATCAAAAATTGGCACAGATTCTATTATATAATGTTGGGATTATTTCTAGAATCGCATATTCCTTAAAGTACTTAAGGTCTGATCCTGATCCCATTAAAATCCATGGCAAAACTTATGTTTTTAATTTGGCAAGAGCAGGTTCTCTAGGCCCAAATACTACACAAAGTGCAAGGCAGTAGAGACAAAGGCTAAGTGTCAACAAAGGGTGATGAACTTCATATGGGATGTTGCCCCACAGTATCAAGCAATGAAACCTTTATTATTTTGGGGCTTTCTACAAACTTGATCATTCTAACACCATTACATGCAAACTTTGTATTATGCAGTAATTATTTTCATTATTTGGCAACACACCTTGCATGTGTCCTTTTGGCCACATACTTACAGTATCACTGAAATGCAGTCACCTCTGGAGTGGATGGCAGTGGCCGGCCAGCCAGCCAATAAACGGCACAAAAGTGTGGAGAAGGCAGGTCCGTCCTTACCCATACGCAAAATACTCAGCTGCGTAGGGCACCAGGAAACTTGAGGTACCAAATTTCCTGGTGCACTGCACAGCTGCGTGCTGCTCTAGCCCCTGCCCCACCTCTTCCCCATGGCCCCCGCCCCACCTCTGCCCCCACTCCACCCCTTCCCCAAAGTCCCTGCCCCTGCTCTGCTCCCCCCCCCTTGCCTCTTCCCACCCCTGAGGAGTGCAGCAGGGTCAGGCCTACACTCACCGGCGGCAGGAAGTGCAGGGACCTGGCCGCAGCCACGCAGCCGGTGAGTGCTGGGGGGTGGTTCCCCCCAAGCCAGCTCCCTCCCTCCCCGATGGAGGCCTGAGCCCAGCCCCACACAACCTGTGGAGGCTTGGGGCCCCACCCCACCCCTCGTGGGGTGGGGGGAGCTGCATAGGGCCCCAGAATAGCTAGGGACAGCCCTGGGAGAAGGGATGCTTTTGGCTAAGAACAATGAAGCAACCCCCTACTTTGTGGAAAGTGTCATAGGATCTCTAACATCCATGCAAAGCAGACAGGCCCTCAGGGAAGGTATGATAATAAAAAAGGACGTACACAGTAAACAACTTATGGTTCTCAGTTTATACACCTTGGAAGGATAAAGGGCGGAATTGATGCCAGAAGGATTTTAACCTGTGGTTCCAAAGTCTAGATATTGTCTCTAGGAGTAAAATGATAACAATCGCATTTATCTATAGTTACACTGATGAAAAGAAGTTGAGATGTGTTTAGAAGATACAACCTTGTGTCCTGTATTTATTACCTTGGATACAAGGCTGACTCTTCACTCCTAAAGCTACAACCCTTCAGCCACTGAAACTAGAAGCTGCTATTTTGGCCACCTCATAACTCCCATCTCTTTCCATTAACAAACAAAAATATACAGAGAATGACAACATTGAGAATAAAGGCTTTAAAGTTCAAAAGGGCCTGTTCTCTGCATTATTTCCAATATTTACATGGGTGCAAAACTTCATGAAAATCACACTACGTTGATTGTGTAATTCTTCATCAAAAAGGCGATAACTGTCCTGCATGCCACAATTATCCCCATAGATAGCACACATGTTTAAATAATTGTTCTCTCAAGATCACTGTATGCACCCAAGTGGGTTCTAGCTAGTGTGGTGCTGTACAATTTAAATTGGTGCAACAGTTAATATCAAGAATAACCACAATTTTGGTACAGAAAAGCACAATGAGGGTGTGACTTGGACACAGATAGCTGGAATCGGCACAAGATAATGCAAAACAATCTTTGCACATTAGGGCTGCTCATTCCTGCTTATTCCTCACCTAAAGTCGTGATATATTGGTTGTAGCAACAGAACTGGGGAAGGCATTAAGTGTAGCTCAGACCTGCAGACAATCAATTAAAGTTGGCACAACTCATCAGATTGTCATTATGCAGAATGCCTGAAGGATGGAGGCATGTACATTTCTTTACCAACATGATTTTATATATGATTTTCAGTAGAGGATTATTCTTTAGAGGCATCTGTACATAGATGTGTATTAGGTGGCGTCAGAAGCTGGGATTTTTAAAAAAAGATCCTCTTCCTTCACGTCCCATAGATACGTTAAAGATGGGTTTCCACTGTAGGGCAGGGTGCAGCCCATCCTGCATGAGAGTGCATGGCAAGGAAACTAAACTGCACTTTAAAAAAAGTGTAGCAAGGGCACATGTATCTGATATCAACAGTTAATAGGATAATTGCTTAGAAATGCCTTTTCTGCAATATTTGTAAAACATTTGCAGGAACATAATCCGTAGGGAGAAAGCTGTACCATAGTGGTGTTTTCCCTGCAAATATTTAGGAGAAAAGTCATACAAGTATACAGCCCCTCAAACAGCCACTTATTTCAGGGGAGAATCAGTATCCCTGGTTCCTCACGGGGATATTTTGAAATTATTTGCCTGCCTCCTATAAGTCAGAGATGTATATCTGCTTCCTGTTGTTTTTGAGTATTCAACACTTGTTTTGCTTCAGCAGTCCAAAGGGTTGGTTGGCATCATATTGCTGAGTGATGACATACATAGTATCAATATCAGATGCAGGATTAGAAGAGAAGTCAGTGGCTCAGGTTTAGAATGTTCCTATGTGTGATTGTTTTACGGCAGAAATTATTAGTGTTGTTAATGTTAATAAACTGTTCTGTCATGACCTACACCGGCCGCCTGTTTCTTTAGGTATGTGCTCTACATCCAGGTGAAATATATTGCACAACTAGTGGATGATGCTATGCTGTGCATCTCTGACAATCAGCCGAAAAGGGACATGCCCATGGGCCCACAATGAGTTAGTGGCAGAGCTGAGACTAGAAACAAAGTTTCTGTAACTCCAACTTGAACATGGTCATTTCCAGGACATAACCTATAGCACATACAGGTGCACCAAAAAGAGAGAGTGATGTTATACAATGCAATTATTTAAAGTGAGGGCCTCTGAAGTTCTGTGGTTGCCACTAAGGCTTTAATTTTGAAACTATAAGTCTGCCCGTTATCACTAATACATTCTATCCAAGCTATCCTCTGGGAGAGGGGAGGGTTGGATATGATGTACAAAGGACACTCGGTCAACAGCAGGGAGTCAGAGCTGCCTCTCCTCATTCAAACCTTTTGAAATGGCATTTAGGAAAATGGATGAAAACACTTAAATAAAGTGCACTTTGAACTCGCTGTATTTAAACCAAGTACAGACTCCTTTTTTTATTTCAGAATAGGTTTACTGTTCAAAAATGGTATGTACTAAAGCCACAACATTATACATAAAGATAAAACATCAGATAATAAAACATTATTGTATGAGCACTATTGGTTGTAGTACAATCAGATACTTTAAAACTGAAGGAATTTATGTACTCCGAAAAGGTGCAGTAGGCACAATGTATATCCTGTAACTAGCTTTGCAACCATATAACCATGATTTCACTCTTACAAAGTATTACAAGTGATCAAAAATGTATGCTGAATTTTGACTACTACACGCTGAAATCGTAAAACGTATAGCACATTCCACCTTAGTGTTAAAAAAGCATGTAAATAAGAACTGTAACGTAGAATCAAGGGTCTTAAACAAGAAATAGTCCCTTTAATTTGGGTTCAGAATTCAGATGGAATACATCTATGGCTTTTATTTATGGACATATTTGAAGATTAGTATGCAAATCTTGCAAGTGGCTAAAAACCAAAAAAACAAACCCTGGGACTACATCCCCAACAGACGGCTTATACACTAGAATACTTTAGAGAAACAAAATCAGCAAGGAAACCAGGTATAGGGCATCTGACACTTAGCATGTGCCCCAAATCATAAAACAACCCTATCTCAAGCTATGTCTACACTACCATGGAAAGTCGACCTACATTACGCAACTCCAGCTACATGTAGTTGGAGTCGATGTACCTTAGGTCGAGTTACCGTGGGGTCTACACCGCGGGGTGTCAATGGAAGAAACTCTCCCGTTGACTTACCTTACTCTTCTTGTTGGGGGTAGAGTACAGGGATCGACTGGAGAGTGATCTGCTGTTGATTTTGGTGGGTCTTCATTAGACCCACCTAAATCAACCACCAGTGGATTGATCTCAGAGCATTGATCCTGGCTGTAGTGTAGACCTGCCCTCAGTTTTCAGAGCAGGCTATGAGGTACTGTGTGAAGAAAAACAAAAAAACCCAATTCCCGCCCTGCCCCAGCCCCAAATAAAGGAACACAAGAGAAATCAGAGAAATGTTCAGATGATATGCTGAACATTAAGTAATGTTTTCTAGAAGATATTAGGATTAATAATTTACAACCAAAAGGGATACAACATGTCTGTGTAAACTGAAAGCTGAGGGATACTCTACATATACATATTAGAAAAATGTTTGATTAAAATATCCTGTTTTTATAGTCCACTGGCAAAATGTATTGCTGAAAAATTGTACTTTTGCATCTTAAAACCCCTCATGATGATTAGAACAGATCTACAAGAACCACACACTTCCTAGGGGTACATGTTCACCACATCATACATGAATTGTCTAAAAGGTAAAATAAACATCTTAACGGTTTTAAGATTATTTTTGATTAGCAGAAACGTAAAAAGGAATGCACTGAAACATGATTGTAACAAAGTATATCATGCAATATTTTTGGCTTGTTGTGTGCAGTGTAATAGCCAATAACGCAAATGGAGTATTTTTTTTTTAAATCCCTTACGTTCACATGACATCATGTAGAATTAAAACCGTAAATGAAGGCAAACTGTGTGGAAACTTTAAAAATAACAGAATGCCTAATAAAAGCGTGCCAGACATGTCATTGTTTCTAATGTACAGAGCTGCTGTTTGAAGACCTACTGCAGCAGTATGAGCTACTGTTACTTCTAGTTCTCTATGTTGCTGTTTTATTTAGGCTGACCTTGGTCTGAGATCGTGGTCAGCAGGTGCTGTATGGCATTAGGAAGTTAACCTACAATCTCTGCAGGTTCAGTGACCAACTTAGATCCATCCCATGCTGTCTTGAACTGTTCAGGAACAGGAAATTCTTTCTGGTAAATGGAAAGAGCAACAACAATTGTTAGATAAACAGTGGATATCTTATAAAAACTGACGGAGTACTATTAGTGCTGCATGATTGACAAGGCATTTATAACTCAGACATGCCTGGATTACAAAGAGGCCTTCTTCATTGCGTGCAGGAAACTGTTTCAATGCCACACAGAAAATAAGCTCAGTACTACCATAATTCATATAGCTTTGTTCATGTGCTAGTTTGTAACAGTCCCCTGTCCTCATTATTTGGGCAAACTACGTCAATATACCTTGTTTCAAAAAAGACTATGGACTCCATTAGCAGGCAGCCAAGCTAACTGGATGGGAATGTAGAAAAGAAGGACTTAAACCTGGTAAGGTAATGACAAGACTAACAGGAATTTTAAAGAGAAAAGTGATGTCCTACAGAGCAAAACCCATGGTCAATCCCCAGAATTTGGTGGCAGATTTAATCTCAGATCTCAAGATAATTGTTCACCAGTCTTGGGTGGATGAACAAAGGTGCATGTAACAAAAACACTGTCACATTACCACTTTAACAGTGAAGCATTCCAAAAGACACAATATGTACAGTCAATGATGCAGGACTTCAAGGGAGTCCTTAGCTCATTCAGTGGGCACCTGTGAAGATGGCCAGGGACTCTGTTGGAGCCCTGGCCTCAGGTTATGCACACCCTGTATGGTAAAAATTGTGTGATACTCCTAAGATGTGGAAGAGAGGGCTCCTTTCTTCAGACCCTGCAAGGGTATTCAATAGACTTACATTTTCTTAAATGACTAGTGATTTTGGGTACCCAGCTCAAGACACGTTTAAAGGGGCCTGATTTACAGAAAGTGCTTAGCAACCATCCTCTGAAAATGAGGCCCTTTTAAGGTGTCTGAAGTTGGGTACCCAGGACCACTAGTCACTGCTGAACATTTAGGGTATAGTGTCTAGCTTTTTGTTTGTTTTGTTTTAAATTAACAAAAAACTCCCCAATGGAATTGGAGCACAAAAATATTAAGAGAACATTAAGGTAGCCTGGTTAAGCCCTCCATAAAGTTGCATACACAACTTTAACCCTGCCCCTTTGTGTGTCTGTATTACAACACAGTCTAACTATAGGATAACCTGCTACTGTATTGCCTGCAGTGAATGAGGCACGGCTCCACAGGAGGTGCTGAGATACTGCAGTCCTAAGTATAGTATGAGAACCTCCGTAGAAGAGTCAGAGCCCTTGCTTCAGGTAATGTGCACCTTATGTATGAATGGCTTTCCTGGACTCTGTCTGGCATGCGCAGAAAGTACTACAAGATACAAGCTTTTTGTAAGTGTATAGTATTTAAAAATACATTGTATTATTTGAGAATTAATATGGGATTATGTTGACCTTAACACTGGCATTTCCTGACCTTTGAGTTAATGTTCTTATAATGTGTGGCAGGAAATTATAGTTAGAAATCTGTTTCACACAGTCTAGAGACTAAATTGACATAGGAGACATTGAATTATTTTCCATCACAATGGAAGGAGATAAAGGCTCTTTTAATGTACAGAATTACCTTGCACCCCAGGAAAAGGTGTTCTTTGATGGATTGTAGCTGAGACTATTGGTGTATGAAAGAGGGTTTATTTCTATGGTTTGAATCACACCTTGCTGGGGGGAAAATTGTGGCACTTTATAACTCCTAATTGCCTAGTAATATGAAAGGCTAATCACTACACAGATTAAAAGAGGGAGAAAAATTGAGTCTTTTAAAAATATTCCACTTACATAATCTCCATTTAGGGGGATGAGAATGTTCATTTCAGATGACTTGGCACTCACAATCTCACAGTCTAATGAATCTTCACTGAGGTATATGTGGCAGCCTTCTGTCTTGTTAATTGAAATGGTTGGCACTTTCCCCATTACCTGAAGAACAATAAATGCTTCTAATACCAAATGTCACTGTGTCAGTGAAAGTAACAGTTGATAACAAAACCCCCATCCACCTTCTGATCCTGGCTTTGGCCACCAACCTCTGATGTATGGCAGCTGCATTTACATTTGGGGATTTAAACAGACTGGCATTGACCAATTAATAGATGGTGGGAAGGCTGCTACTGTTTAACTGTATTAAATGTTATTCTTTAGTCCTGAAGTTCTAAAACATCAACTTTTAAACTACAAGCCTCTACTCCTCTCTCTCTCTCTCTCTCACACACACACACACACACACACACACACACACACACACACACACACACACTCGCTCTACCCCTTGGCACTCTTTACCAAAGGAGATAAGGTCATGGGGCGCGCGCGCACACACACACACGCTCCCACCAGTACTAGTGCATAGCTTGCATGTACGTCAGTGGGACTTATGGGGAAACAGTTCCCCCACCTTCCCCCACACACATACAGAGTGACTGACTGCAAATACTCCTTCACTAGAGAGATGCTCTATAAGTTTCTGCATAAAACATTCTGCAGCCTGAAGGGTCTCTGAGGTATTGCAGCACATAGTAAGAAAGGATTTTTTTTGTCTTCCCCTGCCAGCTATGGTACAGCTCTAAAAGTGTACTGAAATTGATTACAATTTAAATGAAACAGACATTTCTTTAAGTCAGTTTGAAAGCAAGTGCAAGATTTACTTGAGGCGAGAAGAGGAAACAAGCCAACTCCTCTTTGCATCTGTGGGGTTGTAAACAACTCCAGAGGACAAAGTGGTTGAGTCACTGTTTGTCAGTAAGAATCCCCTTCTCTGCCCTGCCCCCCCCCCAAAAGCAGTAACTAGAGCCCCATGGTATATGCTCGCCAAGGTATCAAAAGGACAGAGGTTAGTTAGGGTCAGAAGACAGCAGCAGCAAGGGATATATATTCACATGTAAATAAAAAGGAGTGTTTGCTCACATCATTCACATTAATACATTTCAGATTCAGTTCCTGAACAACATGCTGATAAACACAGAGTGTTAAGTGACCGTGGCCTTGATTCTATGGCTAGTCTATGCAAGTGGAGCACTGTCTAGATTGATTTTAATGGAGCTCCATTGAGGCGAAAGCATGCTCCTATATGGATCATATGTATGACTGGGGATATTTTATTTGATTAAATATTAACCCAGCAGGAAAAAAAAATCAGTAAATAGTTATACTGGTGGGGGTCAAGAGCCAAGAGCATTGCACTATTATTGCTATTTATGGCAAGATCTGCTTGTGAATTCCAGTGATCTGTTACATGAACATATCATTCATATGACCAAACCTGCGAAGTGCTGACCGAGTTCAGGTGCTCAGCACCTTGCAGGATCAAACCCTCAGAAAGAAGACTGCAGCCTGCTTCAAGCAGCTGTTATTCAGCCTGACTCATACTTTTCTTTAAGTGCAAGACCAGCCATGCTATAAGGCACTGAAATCTTATGCAACATTCATGAAGCCTGAATCATCAAAGGCATTTTGATTTTAGCAAATATATTTCCCCCTTATTTGAATTTTAACAAGATGTGGCATTCCTATTCATTATGTATAGATTTTTCAGCTTTGGTGAATAGTTCTAGTGCTAACAATGAAAATCCTCTATTTATTGAAAAAAAGATCATTGTTTCCTAAATAATCATGCCCTTTTTTTCTCTCCCAACTGCCTCTTTCCCACAAAAGGAAATGTAGTAATTACCAATAAAATTATTGGTTAATGTTCAGAAGTAGACACGTAGCTAGTAGTAATGGCATCCACTTGTTTAACATTTAAAAGATACAAAATATCTTGCTGTTCCTCTCCCTGTGGTGGCTTTGAGCCACGTTTCTGAAGCATGGTACAGTATTCTTCTTTATTAATGTCACTCACTCTGCTGTATCAGCCCATCTACATGTAAGTAGAAGACCCCACTGATTTCAGTGAGGAATGTGAGCCTCAAGACTGATGGCAGGATATGAGCTGATGAATGTTTCGAGGGTTTTATTTTTTATTGATATTTTAAAGAAAAGCCATTGTTTGCCCTTCTCCCAGCAAAGCCAGAGAAGCCATTTCAATTCCATTCTGTTGCTAACAGGGTAGACTTTCAAGGGCGCAGCACCTAGCTCTCAATTAAAGTAATTGAGAGTTAGGTGCCATTTGAAAATCTACCCCAACATCCTCAGTGGGCAAATGGAGAAAATTAGCTGAGCCTCACAACCACCTTCTTGATGTTAGCACCAATTAGGCAAAAATGAGTGGCACTATGCCATGAAGCTTTGCCAAACTCTGGCACTGATGGACCAGGATGCTGGGGACTGTTCATTGAGAGAACCTGACCACCACTCTCCAGAAGTAACAGTTCCCAGACTATCAGAAAATACCTCTGCTGATCTCAACTACGGCACCAGAACATTAAGGAAAGGTGTTCTCAAAAGGGAGCCTTGATCAGTGGCACTTGAAAACTCAAAGGCAAAAACAATAGTAACTCTCAACCTTTTTCTAGACAAGTTAGAAGAATTTAGTGCATCTAAAAGGTAACTTTTGGAAATATAGAATTTTTTTGTATACTCCAGGGAAGCTGAAATCATCTCGAGTAGCCGAATACCACTTTGAAGTTGTTGGTTCTTTTCTTCTTCTTTTCTAATTGGATGTTTACCTGAATCTGAATATCCCTGGAATTGATCACTTCCACGATACCCACGACGTTGTCAAACACAAGGCCAAACTTTCTGCAGTTGTCTACAAACAAACAAACCCCAAACAAATGAAGGCAAAATAAAAAGATGTCTTAAAAAAAAAAAAAAATTAAAATGCTTCCACCCTGCAATGACTTACACGTGTGAGTAACTTTACACAGGACTATTCATGTCCATAAAGTTAACTGCATGTGCAAATCTTTCCAGGACTTACTGCCCCAAAGCTCATATGTGAGACTGTTCACTCACCAATTGTAATGGAATTTATTTTTCCTTTCATTTGTAGTGTAGATTTGTTGCATTTAAAAATGTAAGCCACTTGTTTGAGTTCAGTATCAGTAATAACAAGGTCGTTCTTATCCTCTTGGTATTCCTGTTTTAAAAAACGCACATACTGGTTTCACTATCTTTAATAAGGCAGCACTAAGGTAGACTTTAAGCACAACTTATTCCAGTCATTGCATCTTCACATAGAAAGAGAAGGGGGAAAAAAAGATTCTCATTTATCTCCGCCTGTGATGAGTCTAACTGATTGGGTTTATGAGGGCACATATTCAGTGCTGTGTGTGCATGACTTAGAGCTGAAGTGTCTGTGTTGTGAAGATCTTAACACTGACCAAGACAAAAAAATGTTTATTTTGGTACTAGGTTCTTATATACTCAACTATTTAAAACTATTCCAGTGAAGTTGTTGCTTGGTTACCACCCAGTTTTAGAACAAGTAGGCTCCTTCAGGAATAGAACAAGTTGTTGGTGCCATACTGTTATATAATTCATTAGGGTTAGGTGTGAGCAAAGCAGTATCCAACAAGGAGTAGTGCATGAAGACCTTCCCTTCTATTTGTAAGACACTGAGGGCCCATTTTGTGCTCAAGACTTCTAATTGATTTCAATGGGAGACTTGAGGTACGTAAGCTATACGCTGCCTGTCCCAGCATGGTAAAACAGAATTCATAGCAAAATGCTGGTCTACTTAGCATGTACACAGGGGCTCGCCCATGTTTTGCCTTTACTGCACTTTCCTGTCTCAGTGAGAGTACCTGGAATATTCTAACACTAGCATAGCACAACCCATGTAAACAATGGCTGTCCCTCATGCACACTGTGACCCATGCAAACAAGGGCCTATGTAAGCTACCAACTGACTAAATCATGTCTTGTCTTCCCCCCTCTTATAAACAATGTAATTTTCCATTTAATAAGTTCTTTGCATGCACATGCAACCCCCCTCCCCCCCCCCACCAAAAAAACCCCCTTTGATTAGTTTAATCTATTTCTTCTATGGGCTGGGAAAGAAGATGGAGAACAATCGTTTTCTCTATTTGTAAATACTATGATATTGTGATGATATGAGTACTGTACCTAGACAGCGGTGCTTCCACTGGCTAATAAATGAGAACTTCCATTGTGTCACAACAACTATATCTCTCATACGTAAAAATGGCTTGCACAATGGGACCTTACTCAATTGGAGCTCCCTCTGGGTTTCCTGCTGAGGGACTTTTTGACTGAGTTAAGAACTAAAGTATTGGTTCTGAACCTTATAACAGTATTTTCCAGTTCAGGTAAATTATTATACTATTCTCACCAACAAATGAACAAGCTATAAATCCCACAAGAATATTAAGGAATAAGCTGTGGCTAAGTGCAGAGCCGTTGTGCCCCCGGAGGAGCACTGGAGAGAGTGTGCCTCAGGCAGGTACAATCCATCTAGGGATATTCCAGGCACAAGTACACGTGTATATGAGATGTGAGCTGAACTTACCACTCTCCATTTCTTTCCCTCTAGTTCTAACAAAGGAGAATGGATCTGCTGAGGAGAATTTTTGGGAGAAGTGGGGCTTGGAGTATGGCTTTTTGTAGGAGAACGAACTGGCGGACCCTGAGCACGTAGATTGGGATTCTTATGGGTCTTCAGGTCATCTGAGACATGTCGTAGCCCTAAAAAAACAAACAAAAATAAACAAAGAGGTGCTAATATGCCTAAGAGTCTCTCTCACAGCATTAGGCCCCTAGGGAGGTTAATATTAAAACAGGGAAGAGAATACCATAGCTAGTTTGATTACAAATGTATTAAAATGTCCAACACGCTTTTATGCTGCTTTAGGTATTTAGCCAAAAAGGAACTGTCTGGCCTCATACTTTTAAATAAAAGTTCTTTTACTGTGAATGGGCTGGTGTTATGTCTTCACAGATAAGCTTAGCAATGTCTATTGGCATCTCTCTGTACATAGATCTAAAGGTTCACTATATCTGTAGTGATCTGTGCATGCTACCACTCCATTCATTTTATAGGTTCTCTGTGAAAATTAGATTCTCTATCTAATCTGATTGTAATGCACCCATCCTCAGAATACCTAGGGCCAAAGACTGAACTTTACTGTACTGCGTATATTTCAACTCAAAGCTGTGTACACTAATGAAGACTGTCCAGTCTTCTTGAGAATAGCTTTATCTAGGTGTTCTTACAACAACATTATACAGCAGTATAGCAATCGGTACCTGCTTATCTAAACCAATGTCTCCGTACAAATCAGTGTACTGGGTGTAAAAATGCAGAGTGGACAAATTCTGGTCTGAGTGACATCTGGGCACTGCCACTGAAGTCACCAGGACCCAAAGTGTCAAACTTGGGTGCCTATAATAAGGTGCCCAAATTCACACTGAGGGATCTAAATAAGTGGCCTGAATTTCAAAGGTGCACCTATGAGATCCTAATTATTCAATGGGAGTTGCCAGTGCTCAATATCTCTGAAAATCCGGCTATTTATTTGGGTGCCTCAGTATGAATTTAGATGCCTAGGCTGTACGGATGTGACTGAAGGGAGAATTTGGCTAAGTACGTTTAGCAGTAGCTAGTATCCGTTGGCTGAAGAGTGACAAGTTGAACTATTTCCCTCTAACCTTTGGTAATTGCCTCTCCCTGGTTAAGCTGGGCAAACAAGGCTGAGCGAGACGTGGTTGCTTCATCCTTTCCACTGTCTGTATCGAAGACAGGAGGAGGTCCTGGGGGCAGCGGTGGAGGTGGGGGTGGTGGGAGGCACTGCCCACTTGTTAGAGTGGACAACACAGATCCTGTTGATGCAGTTGGACCCTATGTGTGAGAGAGATGGAAAATATATTTAATACAGTTTTTCAGAAAACCCTCTATTATGGAATCTCTTACTACTTTTCATCCTTGAATGCCGCTGGGAGTTGGACTTCAGCCACCAGTGGACTTGGGAAAAATTGAGGGCACCAATGAATGAACTTGCATATTAAGAGAGATTCATAGTGTAAGGAAGAAGGTTTCTTCTTTCCCCAAATACCCAGATAAAATAAAACCCAGAATGATGCACATTCAATATAGGCCAGACAAATAAAAAAGCATTTCACTTTAATTTCCAGTGATGATAACACAATGAATAATAGGGTGGAACTTGGCCAGCCAGTTATACGTATGCAAAGTGGGTATAAAATGCTGCCATTCGGATTTTGCATATACTTTGCAACATGGTGTAAGGCTGTGGTGACTCAGGCTGTTAAATTCAACACTATATTTCAGAATTCTGATTTGACTGCTTTTTATTTTTTTTAAATTTCTATATGTTTCTAACACAATAGCTCCAGGTGCATTCATAATACATAACGACTGGAAGATAGCTAATGTAATGCCAATATTTAAAAAGGGCTCTAGAGGTGATCCTGGCACTTACAGACCGGTAAGTCTAACGTCGGTACCGGGCAAATTAGTCGAAACAATAGTAAAGAATAAAATTGCCAGACACATAGAAGAACATAAATGGTTGGGCAAAAGTCAACATGGTTTCTCTAAAGGGAAATCGTGTCTTACTAATCTATTAGAGTTCTTTGAAGGGGTCAACAAACACGTGAACGAGGGGGATCCTGTGGATATAGTGTACTTAGATTTCCAGAAAGCCTTTGACAAGGTCCCTCACCAAAAGCTCTTATGTAAATTAAGTTGGCATGGGATAAAAAGGAAGGTCCTTTCATGATTGAGAACCGGTTAAAAGACCGGGAACAAAGGGTAGGAATTAATGGTAAATTCTCAGAATGGAGAGGGGTAACTAGTGGTGTTCCCCAAGAGTCAGTCCTAGGACCAATCCAATTCAACTTATTCATAAATGATCTGGAGAAAGGGGTAAAAAGTGAGGTGGCAAAGTTTGCAGATGATACTAAACTGCTCAAGATAGTTAAGACCAAAGCAGACTGTGAAGAACTTCAAAAAGATTTCACAAAACTAAGTGATTGGGCAACAAAATGGCAAATGAAATTTCATGTGGATAATTGTAAAGTAATGCACATTGGAAAAAATAACACCAACTATACATACAATATGATGGGGGGGCTAATTTAGCTATAACAAATCAGGAAAAAGATCTTGGGAGTCAGTGTGGATAGTTCTCTGAAGATGTCCACGCAGTGTGAAGAGGCAGTCAAAAAAGCAAACAGGATGTTAGGAATCATTAAAAAGGGGCTAGAGAATAAGACGGAGAATATATTATTACCCTTATATAAATCCATGGTACACCCACATCTTGAATACTGCGTACAGATGTGGTCTCCTCATCTCAAAAAAGATATACTGGCACTAGAAAAGGTTCAGAGAAGGGCAACTAAAATGATTAGGGGTTTGGAGAGGGTCCCATATGAGGAGAGATTAAAGAGGCTTGGACTTTTCAGCTTGGAAAAGAGGAGATTAAGGGGGGATATGATAGAGGTATATAAAATTGAGTGATGTGGAGAAAGTAGATAAGGAAAAGTTATTTACTTATTCCCATAATACAAGAACTAGGGGTCACCAAATGAAATTAATAGGCAGCAGGTTTAAAACAAATAAAAGGAAGTTCTTCTTCACACAGCGCACAGTCAACTTGTGGAACTTCTTACCTGAGGAGGTTGTGAAGGCTAGGACTATAACAGCGTTTAAAAGAGAACTGAATAAATTCATGGAGGTTAAGTCCATTGGCTATTAGCCACGATGGGTCAGGAATGGTGTCCCTAGACTCTGTTTGTCAGAGGGTGGAGATGGATGGCAGGAGAGAGATCACTTGATCATTACCTGTTAGGTTCACTCCCTCTGGGGCACCTGGCATTGGCCACTGTCGGTAGACAGGATACTGGGCTAGATGGACCTTTGGTCTGACCCAGTACGGCCGTTCTTATGTAAGTTATAGACACATACTGTAATGAGGGACTACTCATGTAATGAGTAGTTTGAATAAACTACTCTTTCTAGCAATTGGTTTGTATAATCAGCAGTACACGGTATTGGTCTGTCTGAATTATATGTCTATGCCAGTGCACTATGAAAAGAAACAGAACGGCTTTATTAGTAAAAAAATCAGATTCAGATCTTAGATTTCTAATTTGCCTGACTCACAGGAAAGTCAGGAAGGATCAAAGGAACTGGGATTCCTTTTTTCTGTCTGACCACTCACTGAGTGTCACTCTGATTCCAAGAATCCCTCATCTGGACAGCACCTCTGCGGAGGAGGACAAAGACTATATTTTATAGGATCCATTATGGAAGATCAGACGTTTGGAATCTATACCTGAAAACCTCATTGTTTCAGGCATAACTACCACCTAGAAGCAGCAGCCCAGGCTGGTTATATGGAAGTAGCATGAGGCCCTCTGTACCAATTATATCCTGCATGGAGGCTGCACAGGCGGGTTGCTAGGAGAATGGATTCATAAGAGTACCTTGCATCTGTGTGGGTCCAGCACAATCCAATGGGGAAGGCTACAATGGGATGAGGCTGCTGGAAAGGCCATAGGTTCACATGTGAGCAGAGTCCCTGAATTATTCCAGCCCATAGACTAGAATAGCAGTCAAGAGGGTGAAGGCTAGGCTGGGCTGCACAAAACCTGAGCTGGGAAGGTGGGTTTTACCTCCACAGCCACTCCACTCCCATAGAGCACAGATACTTGAGCCTTATGTGGGATGGGTAAATTTCTCCATTAGAGAAAAGATAACTTTGTTGTGTGGTTTTGGGATCATTTCCCCCCCGCCCCCCCATGCTGCGCAACAGCCTCACATCCTATTATGGGCCTGGTCTAAAGCCCATTGCAGTCAATGGGAGTCTTTCGTTTGAGTTCAGCAGGCCTTGGATCAGGCCCTATAACAATAAGGAAGCATTCTGGCAATTGTGTCGGAAGTAAAAACCCTAACCCTAACCTAACCCTAATAATATATTCAAGCAACATTACCTCTGTAATGTACTTTCCCACCGTTTCAGTCTGGAGTAAGATCGTTGCATACAAGTTATGACTCATGTAGTGAGTAAAAGATCAGAACTCTAAACACTGTAAAACCACCAGTGTTTTGTATTCCTCCTGCTCCGTGGGCTAAGTAAACAACAGAGGTTACAAAAATCATTCTACTTCCACTATTCTCCTAGAATTCATAGCAGCTCTCACTGAGCCCTCAAAGATTGAATGGTAAATAAGCTGCATTTTTCTCTTGTTTCTGACTTTTATGCACATTTAGGTGGCTTGGGAAGGGGAGAACAGAAAATCACAATCAACTTTGTAACAGAAATCAAGGAAGTTCAAGAGTTCAGTTGAACTTCTGTTGCAAACTTTTTTCCTGTGTGCCAAATTCTCTTCTCAGTTACAGCCAAGCAACATAGACAGAATATCAGCAGGCCGCAGAGAAATCAATCGGCACAGCAGCCTGGAGTACAATCTTGGGTTTTGGAAGAAGGCTATAAAAGTTGCTGACACCGAATAGGGAAGTGTCGAGAACAGCGGCTTTCAACCTTTTCTCATTTGTGGACCCCTAAAAAATTTAGAATGGAGGTGCAGATCCTTTTGGAAATCTTAGCCAGGCTGTGGACCCCAGGTGAAAACCACTGGTCTAGAAAGAAGAAGCGTTACAGCCAAGTAATCTTACACCCATGTTATTCTGTTGATTTTTGTATGTGAGAGCCGAATTTGTCCCCGTATTTATGCATAGGAAGAGAGTCTCAAAAATTAGTCCCACTTTTTAACCTGTCGTGAGTTTCAGTCATAATTTAGGCCATTGAGACCTCTAAAAACAAAGCTAAAGTAATGAGATTGCTGGGGTATAACTCAGGGCTGAGTTTGCTCCAGTGTACGTACACATCTCAAGGCATGAGGGACTCAGCCGAGGTTCCCAAACACACCCAGTGAACACCTGGGATAGAATGACAAGAAAAAAGACAGACAAATTTTAAATAATTAGGAGGAATACAGAAACATACTGCAAACACTGGTGCTGCTGTCAACTGTCTGTCTCTGTGTGTACTGTGTGTGTCTGTCTCTCTTTTAACCTGTGCAATATTGAGTTGACCAATTGAGATCAAGTAAATATTCATGCTGCATGAAGTTCATTCCATGGAGGAGGACCCATGTGTAGCACAGAGGCTGCTCGGCCAAGAGTCTCCTGTTCTTTTAAAACCAATCTCACCTCAAACCTGACAATCTCACTACACCAAGCACATGTCTTACAGGATATTTAGCCATAAAGAGCCATATGTAAGGTATCTACAGAAAGCTTATAACCAGACATGCCAAACCCTGGGGAAAACGCGAAAATTGGGCTTGTTTTTGGCTTAATTGGCTTGAGTTGCTTGTTGGCTAGTTTTTTAGCTTGTTGCTTCTTTTTTTGATCGGCTCCCGGCAAGCTAGGGCAAGAGAGTCAGGGGTGCACAGCAGGGCCACCACAGTCCCAGACTGCACGCCGGGGGGATCTAGTCACAGAGAGTGTTGGGGTTCTTAGGGATTGGCTTGTTTTGGCCTTGGTTTTGAAATGGGATTAGCTTGATCTTTGGCTTATTGTGAAAGTCAGGGTGCTTATTTACCACATGAAAGTTAGCAACTGTGCTTAATCTTTGCAAGATATATATGGCTAATATTTAAGGAATAATGTATTTATATTGAAATTAGGCTTTATCAACTTGGAGCAAAAATTAGTCACCAGGGTAGTCTTGGTGATGACACATTCAAGCAGGAGTTGTCACCCCTCCCTAGTCAGCTGGTGAGGTAATGCAAGATTCTATTGCCTACCCTTGCCACATTGCACAACAGTCAATGGAAAACCATCAAAGACAAATGCCAACAATCAAAACCACTTGGAGGTGGAAAAGAACATTTTAGCAGGCAGGAGATTGCCCTGGCTATGAATAAAAACAAAACACTGTTTCAGTATAACAGAGTGTAGGGAAAGGCGCTCTGGACCCATTCACTGAGGAAACCCTTTAATAAGGGGGCTTTCATGAACGTTTGGATCCCAGTTCTTGGGAAACCAGCCAGCTCTGCAACAAGCTGAACTTTGGGGGGAAGCCTACTTTATTGTATAGGAAAGGTAACTATTGGTAAGCATAGACCCAGGTTTGTGTTTTACGATTGTTTTTTGTTTGTAACCAGTTGTTTCCATCCCTTTCTCTCTCTCTAGTTAACTTCTAGTTAAATCTTTATTCTTTCTTAAATAAACCTACTTTTGTTTTATTGTAAGTGTTCACAAGTGCTATGTGGTTTACAGGAGTGGTGGTTTAAGGTTAAACTGGGGTACACTGCACCTCTGGGTGCCGAGAATCTGGAATTTCTGTGAGTAGCCAGTGTCTGGGGCTGGATGTCACAAGGGAATGATTCAAAGGGATTCAAGGCTTGGGGTGCACCTATTGTTACCCTGCAGGGTGAAGACAGGGCTGGCATAGTCCAGAGGAGAGTGCTTGAATGGCTGACGGGTGTCACCTCCCTGACACCACCAGCCTAGTTACCAGAAGGAAAACTCCTTCTTGCTGGAGGCAGGGGTAAGAGACGACTCACAGTCCTGGGTACCCCAAGAACCATCACACCATGAAAGGCCCTCATGCTGTGGAATCCCTGAGATACCTCTTGGCAAGGGGACAAGGAGCAGGCAAGCAGACTGGATGCGCAGGAAAGTCTCTGCATCCCTAGCCTACCAGGGCAATGGGTTTTGTGCTGCTTCCAAATACGCTGATATGGAGGGCAGTTTTAGAGTGGGCTGGGTTAGGGGGTCCAATGGATCCATAAATTGCTCTAGTACCTAGGAATGGCTGCATAGGGATGACAGTGGGGCAGGAATCACCATACAAGCTGGAGTAGTAGCTATGTAAGGGGTATTTTACGGTTGGGTGACCTGTCCCTGAATTGGGGTGAATTCCATTCCTGTCCAATTTCCACTGAGTTCCCTTCACAAAGCCCATTTATTTGTGCTTTGTATTGCGTGGTGTGTGTATGTGTGAGCCCCTGGGAATAGGAAAAACAGCACATTATACGCTCACAAAAGTTCATCTTTTCTAATACAGCAGGTGCTTAAAAGGCTTGCTATTTGCAAACAACTCTTTACATTAACTTTGAGCAGATGTCCACAACAATGTATCTTTACACAAAGAGTATTTAAGAGCCATTTGACTAGCGAGGGCTGTTATCTGCAAGCCCCTGTCTTCTATTTTCATTTCAGCTGTTCTCCTTGGTAACAGCTGCTCTCTTTAGTGCCCTGGTTTACATACATCCACTCAAATTATGCTCCGGGATGTTTGTTCCCACTTGCATCTTTGGGTGGTCATTTTCCATTTGTAATTAAGACCTTTTTGTTGAAATGGTGTCATCACTTGCAAATGTGCCCCTTGTAAGAAATATTAGGGAAATGACTGATTTCAGCACTAGCTAGTTAAAATGACAATTTTATACAAATACAGGAAGACATCTGAGAAGAAGGGAATGTATCCGTAACTTTAAACCCATATACGTTTCATCATACAGTACTAGCAATCTCAATGTGGTTTAAAAGCTTGCTTTAGTGAAGATTTATATAACTAGACAAGGAATTCTTTGTAGCTGTCTGAGTAAGATCCTATGAACATTGGAAAGGCTAGAACCTAGCTCTGTGTGGAAATAGCTATGTAGGGGACAGTAACCTCCACGGGATTATCTTCATGGTGTTTCCTCTGCAGCCTTCCATTGGGGTCAGGGTTTGACCCTGTGTAGGTCAGAGTCATCTGCAGAGAGGCCCTGTCTCCATACTGCCTCTGGTTCCCCAGCAGCCCCCTGTACCTCAGTGACACAGTTCCAGTGGAGTCATGCTTATAAAGCTCCAGCAGCTTGTGCATGCCCCAGGAGTCTCTGTAAAAGGGGGATGCTGCTGTGGAAGGGGTGCAGGAATGTAATAGAGACTGTGGCTGTATTATTTCTCCACCCTTAGCTCCACAGAGCTACAACATGTTCCTCCTGACCTACCTCTTTTCCGCCACTGGATGGGCCAGGAAGGAGAAGGAGTAGAATGTTGCATGGAAGAAGCTGATACCCCCACACCATGCTGGAGGGGTGAGATCAAATGTGCAGATCAGTGGGAAGGGATGTTTGGACCCAAAGCTCTTTATTCTGAGTAGCTTCTATATGGTAGCTCTTGGAGCGTAATTTAAGCCAGGTAATGTGCCTGAGATAACCTGGCCATTCCAAGTACAATGGCATCAGGCACAGAGGGCCAAATTTATTCCTGTGGCAACTCCTTTGATTCAGTGAAATGACATGAGAGATGAATTTGGCCCAATGCCTGTAGGAGTCTGGGTCTTGATTACAAGAACTTTCTCTACTTGGGGGAAAGCACCTATGGATTCATCTAGAACACAAAGCAACAGCCCATCTCTTGAGTCACGTTAAATGCTGTATGCACATACCATCAGTGCTCCACATGCTGCCCTGGCACTACCTGTTTGCTGCTACAGGCAATTCCAGGTGTTGGTTATGACCTTTTTAGATCTAAACCATGTCTCATCTTTTTTATTTTTTATTTTTATGTCCCAACGCAGGCGTTACAACAACCTACCCAGTCACTCTTGCTGCTAGTTCCCAAGGTTAAGTTCCTAGGAAGTTTCTGTAGGGCTCGAAGCAGAATGAACTCAATGAGTGACAGAAGTGAGATCCTAATTGAGTGAGCCACAGAAAGGTATCTGTCCTTATGGTAGCATCCAGATGCCACAATGAGAAGTGAGGCCTTATTGTGCTAGGTGCTGTACAAACACACATAAAGACATGGGCACGCCTCTCTTTTTGTTCAAGCTTTTAGTTATCTACTGCAGGGTTTTATGTGTAACAACAAGGAAGATGGGAGGATGAGGGTTCCAGAGTCGTGTGAGATTGCTGCGGAACATTTAAATGGGAACATATCTCATTTTGTAGTCTATTGATTGCTTTTAGTAAGGAAAGACATTGGGTATAATTAGACATTTCTAAATAATACATACAATTATATTGTATATAACTGACACATTTTATTTCTAACTTATATCCCTGTATATCTATTCCATGATACAGGTATCTAACTGAGGATGAGACAAGTGGTTTTGGGGGGCATAACACCCTGAAATTCATTGAACACTTTCCTTTTCAAGGCAACAGATGAATAGGACTCCCAATGGGGAGGTTCACTTTCTCCTCTTAAAAGGATACCCCACCTCCCTTTTTATAATCCTAGTTACATGCCTGAAATGATTACTGCTCTGTGTTGTTCTCCTCATACACATGCAGGCACAAAGATGAGGATCGTAGAGCTCAAAATATCATGTAACCGCCTCTGAGAACAGGTGGACTATGACACAGAGACACAGATCTTTTGTTAAGGTGTTTCTTCCATAAAAGTGGCTTAATGTTATGGCCCTATTAACTACAACATGTTAGGCCACCTGTCTGCAAGCATTCATGCTGCCCAATGATATGGAAGTTATAAGATGAAACAGCTGATGTGCAGGGGCTGCAGTCTTTGTGAATTAAAAAAAAATCCTCTTTTTCTGGTGCTCGGCAGGATTATTTATCTGTCTGGCTCTCCAGCTCTGAAACCGCTTTTATGCATTTGTGCCATTTATCACCTGTTCGGGATTTAACATAGGGCCTATGTCGCCACGGAGCAATGGTACCATTCAATCATGCAATCAGAGATGCTTTACAAAGTCTGGGTTCTCTAAATCACCCTGGAGCTGAATGATGATGTACTATCATTAAGTAATTTAATGGGCCTATTTAAGCTGCTTCTTTTTTAAAAGTAAAAAAATGTGGAAATACTTTTTGTAACCTATTACATTGATTAGTAGACATCTTTCTCTCCTTTTCCCTCTATGTATGTTCAGTCCTCCCATTCCATCCCCCTGCTTCCGGAAACTATGGCTGTGTTTATACTACAGCTCAAGCTGCACTTGATGGCTGGTGTCAAACATGTCTCCCCAGGCTTCCCCTTAACCGGGGCTGAATAATGTTCAGCCACTGGTGTAGATGGGGTCAAATTAGTATACAGTGTTGCCAACCCCTGCTAGAAAGACTGAGCAAGGACACTTTCTTAGTAAGTGTGTTGGATATAACCAACCCTATCTACACCAGTGGGGAAACTGATTTCAGCACTGGGTGGTGTTCTGCCATGTTTACATTGAATGTCCTGCATGGCAGTTTCTATAATGTTAGTGTCTCAGTGGTGAGACTCTGTCTTACAAGGGAAAGGTGACGGCTGAAGCTTTCTTCAGGAACCTCTGCCAGGCAATCTCCAGCTTGGCATTGCACCAGCAAGTCTCGGAGCACAGGGTGTTCTGTGAAATGGAAGTGGCTAACATTAAAGTGATACAAGCTGGTCAGCAAAAATGAGTGAGAGGGAAATACAACATGGGGCAGAAGGATGTCCCAGAAAAGATTTTTTTTTTTTTTTTGCAGGGGGGAAGGGCGGGGGCAAGCCATGTTCTCTTACCAAGACCTAGAGAATTAAAACACTATGTCCAGACTCTGCCCTTACTTATATTTGTGCAGTCCCACTGAGGTGAGTGGAGCTGCACGGCTATAACTCGGGGTAGAATTTAGCCTGATCATGTTAACCCCTTGTTTTATGAAAGATGAGTGTCGCTGGCAATGGTGGGTGCATCGTTTATTTTCTGAAGTTCTTGTTGGAAACATGGAATTGTATCAGGCGTGAGTTTATACCTTCCCAACATCTCTTCTTTTGAGAGGGTGGTCAGAAAAGAAATATGAACTGTACTCCACATAAGAATGCAAGACTTATAATTCCCCCTGGACGTGGCTATGTGGCTTCTCGATAAATGGGTCAAACTAAACCTAGCATGACAGATATACTATAAAGATAGCATGAGGTTGCTGGTTGCAAAAATCAGCCTTTGCAGCCTCCTCATCTGAGCATGCAGATGGTAGGGACGAGACAAAGTTTTATGGGAAAATGTTGAGGTGTTAAAGGAAATGGTGGAGATTCCATGAGAGAATGTCTAGAGGAGGCTTCTGTAGCTGGGAATGAAATGCCAAATGATTGTATTGGGACTAATATACGGGCAGACTGGCATGCTAATTTATGGGCTGCAGTACTTACCACTGTTTGATCTATCTCTGGTTCTCGCTGAAGATGCTTATGGAAGTTTTAATCAACATTTCAGTTTTTTAAAGAACATTTAAAAATATTATGTATTCCATTATTAATATTTTAGAAAAATGTGTGTTAGGAGGTAAGACTTGCAGACACAGATAAAACTCTCGTTGGCTTCAATGGGAGTAGGATCGGGCCACTGTCAATAAATCTCAATTTTGAAACTGTTGGTAAATTGAAGATTTTCTCCTAGGTATCTGTGTTTGATTTATAAATGGGGAAAATGTTTAGTGTTTCCTTGAGATTGTGTTAGAGAACATTATCACTAAATTCACTACTATTTTGAGACTATTTCATCAAATCGAAAACTGGCCAATTTTATCCCAAATGACCATGGTCTACAAAAAACAATTTTATCCCAGCTCTACACAAGTAACTTGAGATTAATGTTTTGGAAAATAATCCTCAAGCAGTATTTGTTTGTTAGCACTGATTTGAGGTACAGTTAGCTACAGCAAACTCTCCTTATTGCCAGTTGTTTTCAGGTCATAAAGTAAAACCTGCATTGTTTCCCTGGTCCCTCCCAACACATTCAACCCTTCCAGCAAACTAAAACTTTTATGAGACATTCCTGATAGCTTATACTACAGCTGTTCAGTCCTTTTCTCAAAAAAGAGGGGGGGAAAAGTGGGGTGGGGGGAGGGAGAGAAAGGTAGTTCAGTAGTCTCTTGCATTTCACCAGTGACAACTGAAAGAAGGAACAGTTTATTACTACAGCTGTAGATTTCGTCTAGAGTTCAAAAAGTGGTAACAAGGAAACATGGTTGCAACTGTCACAAAACAGAGCAGTTGTTGTGTGGGGGAAATGCTATGCTGATCATTTTCAACAGTTCATTATAATAATGGCTTTGCACTTCAACAGTCTCTTCTGACATCTGAAAATGTCCAAACATTCATTAATTAAATTTTACAGAGCTCTATTAGGTAAGTAAATATTATTATCCCCATTATACAGATGGGTAAATTGAGGCAGAACACTTAGTGACTTACCTAAGGTCACATAGGAAATGTGTAGTAAAACCAGGTATCATGACTCCCACCCTTTCACGTGATTTCTGAAACTTCACACATTCCAATCAATTCAATGACTCCCAAAAACCTTACTTTGAATTATTTTGGATCATACTGGCAAGAACAGCCTCTTTGAGTTAACATTCATTGAAGTTATGCTTGCATATCATGATGAAAAGATAATTCTATATTTTATTCCATGGGTGTCAGCGGGGCTGAGCAGTGGGCGGCCTGTATGCACTGGTCAATTACCAAGTTGCAGTCAGGAGATGAGTCGGGGTCAAACTGGGTAAGGACACTAGGGAGTCGGGGTCAGGCACCAAGTTACAGACAGCAGGCAAAGAGCAGAGTCTGGGACAAACCATGGTCAGAAGCCAGAGTCTAGGTTCCACAGCAAGGCAAGGTCTGGAGAAGAAGCAAGCAGGCAGTCTGTCATTTTCAGACAATTCCCCATGATGGCTTCCTGGTTTATATACCAGCATGAGACAATCAGTGGGCTGCGAGGGGCTGCCACTCAGACCCTGTTGGGCAGTGTTTCCTGCAGTGCCTAGCTTCACAGGGCACTCCAGTGAAAACCTAGCTTAAGCTCCCGATGACGATGTTGAATTGTTAGCAGCCCAGAATTCTCATGGTCCAGGTTCTAGTCCCCACCCACCAGTTCTGGGTTGGGTTCTACTTGGGGGTTGGGGGTGGTTCCAGAGCATGAGGTGTGGTGGTGCCCAGGCTGTACCCCCCTACTGGGCCTGGTCTGGTTCATTTCATGAGCTCTTCTGAGCTGGAGAGGAGGCAAGGGTGTGTTCTGGCACCACACAGTAAAAACAGAGCTTCACTGCTGTCTGTTTTCTCCTGAGGTCAGGTGTTGGTGACCCTCGTTGACCTATATGGATTCAGGACTGGGTCCTACAGGCTTTGGTGTAGAGGGTGGACATGGGGGCATCCAGCCACCCCTCATTTCCTCCTGCTACTCACACAGCTGAGAGTTGATGTGAGTTCAGTAGAGGCCTGTAGGCAGGTGGGGCAGGGTCACTCATCTTTTACATACTCGCTGAGCGCCACCGGAATTGATGTAGTTGGGCAGCATCATTCACTGGACGTCTGCTGTACACTGTTGGAAATGCCAACATAAGTGGCTGGCCCTTGCTCCTGGTGAAGCTTCCAGAGGGCAGCCTCTGCAGAGCAGCCACAATGTGTGTCATCAAAGATGGTTGAGAAGGCTTGCAAGAAGGAGTCACAGTCAGAGACCACAGGTCTGCTCTGCTCCAACAGGAGGGAAGCCCAATCGAATGCTTCAAAGGCAATCAGGCTGACTATTAGCTCCACCTTTGTCTGGTCTGTGGGGTACATTGGGGGCACAGCAGGAAGAGCAGCCTGCCTTGGTTCAGGAACCCCTGGAATTTCCAACAATCCCTGTCTTCAAATAATTACACACATTTCAGTGGGACTGCTTGAGGAATAAGGTATTACTCAACAGGGTTGCAGAATCAAGACCAAAGTGAATAGGGGTGACAGAACAGGGCACATTATCAAAATCTTTTAGTCTGTACAGATCTATATTTATCAGTGTAAGCACAATAATAAAAGTTGTTAGAGTTCCTGTGATTATATTATGAGGGCTGATTGCTTGTGTGTGGTTTCACCCTTATGTGCCCTGTACTAGTGCCTCTCTACTGTACTCCATTAAGACCTATCTGGACCCTTCCTCTTAAAGCATCCAGAACTGGCCAGTGCCAGAGACAGAGATACAGTTCTAGATGCCCTAATGGTCTGATCTAATTTGGTAACTCCTATCTTCTTGATTTTTGTACATTTTCCCAAGATATTTGCAAACTGCTTGGGGAAAAAGTAGTAATTTGCTAATCATTTTCCAAGACACTTTTTCTCTCTTTAAAAACCCCAAACACACTGATTGATTTATTTTATTTGTGTGTATGTGTGATTTCTAGCATTCCTTGTCCAGTTTTATAAATACCAAAGGCAAATTATTTGTATGACATAGTACTTATAAATATGCATTCAAGTTGTTCAAAAGTTTTTTCTATACACAATAGCAATTCTGTACCACCATTTTCTTTCCATAAACATTCCTCTTTCTCAATGCCTAGCCAACTTACCAGTTTTTCCTTTTATGCACATAAGTGGATCCTATTCCTTGCAAGGATTAAGAATTTTGTTTGTAATAGTCCCACAATACCTATCTAAGACCCTGATCCTGCAAACACCTGGGCATGTGCCCAACTTTATGCACTGTGGGACTGGTCCTGACCTGTTGAAGTCAATGGCAAAGATCCCATTGACTTCAATAGTGAAGGATCAGGCCTTGTGAATAGTTCCACTGATTTCACTGGGATTTAAACCTGTGCTAAATTGGTCAAAAGTTCCCTTTTTAAATGCAGTATCTTTATGATACAGTCACTTTATGCCTGGCCGACACTCTTAGGTGTATCACTTTTGAAAGCCTGAGTATATACTCAGGGATTCACTGAAAACTATCCAAAAACATTGATATGTGACTGTTTAATTCTGACTTTAAAAAGTAAAAGAAAAATCATATTACCATTTTAATAACTCATGGATTTGTTACAGGTGTCTGGTAGAAAATATCTAAACAGAGAAGATACTGCTAATTTATTAAACTTCTGACTTTGTAAGGTTCACTTGTTAGTATGTCAAAAGAATTACATATCACATCAATAAGAAAATATGTTTAGAATTTGACATTTGAGTCCCAGGTCACCTGAGATTTAACGGAACCATACTTTCAGGATAACCCACTTCAGATATGAGGACATACTTCAAGTGAGTGAAACAAATAATACTATGGATGAAGTAAATCGTCTTTAACCAACTGTGATGGATTGAGTACTGTCTGTGGAGAAGTTATATTTGATATGTACAAATAGTGGGTCTCGGTCTGTTTGCATACAGCACTCTGATTGACAATTTAAACCAAAGGAAACAGAGACCCTGGGTGGGAGGTTGAGATGCTGTCTTACAACCAGTCAAATGTATCCTGCAATAGCTACTATTCTGGGAAAGCTTGCAGGTGCCCACAAAGCTAAAAATGACTCCTATTTGACAAAATGCAAATGAGATAGCTTTGTCTTATAATATTAGTTCCATACCTGTAAAATTCCATTATGTAAAATTAAAATTATTTCTTTTATATATTAGCAGATATAAAATTGGCCCTTATTCTAATGCTCATTCTGCTAACAGGGTAATAGAGTTCCTTAGCCCTGTCTTATAATCATTTCAAAATGGATAATTCTTCTCACACCCACTGACTGGATTAAAATAGAATAGGATGCAGCAAGGGTGTAATTTTATACCAAACACTGAGAAAGAAAGTGAAGTTTAATATTTTAAACCTTTGCTAAATAAAGAACCCCACAAAAAAGCAGCTAATTTCTCAGACACCTCAAAAAAGTTTAATATTTTACTTTGGTTCAGACCAAAAAGTACACACATTTCAGCAAATGCTAGTTTTTTCTTTGTTTGAACTTGAACTTGCACTTGCTATGCTGCAAGGTCTTGCATGGTGCTCAGGAAAGAGTGCAAAGTTGTAGTCCAGTACAAATCTGAGCAAAGGCTATCCCTAGGCACAAGTAACATGATGTACTAAGCACAGCTGTTTTCCCTGAACAGAAGTAAGTTTCAAACCCCTTGAGTGCAAAGCATGTGCAGTGAATGTATGTGTCTAAAGAGACATGTCAAGTGTGATCCTTGGCATCCTAATACGTGTTTCTTTCTCTGGGCCAACATAACTCCTATTAAAGTCAGTGGAAAGACTCCCATTGACTACAATAAAAGTTGCATCAGGGCCTTTATCCTGACTCCTACTATTAGGCTGTAGTGATTTGGCAACCAGGGGTTTGTAATATTAGAATAAGTCTCAGAAGAGGTGGCTTAGTGGTTAGGACGCAGGCATCAAAGGTTAGAAATAGATGCAGCTTATCACATGGATCTCACCTCTACATATGTGTCATATATACTGGGGGTGGGGGAGAGAGGTATCCTCTTCATAGTTGAAGAGAAAGCTAGCCTCCATTATAAAACATTATTTTAGCTCCTCTGTCTTTGGATTGGAAAACTGTTTTGGCCTGAAATAGTGACATTCTGGTGACTTGTCCCATCCCACTTAATTACAAATTTTAAAATTGTCTCTTTATATGCGTACACAAAAGAAACTATGAACAGTATTGTATGTGTGTGCTTTAAAAAAAAAAAAAATAGGACACTCCAAAACCAAAAAACTGTTAATGACATTTCAGGGCCTAAGACATTTTGACTCACATCAAGAATTCCTCTAACTAGATAATAAGTATGTGAGTACATTCTTTAGACTCCCAAGAAGAATCTTAGACTCTTACATTTTTATATTGACAGGGGATCAAAATCCTTGCATGTGTGTCAAACACAGCAAATTCTTTATTCTTAAAGTTTAACCCTATTTAAGAGAAGAATAGACAACAGATTGCCAGATGATCCTCTCATGCGGTTACACATCATAGCTGTAACACAATGAAAATGTACTTATATTGTATATATGTACACACAATATATATACACACAGCATGGAGCTCAATAATTATTTATATTCGTATAACGTAGTAAAATAAAATTATCTATACTATAATAACGTGGTACGTGTCCCTTGTATTTCTTTTTCTCATTATTAAACCGCCCTCTTCTCTGTCTTTCCCTCCCATTCTTCCACCTTTCACTCTCTCTCCTTAATTTTTATCCCCTTCTTAATCTTTCTTCTGCTCTCTATCCCCCCCAGCAATGGCGCACTGGACCTGGAGAATCTAATTTTCCTACTCCTCCCTCATTGCTGCTGAGAACTAGGAACCCAAAGAATTTCTCCCCCTCCCCAAAGAATTTCTCCCCCTCCCCAAATGTCTAGGCCACAATTGTCCTGAAGCATCGTTCCATCCATCTTTCGCACATGTTTCAGCTGTTCTCAGCAGAGAGCAAAAAGAATGTCACTTCTGCTACTGGCTAAGAACAGTGAGCTGTGACTGTTGCCTGCTCTGCCCTGGAGAAGCACAGTTGTGCAGCAATACAGCCAGCACTATTTTGTCTCTGATTTCTGTAAGATATAAAATTTCTGGGGAGGCTTCACTTCCCTGGGGTCCATCGGTCGTGATGCTTTGGCAAAGTGAAAGGAAAGATGAGGGTAGAGATGGCACTACCCACAAATGCAGATTTAAAGAAAGAAAAGTCCTGCAGCCAGCGTGCATTGAGCCTAGTTTGTTCATGTCTGATGACTATTTGATTACGATGTCCACCTCCGCCCGCTCAGGTCTCCATTTTATTTTATCAATGCACCCAACCCACTTTAGATCTTTCATACTAGGAGACTAAGGGTATGTCTACACTACGAGGGTAATTCGATTTTACTTAAATCGAATATGTGGAATCGATATTGCAAAGTCGAACGTGTGTGTCCACACTAAGGACACACTAAGGACAGTAATTCGACTTTGTGAGTCCACACTAACGGGGCGAGCGTCGATATTGGAAGCGGTGCACTGTGGGCAGCTATCCCACAGTTCCCGCAGTCCCCGCTGCCCATCGGAATTCTGGGTCGAGCCGCCAATGCCTTCTGGGTAAAAAAAATTTGTCGTCATCCGTCTGTCACTAACGCCCTCCCTCCCTCCATGAAAGCGCCGGCGGGAAATCAGTTCGCGCACTTTTCTGGTCAGTGACAGCGCGGACGCCACAGCACTGCGATCATGGATCACGCTGCGACCATCGCTGCACTTGTGGCCGTTCTCAACACCTCGCAGCTTATCATACACCTTTCCCTGAGGCAGATGCAGAGAAATCGGGCGAGGAGGCTACGGCACCGCCGTGAGAGCCTGAAGTCGGAGAGTGGCACAGAGCTGTCAGAAACCACGAGCCCCAGCGCCCAGGACATCACGGTGGCAATGGGGCATGTGGATTTTGTTGAACGGCGATTCTGGGCCCGGGAAACAAGCACGGACTGGTGGGACCGTATAGTGCTTCAGGTCTGGGATGAATCCCAGTGGCTGCGAAACTTTCGCATGCGGAAGGGGACTTTCCTCGAACTTTGTGAGTTGCTGTCCCCTGCCCTGAAGCGCAAGGACACCCGCATGCGAGCAGCCCTCACTGTCCAGAAGCGAGTGGCCATAGCCCTCTGGAAGCTTGCAACGCCGGACAGCTACCGGTCAGTCGCGAACCACTTTGGTGTGGGCAAATCTACCGTGGGGGTTGTTGTCATGCAAGTAGCCAAGGCAATCGTGAAGGTACTGCTCCCAAAGGTAGTGACCCTGGGAAACGCGCAGGTCATCATAGATGGCTTTGCCGCGATGGGATTCCCAAACTGCGGTGGGGCTATCGATGGGACTCACATCCCTATCCTGGGACCGGACCACCAGGCCAGCCAGTACATCAATAGAAAGGGCTACTTTTCAATGGTGCTGCAAGCACTGGTGGACCATCGGGGACGGTTTACAAACATCTACGTCGGATGGCCGGGCAAGGTTCATGACGCTCGCGTGTTCAGGAACTCTGGTCTGTTTAGACGGCTGCAGGAAGGTATTTACTTCCCAGACCACAAAATAACTCTTGGGGATGTGGAGATGCCTACAGTCATCCTCGGGGACCCAGCCTACCCGCTAATGCCCTGGCTCATGAAGCCCTATACTGGCGCCCTGGACACAGAAAAAGAACTGTTCAACTACCGGCTGAGCAAGTGCAGAATGGTGGTGGAGTGTGCTTTTGGCCGTCTCAAAGGGAGATGGAGAAGCTTACTCACTCGCTGTGATCTCAGTGAAACCAATATCCCCATCGTTATTGCAGCTTGCTGTGTGCTCCACAATCTGTGTGAGAGCAAGGGGGAGACCTTTATGGCGGGGTGGGAGGTTGAGGCAAATAGCCTGGCTGCTGATTACGTCCAGCCAGACAGCCGGGCCATTAGAAGATCCCAGCGGCACGCCCTGTGCATCCGGGAGGCTTTGAAAGCTAGGTTCCTGAGTGAGCAGGGCAACCAGTGACTTTTCAGTTTGTGGACAGAAAAGCTGAACCTGCCCCCGTTTCTTTACCCAGTTCATTTTGACTATCCTCTCCAGTTACATACCCCCTTCACCCCCTTCCCCTTCCCAAAAAATAAAATCATTTCGATTTTGTTAATGAACACCGTTGTCTGTGTTGCTGTTTTCGCGGGAATATTTTAAACCGGGGACGCAGACTGTGGCGGGGGGCGGGTTCAGTGTTCTGATGCAAATGATGCTTCTAAACTCCCGGAATGCCAGGCTCCGCACTGGTGGACTGGTTATTTCAATGGAGAACATGAAAAACACCTCCCAGACTGACCAGGGTAACCAGTGACTGCACTGTGTATGTGTCCTGATGCTGGACCTGACACCGCCTCTGTACCCTGCTAAAGGTCACTGTCCTGCCCAATTACCAAGCCCCTTCCCCCCCTCCAGACAGACTCTCCCTCAAAAGAACCTGACTGAAACAGTAATGGAGAGAAACAAACATTTTATTGCGAACCAGACATGAAACGTGGGGGGTGAAACTTGGACGGGGGCTTGTGTGAGGTGGGTAGGAAAGGACTTATGAAATTTTGGGGAATGTCAGCCTTCTAGTGCTAGAGCAGTCTGCAGGGGTTGACTGAAAGTTTTAACGGCCCTTGCCGCCCCTCCTTCTTTGGAGTTTGGGTGAGGGTGGTGTGGGACTTGGTGGCGGGTGAGGGCGGTTACAGATAGACTGCAGCGGGGCTCTGTCCTCCTGCCTCCGGTCTTGCAGAACATCCACAAGGCGCCGGAGCGTGTCCGTTTGCTCCCTCATTAGTCCAAGCAGCTTTTCAGTAGCCTGTTGGTCCTCCTGACGCCACCTCTCCTCCCGTTCCATGACTGCTCGGTGCATTTGTGACAAGTTCTCCCTCCACTGTGTCTGCTGGGCTGCCTGGGCTCGGGAGCATCCCATTAGTTCTGAGAACATGTCTTCACGCGTCTTCTTCTTCCTCCGCCTAATCTGCGCTAGCCTCTGGGAGTGTGCTGACAGGCTGGGTTGGGAGACAGTCGCAGATGTGTCTGTGTGAATTGTGAAAAGGGAGTGAATTCCTGAGACAGATAAATGAAATTGTATACAAAGAACCTAGTCTTTCTCTGTGAACAAGACCATGCACTGCACCTCTCACATGCGCACTCAGGACAAGGTCGAATTTTCGGCCGTCGCCTTCAGTGCCTGTGGACTTGCGGAGGTCTTGGAGTGTTCAGAGAACTGTGGCTGGAGACCTGAACTTCTGGAGCGGGCAATAATGGTAAGCCGCAGACTTGTGGCTGCTTAAAACTCCAGCAGTAGCACTGGCCTCCTTTCACATTGAAAGCAATGCCAGTCTCTGCTGCCAGCAATCAGGACAGCATCAACTCTGCCCCTGTCCCACCCCCTCGCGGCTGTCCCAGGGAAAGATCCCTGTATGCTGCCCCTCTCCCTCCACCGCGTGGCTGTAAAGCAGTCCCAATACTAACATTCCCCTCCCTAATTCAAAGCAGGGCGTCATGAGCGACATCACCCTTCTGAGGATCCCGGACACCCAGAGAGAACGCATGCTGCGGGAAAGCATGCAGAAACCGGGGCCGTATGCCGCCATGCTATGTCGGGCCATGATCCCGGAGTACTTGATTGTGGCGTGGAGGGGGCATGTCTGCTACCACGGAGGGCCCACTAAGATCGCCCTACCCCGGAACCTGATCAACAGGCTTGAGCTCTACCTCCACGAGACCTACGAGGAGTTCTCCTACGAGGATTTCTCGTCGATCCCCGGCCACATTGACCGGATTTTCGCGTAGGTGCACTGGGACTATGGAGTGGAGCGTCTTGGGCCTGGGAATCATGGAGTAACGGACATTGTGAAAATTTTTTAAAACACTTGGGACTAAATTGAGAAGAGCCTAAGACAGAGAAATCATGAAAACCCATTTGTTACCTTTGTAAATATTCCTGTTTTGTACCTGATTATTTTTTTACTAGTTTACAGAACTTTTATAAATGTACATTGTTAATAGTATAAATATTACCGTTCTGTTTTAAATAAATGTTTACATGTTTACAGCACTTACTGCTTGATCCTTCCCCTGATTCTGTGTCCGGGGTAAGGGATGGGGACGGTTGGTACGGGATCTCGGTAAGGGTGATGAAGAGCTCCTGGCTGTCGGGGAAATCAGCGGTGCCAGCGCTGTCGACTGCCTCGTCCTCCTCATCTCCTTCTTCATCTTCCCCGTCCGCTGTCATGTCCGACGAGGAACCGGCCGCGGACATGATCCCATCCTCGGAGTCCACGGTCAGGGGTGGGGTAGTGGTGGCGGCCGCTCCCAGGATGGAATGCAGTGCCTCGTAGAAACGGGATGTGTGGGGCTGGGATCCGGAGCGTCCGTTAGCCTCTTTGGTTTTTTGGTAGCCTTGTCTCAGCTCCTTGATTTTCACGCGGCACTGCGTTGCATCCCGGCTGTAGCCTCTCTCTGCCATGGCTTTGGAGATCTTCTCGTAGATCTTAGCATTCCTTCTTTTGGAGCGCAGCTCTGAAAGCACGGACTCATCGCCCCACACTGCGATGAGATCCAAGACTTCCCGATCAGTCCATGCTGGGGCCCTCTTTCTATTAGATTGCACGGCCATCTCTGCTGGAGAGCTCTGCATAGTTGCCACTGCTGCTGAGCTCCCCTCGATGTCCAAAGAGGAACTGAGATTCAAACTGCCCAGACAGGAAAATGAAAATGAATTCAAATTTTCCCGGGGGTGTGGCTGGTCAGAGCATCCGAGCTCTGACTGCAGTCCAGAGCGTCAACAGAGTGGTGCACTGTGGGATAGCTCCCGGAGCTATTACCGTCGATTTCCATCCACACCTAGCCTAATTCGATATGGCCATGTCGAATTTAGCGCTAATCCTCTCGTTGGGGAGGATTACAGAAATCGATTTAAAGAGAGCTTTATGTCGAACTAAATGGCTTCCTGGTGTGGACGGGTGCAGGGTTAATTCGATATAACGGCGCTAAAGTCGACATAAAAGCCTAGTGTAGACCAGGCCTAAGGCTTTGTCTACACCAGCTTTTGTCAGCAAAACTTTTGTCAGTCAGGGGTGTGAAAAAACACCCCCCTGACCAACATCAGTTCCGCCGACAAAAGTGCCAGTGTAGATAGGGCTATGTCGGTGGGAGACGCTCTCCTGACGACATAGCTACCGCTGCTCATTGGGGGTGGTTTAATTATGCCAGCAGTAGAGCTCTCTCCTGCCGGCTTAGAGCAGCTACACAGGAGACCTTACAGTGCAGTGGTACAGCTGTGCCGCTGTAAGGTCTGTAGACCTTACAGACATAGGTAGCTTTTTAGGCTTACTACAACATTCACTGCTTTGCACTGTCAGCTTTTGTTTTGAATCTTCTTCCTGTGTCACATTTGTCTTATCCCCTTCTTAAAATATTTTTAAAATGTTAAATACAGAAATGTCTTTTTTTTTTTTTTTTTTTAAATCCTTTCCTCTCCCAGAGATAATGTTTGGGCTCACTGCAGTAATGCCAGAATCTGGTAAAAGCAGAATCAGCTAGTGTTGTTTTCCTGTTCTGACAGTGAAAGGGGAGGAGCACTCACGGTTTTACTCCAGGTGAGGCCTGTGGTATGATGCTCTTTGATATAAGCTTGAAGCTCAGTCCAGATGTTCAAGTATGATTTCACCCAATCAACATGATGTAAGTCACTGTAAAGAAAAAAAAAAAGGAAATATTTCTATGTATGATTTATAGTGTTTAAATATAGATACTTGCTTCCCTGTATTTAAAGCGGACTAGATACTGCATCTGTCACTGGCCACAGACAATTAAGTTACAAGACTGCTGACAGACAGGCAGCCCAGCAAACGGTGAGGCCTAGCAGACTGAGATCCTTGCGGAGGAGAGATAAGGGAACAAGAGGGCTCCAGGACAGAATGCTTCCTGCCCAGGCTCAAAGTGAACCAGGGCAGTAATAAAGCAAGATGGGGCCCTGTGCCAGGAATTCAAACCTGGTTCCCCTCAGTGTTTTGATTTTTAGAAAATTAAAGATCAGCGTATTCTGTAAAGTGTCCTGGCTTCTGAGTCCAAAGGTAGCTTGTCACTCTCCTTTACGCCTCTCAACCCAGCATGTGCTCTGCTACCCTTTCCCCTTGGAACATTTTAACCAGCACCTTATAACTCTTAAACGCAACCAAAATATTAATCTCAAAAGAAAAGGAGGAGTTGTCATAAATGAAGGGTGGTCAGGAAGCAAAGGTTATGTGTATCTTTAGGCTAGATAATATGGTGTCACATCATAATTTCTGTTAGACTCATATTTATAAGCCAAGATTTTCAAAAATAGGTTAGGTTCCCAAATTATTATTTAGGCACCTAAATAAGTGGCCTAATTTTCCTAAACTCCAAGCACCCGGATGGCTATCATTGACTGCTATGGGACAATGAGTGGAAGTAAGAATATGCATGGGAGTAACTGTTTGTAGGATGGAGCCCTTAATGGTGAAAATCTAGTTAAAGATAATAACAGTGATCACTAAAAGCCTGATCCACGGCCTGCTGGAGTCAATGGAAAGATTCCCATTGATTCCATTGCTTGGCAGTGGGATCAGGTCTTAAAGTAAATGAAGCCTCAGAGGAAAATCTCCACACTTAAATCCTGTGTCTTGCTTGTTTATTTTTATATAACTTTTCCAGCTCCAATACTCAGAAATATCTTGGTGTGAAATACTAAACAAACTTCACCCCTAAAAATCATGCACATAGTTTAGTCCTTTTAAAAAGGTGCACTTTCCCCACTGGTGCTTATGCCCCTTCAAAAAGTACATTCTAAAATGGAGCAAAGAATTACCCAGAGTGGATAATTTGGGGCTCCAGCAGGCAATTCATAACTATAATTAAAAGAACTTTCACAAAAATTCAGATCTGCAGATTAATTTTTACTTGGGCAAAAGATTAAATTGTGAGCTGCTTTACCTCTGCTGACCAGTGTGGATGAAAATGTGTAGCAACAGACCTGATATAAGGACTTAAATCAGGTATGTTCTATAAAAGAACAAAAATGGGTTTTGAATCAGCCTAATTTGTCATGGAAGATGATGGCTAAGGGGAAAAAAAAAAAAAAACAAACAAATTTGCAGGTATTGTATTTTAGTAACAGTATGGTACTAACGGCTAAAAACTGACCCCTCTGCAAAGGCCAAGCGAATGGGATTTGTGCAAGAGTTCTCCAAAGGGGCTCAGAAAAGGAGTCATCCTCTCTCTATCTCAGGCCACAGAACACCAGTAGCACTGCACTGTATCTGCTGCTGCAACCACATGCCTCCCTGTGCCCACACCCTTAAGATCGCCATGCACTGGCGCAAAGAGAGCCCCTTTGGAAACACTGCATCAAGGGGCAGTAAAGTCTCAGTTGCATGGAGCTGGACTCCAGGTGATAGAGCCAAAGTGCAATTTTTCAAGCAGAAAAGCAAGATGGGCAGTCAGGGAATTCCATCTCTGCAGCAGTGTATCAGTCAGACAGGGTAGTGCTGTAGTTGCCTGTGTGGGGGGGGGGGGGGGGGGGGGGGGTAGTTTGTTGGGGGGGGGGGGGGGGGAGGGGGCGTAAGTTCATGTGTTGAATGCTTTTTAATTTTCAAAACACTTTCTTGTGATGTTTTTGCAAATAATACAGTACTCTCTAGCACCTCAGTAAAGCTAGTTCTAAACTATCCATAGAGAAAGTGTGGACATTAACACCAGGCAACATACCTGTTTTTGTAGTCCTTTAACACCCTGTTAGTATAAAAGGTAGCAGCATCATTCATCTCCTTGACATAAGGGCCTGGTTTAGGAGACTAAGAGAACAGCACCATCACCCAAGTATAGCAAGAAAAAAATAAAAGAAAAGAAGATTTAAAACATTAGTCAAAACTCCCCATCAGTATTTTAGACTAAGAGCTTGTCTTCACTACAGGGGAGATCAACGGGGCTGCAAGCGATGCAGCGGGGGATCAATTTAGTGGGTCTAGTGAAGACCCCCTAAATCGATGACAGAGCGCTCTTCAGTCGACTCCGGTACCCCAGCTCTCCAAGAAGAGTAAGGGAAGTCGACCGGAGAGCATCTCCCATCGACACAGTGCAGTGAACACACTGGGGTAAATCAACCTAAGCTACATTATTCACGTAGCTGGAATAGCGTAATTTAGGTCGACTTACTCCCCTAGTGTAGACAAGGCCTGAGTGTAGAGATAAGGAGATGGGAATGCAGAGTTAAATAATACTAGGGACTGCTCTGATTTGATTATTTGTTTATGGAGTTCCATTAAGAAGTGTGTTTAAAAATGCCCTAGTCTGTGTGTAACTCACCACTGTTATCCACCCAAGTGCAGGAATGCTTTCGCTGACAGCTGAGAGGTGGTTGAACATTTTACTTCCTCGGTTTCTCTCTCTGAAGGTCTGGATTTCCTGGATCTTGTCAGATATTGGTTTGAGCAGCACGGCCATCTCACTCTGCAGTAAAACATGAAATTATTGTTACCACTGGCAGACTGGAAGCACTCTGTGCTCAGTACTTCTCTGCGTAGTGCCATCAATTTAGGGAAGGAATAAAGGTCAATGTCTTGTATCACTTGTAAGCTCACCACACAACTTCATTTGCCCCACTCCAATTACAACAGCAAAACATCCACCCATTAAATACTGATGTGCATTGCAACGTAAATTACAGTCCGCACCGGCAGTTTCTGAGATATGTGCAACCTACATAGCAGGGCTGGCCAAACTGTGGCTTGCGAGCGGTTAAAGTGCGGCTCGCAAGCCCCCCACATCCTCCCCCATTCTCTGCCTACCAGACTGGGGGGGAGCTCAGGACCTCTGCCTTGCAGTGGGGTAGGGGCTTCTATCCAGCAGGGGGGGTGTCTTGGGGCTTCAGCCCCGTAGGGCGCACTTGCCGGGGCTCGGGGCTTCAGCAAGAGTGGGGCTGACACCCTGAGCCCTGGCTCCTGCCAAGTGTGCTCCAGCTCTCGAACTTTTGAAGATTTTTGTATGTGGCTCAGAGGGCCAGTAAGTTTGGCCACCCTGCTATATAGTTAAACAGGGACCTGTGCTTCCTGAGACCTGTGATGCTCCCCAAGGGTACCCAGGGTTGTGAGGCACCTCACCACTATCTGCCCTTAGCAGACACAGACAAGACTCCTTCACACTGTGGATCAGCTCCCTGAAACCAATGGCCTCTGGCAGTACAAGCACTGCCTTCCAGGCCTCTGTAGGCTTCACTCCCTCTGAGCAGGTTGGCACACACTAACGGCCAAGCTCTCTCTGAGCATTTTCTGTTTTGTCCAGCCCCATATCCATTAAACACCCAGAGAAATACCAGGACACAGAGAACACTCACACTCAGAAAACACACACCGAGAAAACAAACATACACATAAGCATACACCAGCTTGTAAGATTCAGCTCAGGACCAGCATTTGCTTAACACCAGCGCACTGAGATATATTTATAGTGAAAACAAGAATAAGTTTATTATCAAATAGTAGATATTCAGGAGATAGTGAGTAAGGATACTGGAGACATGGTTACATATGAAACAATATCATAACACACTTTCTAGAAACAGATTAACCTCCTGTCTAAAGATTTTCAGCATTTTCAACCAAGGCTGGCTGAGATCCCATTTTCATGAATATAAACACATTCATTTACTTCCCAGGTACAAGATGAAGAGGTTGTGATGTTGCACTCCATATGTTTTATGGAAATATGCTTATGAGTCTGAATATGATGTAACTGGAATATGCTTTATGCAAAAGGTCTCTTGTATGGTATCATTAGAAAGCTTGTAATCTACTGAGTGTGTTCATCCTATTTGTGTGCATGTATTATTTCTATGTCTGGAGTTAAGAGAATAAGATATAAACTTGTATTACTGATGTAAACATATTAAGTGGAGGCCATTAAGGGTGCTTCAGAATCAATGAACTGTGAATGGGTTTATTTACCTGCAAGCCTTCCTGTGTATGTGTGGGCCAGCCCGTGGGTAATGAAGAATGAGGTCTCACAGGGACATGAGACCATGTCACCTGATACTGAAATCCATCTTAAATCTTGTACTTTTCCATTTAGAAGGAGGGGTGGGGGCCAAGCACAGACAAAAAATCCCCACCTTGTGCCAAACCCATAAAAGGGGATGGAACAGAACAAAGGGGGCTGCCAGTCATGAGAGAGCCCCTGCTTACCACCTGAGATGTCTGCTGGAACTAACAAGGACTGTACCAGGGGAAAGGATTGGGTCCAGACTAAGAAGGAGTCTAGTCTGTGAAAGAAGCTTATTGGAACATCTCTGCGGGTGAGATATTACCTGTAATCAGTTTCTTAATGTATTAGGCTTAGACTTGCATGTTTTGCTTTATTTTGCTTGGTGACTTACTTTGTTCTGTCTGTTATTACTTGAAACCACTTAAATCCTACTTTTTATACTTAATAAAATCACTTTGGTTTATTAATAAACCCAGAGTAAGTGATTAATACCTGGGGGAGCAAACATCTGTGCATAGCTCTCTATCAGTGTAATAGAGGGCGGACAATTTATGAGTTTACCCTGTATAAGCTTTGTACAGAGTAAAATGGATTTATTTGGGGTTTGGATCCCATTGGGAATTGGGTGTCTGGGTGCTGGAGAGGTAACCTGCTGAGCTGGTTTTGGTTAAAGTCTGCAGCTTTGGGGGCATGGCCCAGACCCTGAGTCTGTGTTGCAGCAGGCTAGCGTGTCTGGCTCAACAAGGCAGGGTTCTGGAGTCTCAAGCTGGCAGGGAAAACGGGCTCAGAGGTAATTTCAGCACATCAGGTGACAGTCCCAAGGGGGCCTCTGTGGCTGAACCCTCACAGCGGTATCTTCTTTGTCTTTTAGATATACCCTGAAGTTCATGGTCTTTATTCACAGACAGGGTAACCTCCCACAGATTGTCTTTTTTCCTGTGTGCCCCTTCTGTTTGCTTCACATCTCTTCATTAATATTTGACTTCATATGTAAATGGGCAGCCATTGTGTTAGTTTACAATGCTTAATTTACATCCCGACAGAGAGAGAGACATATTTCTTACCTCCCGTTTGGAGGAAAACCTGTTTTTCACCTTTGTTGGTGACAAATATCTTGATACAGACTTAAACATATTTTCAGTGTGTATATATACATAACTTCTTCATACATTTCACTATGATAGTAATGACCAGTGTGACACTGACTTTAACATGAGACCTCACGTGACATTCTTTGGTGAACCAAAATGTACATACTAGAATCAGGATATGCCCATAACCTTATCAGCTGGCATTAAGTGATTCTTGGGTCACAGGACCCCACTCCTAAAATGACTCTACATCTTGGAGTTACTGTGACAGTTTTTCCATATGATATTCCAGAAACTTCTTTAGGACATTTGGAATGCCCTGGGTTTTCATTTTATCTATCAACATGAATTTTATGTCTGATTTTGTTTTTTAGAAGTACAAAATATTTGTTTTGATGTATTGCTATACCAAGTAGAATTTGCTCTGTGTTTACCAGCATCAAACACTCCAATAGAATGAGTACTCAGTGCGATGAACAGCGTTTACAATGAAGAGAAAAGCTGGACGAGCACAGACATCATTTAAGCTATTCTTTTATTCAGCGTGAATATTAATCATACTTGTCCAGTGTATCAGGTAAACTCATTCAGAACATTAAGTTGCTGGAAAATTTACCACATTCAGTAATATACACATGTTGCTGCAGAGTGAGAATCTATCCGCATCTTCTTGTCTGCAATATAAACTATCTTGCGACCCTAAAATATCTTGCCACAAAAGTGGCTCAGTTTTTGATTTTAAAGTTCAGTCACCTAACACATGCCACACACTGACATGTGACCGACTTGAGAGAGCACCATTCCTCAGTGCCCACGCTCTTTCCTCAAATATAACCGAGGGGAGAAGTTGGCCACTAGTATTTACGGACAAAGTTGTCTGAGAAAGATATTTCTTTTCACTTTTCCTAAGAGTGTAACTGTTTGACTGACTTAACTGTTTACTGGAGAAAATTCATTTTTCAGAATACTTTGAGGACCAGCATTACCATGCCACATTATTGTACAATTACCTGCCCAGTCAAGGTGCAGGTCCATTCTGTAGTAAGAAATTGGTATATCAGAGTGCTTAAGTACTACAGTGATGGATGCTATACAATTCCTAAAATAGGTAGGTAGTGTAACAGAGAGATTAATTAGCAGAAAGACTTTCCAGTCAGCAAAAAAAGATTGATTGTAAGTGGCTTCATTTGCAAAAGATGTATCCAAAAGTGGGATTAGTGGAAAAGGTGAAAGCTCCTAAATGGCCTCTTGAGAGCTACACGTTTTTCTTTTCCGTGTTGGGGGAGAGTTGTAACATAGAGAAGTTCAAATGTTCCCCAGATCAGCTGAGGAAAACCTTTACAGGATGACCTTCCTCCTCCCTTGCCATTAAAATATCTCATGACTTCTGATTGGGTAACAATAGCTCATGACTTCTGATGGCTGTAAAAAATAACACGCAGCAGTAAGCTTTGCTTGTTTATTTCCCTCCCCTTTAACATGTGTTTCAAGCCATTCCACATGACCTAAGCTTCTTAAAATATTCCCCCTACTTAAAATAAATGCGTCAAAGTTACCATAAGTCAACACGTGGTCAAAAGGCTTTCCCAGCAACAGGGGGAAAATCAGGGTTTCAAAAATTTTAAAGGAGTCAGTCTCAAACATTATTATTGTCACATTGAGAAAGACCAGTGCATCTGTAAAGTTGGTGATATCTGGCCTGCCTCCACAAAGGGAAAAAATATATTTACAATATAAATTGGACCAGAAAGGATTCTTGTTTATCTCTGGCTCCCCAACTACAAGTCATTAAGTCTAAAAAGACCCTGTGATCGCTTAAAAATTGGTTGTGTGACCATAATATCAAGTTTGGGAAAGTTCTTGTTTGTTTACAATTTTTATTTTTTCATACAACACTCAGGAATCTGAGTATAACAGTGGTTAGCAAAAATGAAATTAAAAAAATAAAGTATCTGCCCTGCTTTTATGGTGTGCCAATTTGCTCCTAGAGTCTAAGGAATGTTTACAGGCTCTAGCTCATCATGAACCTTCATGGCCCAGATCCAAACAACCCAAGAGAATGTCAGGAGTAGAACATGTAGCTCCAGAAAGGCCTTGCATATCGAGGCAGCATGGTCATGAGGATAGGGCACAGGACTGGTAGTTAGGAAACCTCAGTTCTCTTCCAGGCTCTGCCACTGACTTATTGTGTGACTTTTGGAAAGTCACTTCAGTTCTCTGTGCCTCAGTTCCCTATATGTAAAATGGGGCTAATGATACTTACCTTCATTTGTAAAATGCTTTGAGACCCAAGGATAAAAAGCCCTAAATAAGAGATAAATATTATTATTACTGGGGGCAGGGGACTCAGTCCTGCTTTCACTAAGGTCAACAGAAAAGCTCCCATGACTTCAGTAAAAGATTATGTCCATTCGTTTTACATGTGTTAGAGTATTTCTGTTGCTTTGAATGTAGGGAGATATATATTTTCTTTTACTTCACTACATATTAAATATTTCTAAAAATGTAGTCCATTTTACATTTTCTATTAAGTTATTTAAGCCCATCGTAGGGCTTTTAAAGATGAAATATTAAGTGCTAGAGAAACTGAAAGGAGCAGAATTTGGATTCATACAGCAGCTATATTCATCCTCAAAGTGTCTCAGAGCAGTCTACAAAATAATGAGTTACTGATAGCGTAGTGGCTATGGAAACAGATCAGCCACAGTAGGCTAGATCCTCAGCCCTGTTCCATCACTTTTGTGTTGCTCGTAAGGAATGATGCAGCTCTTAAGGAAGTGTGTGTGTGTGTGTGTGTGTGTGTGTGTGTGTGTGTGGCTTCTTGTTACTCATGCACCTGGGCAAGGGTCTGTCACAATCCAGCCCTAAGCATCCGAATGTCTTAAAATGAATTAAATGTACTATTAGACGAATGATATATAGTGCATTTGACTATATGGTGAGGGGGAATTAATTAATAAAAGACTCTTACTTCTGGCAGTAATAGCTCTTGATCTGGTTCTACAATAGGAGCAATATGGATCTGCTCAGGATTCTAAAAGAACCAGCTGATTTAATATTCATTGCAATAAAGTGAATCTCTATACTGTATCTGTAACAAAAAATCAATTCAAAGAGATTAATCTGACCAATTTAGTTGGAAAAAATCTTCAACATGTCTTCGGCATGTGCTACATTAAATTTCTTGTCATGTAAGACGGCACAGTTATTCAAGGTAATTTAGGACTCTTGGTAGATAAACACCAGATACATTCCTATTACAACATCATTTTACTGAAATTTTAAAAATGCAGAATAGTACAACTGAAAAATACCAAATATAATTCTTAGCTTCTCTCTTACCCTTCAGCCTTTATAATAATTAGTAATGCCAGACAAGAATCTCTTACCGTTATTAGTAAATCTAACCTAAACCAAACTAATCCATTCCATATAATTCTGCATTAAAAAACTAAATCAGAGTGATAAGGCTACTGAATTGGTTAGTGTAGCTGAAAACACTCCAAAGAAGTCACTGAACGCAAAACACTGGCTTCAGGGGTTTATTTTAACATACTCTGCCCCAGTCCTACAAAATTGCAGTGCACATCCATGATGCACTGTTTATTTCAGCAGACTTTGCTGAACAGGTCACTGCTCCTGGAAACATTTCACTTTATTCACGTGAGAAGTCCCATAGCTGCATTAGCTTGCAGGAATGGGACCTACATATATCAGTGTTGCCAACTCTGGTGACTTTAGCACAAGTCTCGCAATATTTGGTGGTTTTGTAAAGCTCCAGCCTCTGAATCAAGGTGATTATTTGAAAATTTCAGCTTTAATTTAAAAACAAAAGTAAGTTTCTACCTCCCTGCCCCCACCCCCGCAGTAGTTGTGGAACAAAGCTTGAAAATGTGAATCCTAAACCACAAGACAAATAAAAAGAAGCCAACGTATTATTTTTAGTCTCATGACTTTAAGCTATTGTCATAGTCTTTTGGGGCTTGACTCATTTTTTTAAAAAAATGCTTGGGGTTGGCAATACTTAGGGTATATCTACCCAGCAACTGGGAGGGTGTTCCCCAGCATGGATCGACAGACACATGCTAGCTCTGCTTGAGCTAGCACACTAAAAATAACCACGTAGCCAGGGGTAGCACAGGAGCGGCTCAGGCTAGCCACCCAACTACATACCTGTGGGGTTGGGTGTGATTGTATTCAGGCGGGAGTCTGAGCCACTGCCCGTGCTGCTAAGGGACACGGTTATTTTTTTAGCACACTAGCTCCAGCAGAGCTAGCATGTGTCTATATACCTGTGTTTGGAAGCACCCTCCAGCTGCTGTGTAGACATACCCTGAGTTCTCTCCAACCTTGTCCACACTGCAACAGTTAGCTTGAGTTAGTACATTCCAGTTACAGCATCCAGGTTACCTGACTTTGAGTGAGAGCAGAGTGGTCACTGCGAAACAGTGCTGGAGCTACACAGAGTGATTGGATTAGCATCTGATGAGTTGTAACCTGAGATGCTGCATCCTCACAGCTATCTGGTCATCCTAGATCCTTCCCATCTCAGATTCCAAGTTAGAATAATTCCCTGCACCTCCACCAAGCAGTACAGTATTTCTTTTACTGTGAATTGTGTATGGCCATAAGGTAGGCCAGAGTTAGTGATATCACCGTGTATTGAAGAATAAGGTATTGTAGTTTCTGTTATCGCTGATGAGATGAAACTCTGTTATGGATGGATAAAATCATCTAAGAGTTTCTGGCCTAACTACAGTGGCAGAGTTTGGGTACATTAACTGTGCTTTTCCATACTTTCAAATGTTTGTGTTTCTTTTAAAGGCAATCTGTAAAGAGCATTTTTTTTAATTGGACTTGGACCCTTCTTTTATTATGCATAAGGAAGACATGAAAGGTTGTTTTGTTTTTGACATTCAAGAATTTCAGCACTGTGATGGAATAATTTTTCTATTTTATTAACAATCTGAACTCAACTGAGGTGGTGCTTGTGTTAGGCTGGCCAACGATTTTCAGAGCTGAATCTAAATAGAACCCAAACAAGCTGCTAAACAGCCTTGAAACTCCAGGGCTTGCTGCTTGGGAAATATCTGGATCCCTTGAATGGTTACAATTTTCTGTTTGTTTATTTCCTAGCAAAAATGTATCCAGCTTTCAAAGGCAGCTGCCCGACTGTTCCTTTTGCACACTCCTCCTCCTCCATGGAACGAGATGATTCACCCCTCCTTGCACAAATGGGCTTTGTCTTGTGCGAGGTTTGAGTGGGAAGAAATTTCAGCCCCTCTGCATCTGCTACTTCAGCCTATGGGCCAGAATAGCATCCTCTGCCCCTGTGCAGTGGGGAGCAAGTAGGTTACTGCTAAATATGTGCAGCTGCAGCTTCAGTAGAACTTCCCCCACCCTGGGCCTATAGGCCCTCACCACACCAGCTTATTCAGAATCAGTACAGATCTGTCTTCAGAGATCACCCTGTGTGACCAATCCACTCAGGGAGGGCTGGAGCAATATTTCCACGCAGGGGGCCTTGTGCAGACCCTCCATACATAAGTGAATTTTCTGATTTTCTTAAATTAAATGTGTCTCCAACACAATTGTACATTTAGGGCTTGTTCCTGCATTCACAGAAGTCAATGGCGAAGCTCCGATTGACTTTAATAGCCTTAACAAGGTGCGACAAAAGTGTGGGGAAAAATTCCTGGCCTTACCAAGTCAGTTGTCTATTGACAGAAACATGTGATTCAGCAGTGACTTAAATGGCAATTGATGTATTTCTCTTAAAAACCTCAGCAATCCCAACCTAATAACTACTAGGTGTTCTGTCAAAACTGACAAATTACTATTTTAGTCACTTGTGGTTTTTATTTTTATGCATAAAATGTTAGGAAAGCAAACAGCCAGGAACATGAAAGATAAATAGCTTCTTAATCAGTGAAGAAACCTGGGGCTGGTGTAAACTTCAGTGGAGCTGTGCCAAGTTACACCAACAGAGAATCAGGCCCAATATATTTATCTTGGGAGCCTGGAGTCAGTCTGACAATTTTTATAATTAGAATTGCATGCTACTGCATACCGCGTTACCCTCTGCGGCCATTCTGGCCAGGCAGCGCACTGTATATCCAACAAAGAGACACTCCTACAGTCAAACTGTGCAGACCCATCTAGGTGTTCTGCTACACCAGGCAAACTGAACAGATTCCACTCCTAACTGTGGGCTGATATTCAGGCAAGAGCAGTTATCAAGCTTTTGATTTGCTCCTAATTTTTGCTGCTCGAGGTAATCCTGGGTTCTGTTTGTTACATGGTATGCCCTACGTTGTATGTTCTAACAATACACTGAAGCAAATTTCAGGACAGAGAATGGCTGTAGAAGGGCACGTGCACTAACTGAAAACACAGAAGTGCGCAGGAAGACTGAGCTGACTAGCTATATAAGCTGCTCAGGTTTTAAAAAGCAATCACATGCTGTAGTACCACTCCACCATGGGCATTCATGGACACTCCAGCTTTAAGCAGGGCCGGCTCTAACTTTTTTGCTGCCCCAAGCAGCAAAAAAAGGTGCCGCCCCGCCGTAACACCCCCCCCAGCACCGCCCCGCCCCGCCGACACCCCCCCCCCCCCCCCACCCCCCCGCCGCCGGCGCCCCCCCCCACCCCCCCCCCCCCCCCCGGCACGGAGCGCTGCCGAAACCCCTGCGGAGCGCCATGCTGCCAAACACCCCCGCGGAGCACCGCGCCACCGAACATCCCCGCCGAGTGCCATGCTGCTGAAAATCCCCCCTGTGCGGAGCGCCGCTGAACCCCTCCCCGCTGAGCTGCCGAACCCCTCCCCGTGGAGCACCGCGCCGCTGAACACCCCCCGCCGAGCGCTGTGCCGCCGGAACCCCCCCACCCACCGAGCTGCCCCCCGCCACCCTAAGATTGGCCGCCCCTTACCAGGTGCCGCCCCAAGCATGTGCTTGGTTGGCTGGTGCCTGGAGCCAGCCCTGGCTTTAAGAAGGACAATCATTCTTCTCTAAACACTGCCAGTCTGCCACTGTTAAAATCCACTAACCGGATTCATCCTGTGTTTATGATGGCAAAAACCCAAGTCCCCAGTCACTAGTGGTAGCAAATTTGCCAGAGGTGGAGATTGCAGCAGTGCCCAATCGCCACGTTGTCTCTCCTGCCAGAAGATGTAGTGGGGGTAAGTGCAGCCCAAAAGTGCTGGGAAGTGGGTGGACATGCTGGCCAAGGGAGTGAGCGACCTCAGTTTTGGGTGTGCAAAAAATGAAAAACATGGTCCCTAGTGGATTAGGGATTTTTACCAGAATGCTTACATCAAAATGGTTTCATGTAAGCTTATTTGGCTCAAGGGCCTGAGTATGAACATAGCTGCAGGGATTGAAAACTGGCTGAAGGACTATGGAGAAAGGATAAATCCTAAAAGGAAATGTTTCAGGCAGGTATCCAGTAAGGTGCTACAGGGATTATTAGTGTTGTGTCCAGAGGCATTTGGACTATTTCACTCATGATCCTCGAGAGGCAATGAATAGCATATCCGTTAAAATGGTAAGATGGTGCTCAGCTGCTACATGGATGTGTTAGGGGGTCAAAGATGGAAGAAGCTTCCCTCTTACTTGTGTCGGTCCCCTGCATGCGTACATGATGACAGTGCTCACACTGAGAAGTGCAAGGTCTGTGAGAGGCTAGTGCTGGTGGTGGTGTCTGCCCCTCAAAGGGGTGTGAAGAAGCAGGACTGTAGGCCCACCCCCCTTCTGCACTGGCCAGAAGAGCTGGTAGGGTACAGAGAATGGACTTCCTCAATGGCAGCACAACAATCACAGTCTTTCTGTACTCCCTGGAGCTCCAGGGAGTCATTATGCCTTCCCGAGGCTAAGTGCCCTGCCTGCAATGCAGGGCTGTATCTCAAACACCTCAAACCATCGAGTTGCAGAAGACATTAATTTGGGAGGTTGTGCAGACACCAATGAGGAAAGAGAAACCATACAAGGGGATCTAGAGAGGTTAGCTATGTGGGCAGGAAATAAAATGAGTCTGAAGCTGGTAAAGTGCATCTGGAGAAAAAAAGTGAGAAATATGCAATCAGTGGTGGGTAGCTACTTGGAAAACAATAATGCTTACCAAAAAACAACCAAGGATGGTGGTGGACAACTGGATGTAAATCTGCAATGCTGACCAAAAAAAGAGCCCATGCAGTTTTGGGCTGCATATAAAAAGGCATCATGTGAAGGAGCTGGGAACTGTATGCTGCCTGTGGACCCTCTTTATATGGCATTAATGAGACCACAGGCATCACGCAGTGCTAGGCTTATTCATACCTGAAACATGCTGACAATCAGGAAGGAATTCAGAGAACCGGGGGAGGGTGTGTGTGTGGGGGGGGGGGGGGGGGGCAGGGGGAGAAATAAGGGTCTAATGATACAAGGTACTGAGTGCCTCCTATTAGGTGCTCAGCACTCTCAACTCTCATTCACTTCAGCCTCCACACTTTTTATAAGATTGTGCCCTGAGGGTCTAGAAAGATTTAAGAAAGAAGAAAAAATAATTGGACCAAATTCTACTTCTAGTTACAAAGGTGCAACCTTGCTGAAGTCAACCAAATGAGTAAAACGACAGCATATCTTGATCTAAAATATTTAGTTTGGCTGAGCAATAACTGAAGAGGGAGGGATGTATTTAGAAAATAGGTGGTCCATGGGTAGTATATCTAGGAGCAATCAGTAATGGAATGACAATCAACAAAGAGAAATTCTACATAAGTAATAGGAAAAATCTCCTACTTGAGGCAGTAGTCTCCCATGGGACATAGTGGCCATCCTATCACTGGGGTCATTTTAAAATAAGTTAGTTCCCATGCTACTGCTTGGAGATCATAGAGGCCACCGAACAAGTTATATGCCTCCATAATGTTTTGTCCTGAGCCAAATCTGGCGGGTTACTGGATTAGATGCCTATGAGCAACAGGTTTCTGTTGATACTATCCAGCCATTGTGTTTTAGGTCTTCCGAGGGGTCTTTTCTATCCTGCTTTCATTTGATAAAATTGAAAATAATTCTCTCAGGGGAAGCTGGTGGACATTAGAAGCAAATGACCATACCACCTTAGAGAATGTTGGGTGACCGTCCAAGAGAGTGGGACCTGTTTAGTTGGAAGACAGGTTTCTTCAATTGACTTGAATTCGTACCATTTGATGTTTTCGAATGTTTCTGAGATGCTAGCTTCATCTGAATGGTGTTCAACTTCTTTTCAATCTGAACAAAATAGACTGGAGAAAAACGTAAGAATATGATGCTGCGAACAATCCTGCACTTGCAGGAACTAGCTGGCTGGAAACATTCATCTCTAATTTCTATAGACTAAATTTTGACGCATTTATTCAGTCTCTACTCAGGCATGACTTCCATTAAAGTCAGTGGGAATTTGCCTGGAGTAAAGGACCCTTTAAAACCTCAAATTTTGCTCCTACGATTCTACTCTAACATCCCTAGTTTTTGTGGGGTTTTGAGTACAGCTTACTGTGATTTATTTTTTTCTAGGTGAGCCCTTCCCATTCCCCACCCCCAAATAGGTTATAGCAGAGGTTCTCAAACTGTGGTCCGCGAACCACTAGTGGTCCACGAGCTCCATTCAGGTAGTCTGTGGATAGTTCCCTCTAAGGTACGTGCCAGGGTGGCAGCACATGAGAGAATGTAGGGACACCCACCTAATTAGTGGAGCCACGCAGGCCTGGCTCCACTAATTAGGTGCCTGGAGACCTCCCTCCTTCCCAGCCCCAGCTCAGGGGCTGCCGCAGCGGGGAAGAGAGGGCAGATCCATCACATTAGACTACTGATATTAAAATATGAGTTGTGTGCTTTTACTTGTAGAATAAAAAAAGTTAATAATTAAGTTATTTTTATATATAGCGCTTTTATCCAAAGTGCTTTACAATAGTTAGCTAACGGTACAAACAACATTTGGAAAGCTCATTAAGTGGTCCGCCGAGACCCTCAGCAATTTTCAAGTGGTCTACGAAAAAAAAAGTTTGAGAACTACTGGGTTATAGTATCTGCACATTAAAGGCAGGTATTTGAGCGGAATGTTTGTCTACAGAATGTTAATATCAGACCAGCTGGGGACTGGCAGACATATGAATTCAATCAGCACTTTTTGTGTGTGTGTGAGGAATTATATTCTAGCACCATTTATAGTCTGAACTGCATCTGTCATCTGAATCTAGTTGTGATAATCTCTTATGAACAGTTTCTTACATTTCTAGCTGTGCCTGTTTGTATGGACACTAAATTTTGAATGTAAAGGGCTTTACCTCAGAAGTGCTGTGGTGCAATTTTAAATGAATGGACTTAATGGCAAGTCCATTCATTACATCATGAAAAAAGCAGCCTCTGTCTCCCACAACATAACTGAGGAATAAACTTTAATATGAGAGGTTCCTGATAAAATGGGCTGCAACATCTCAGTCCAGTACTATCTGCAGCAATGCGTTAGACACAGATCTAAAGCTGATACTGCTTATACTTATAATAATCATGGGCAAATTTATCATATTAATGATCCCCTTTGTGGGAACAGTGGTACAAATAGAAGACCAAACTGACAAAGCAGTTTCTTAAGATATTTAAACTCTTGAAGTGAAAAGAAACAGTTACTGAAGAAGCAGTGGCATAAAATTTATCATTCATAGAATATTTACTGCTATGACTTTGAATGGTACCATTCTGGAACAAGAATGCATTTCTTGAAGATCACAAGTAAAAAATTATGTTGTTAAAAAGATAGTTACTCAAGGAAACAAATAACTTTAAATATGCCACAAAATAATATGCTGTTTGATTCAGAATTAGATTTGGAGTAGAATATGTGGAATAGGAAATTCAGTTCAAAACTGTTTCACAATGTTTTGTTATCTTAATTTTTTGAACAGCTCAGAAAACATATAAATCGAAGTACTCAAAATGCCTTTAAAATAATTTCTCACAGAACACAACACACGCCTCTTTTGCTCTCTTCACCCCCTTCCATTCCCATATATAATTAATTTATGGTAGACAGGTTTACATTTTATAACATTTTAAAATGTAGCATCAGAAAATTACTTCCAATAAGTGGATGAATGTAAGAATTATAGAATTAGTTTGTATCCAGCAGCCACTAGTTGGGAGACAAACATTAATATAAAATGATAGTTTTGTCATGTGATCTTTTCCACTGCACCTCCAAATATAGAACATGACCATAAAAAGTAAGGAGAACATACACTCTGCTAAGTAATTTATTGCAGTTGATGCAGGATTGGTATGCCATCTGGAACAGCTATTTTCACATATACAGATGATAAAGGCTGTGCACCACAACAAGCTCCGAGATGAAAAAATGTAGAAGCTAATATTAAGAAACAAATCTGAACAAAACCAAGCTAAATGAGTTTAACTATTAGAAGAGCATTTGATAGTAACACACTGACTACAGATATTAAAGAACTAAATTAATTAGTGACCTCAGCATTTGAATAAAAGGAGAAGAGAAAAAAATCCCAGCTTCTTCACATTATGTATTTCTATTTTCTGACCCTCAAAGTTATAATATTATCACCACAACAGGCACCTTTTTAATGCTGATTGCCTAATTCATTAGTTTCTTTAGCAAAGACAGCTGAGCTAATTTGTTTTTTCAGGGTTTTTTCTCTTTATTTTTTTTTTCTTAAAAAGTCATCATGTGCGACATCCCAACACCACAGGAACTCAGTAAATCCTCTCAGTCTCCACACCGCTGTCTCTGAATATCTACAAAGCTACTATGCCATAATTGCAACTCACTGGCTCATTCACAGCTTTACATTACTAAAGCAAACAGTCTAGACAGCTGAATGACAGAATTACTCGCTTTTCTCTTGCATTTACAGATACCCTGTTATCTTCATTTGCTTTTCTCTGCCCTGTGCATTCCGATACACTAATGATTAGCTTTCCTGTTTGGATTCCACACTGACTTTGTAGCTTTAAGCTATAAATACAAGCAGACCCAGATGACATCACATTGATATAGTCATGGGGGGTCTCCCCTTCCTTCCCTCTCTTGGGCTAACCTATGCTCACCAGTTTTCATATGTGGTGCAGAAAACGATCTGCAAACCCATTAATCTGTGTAGAATTAGTAACACTTTTTTTTCTACCACTGACATGTAGATGTGAAAAGACAGAGTAGTGCCTGGAATTGCATGGACTGCAATGGAAAATACTATTCAAGCTGCTGCCATGCAAACTACATTTTGCACAGAATAAGCAGCAGTCAGCAGTGTTCAGGTCTGCCCACAGGATAGCTGAGTATAAAGCTATGCAAAGAACTGGGTCTGAAAAAAAATCAGAATGAACAGCAATATCCTTTTTATGAAGGCACACCAAAATAAATGTGTATATCAGCAATGCTGTCTAATGCTCTTGATATTAAAACCAACAAATGCACTGGGCTTGGTCTCCCTCAAAAGTGATCAGAAAAAAACCCTTACTGATTTTTCAATACTTATGACATTTTTAACTTTCCAATGGTGTTCGCCTACTATGTGGACCTCCGTCTATAGCTATAACATTCCAGCCTTGACCATGTAAGTCCTAGTGTAGGTTTCAACAAGGTAAACAAAACTGTGTCACGCCAGCCAAAGTGCAAGTAAAATTATGCACCAAGTTGCCAAGTCTTGTGATTGTATTGCAAGTTCTGCAATATGTGGTGTGTTCCTTAAAGTCCCAGCTCCTGGAAAGCGGTGATTCACATGAGAATCTTAGGGTTTTTTTATTTGTTTGTTTTTTAATTGAAATTCTCAGCAACCATGAGGGCTAGAAAAAAGCCTGAAAATGTGACTCAGTTATGCTAAAAGCTCAGAAACAAGAAGACAAACAAAAAGAACCCCAAAATCCATTATTTTTTAAAGCCAATCATGAGCTTTTGGGTGGGCCTGACTCATCATTTTTCAGGTTAGCAATACTGCACGCCTAGTGCTTAACCTATTGTGACCCAGGAACCTCTTGACTGGCAATCAACCAATTGGCAGAGGGCAAAGGGGGTTCATAGAGTTTTACAGGGATCCCCTGAATCAGTTATATGGATAATAATGTGCCAAAGAATGTCATGTAAGGTCTCTACTGAAAGCCTGTCTCACACTGTTCATCACAATCACTGCAAAATATATTACAGATAATATGGAAGAGATAATGTGTGTGTATATATACTGAAAACTGCATTCTTAAGGTATGTAAGACAGGTCACCAGAAGGTGATAAACAGCTTCTGTTCAGACAAGGGATAGGAGACACTTATCTCCCTGGCTGACCATTGTGTATCAGGTGTCTTACAATGGAAGTTAGTTGTTAATGGACACCATTAATGACTGCTCCTTGGAGCAGCTAGTCCTGGAACCCACAAGGGGAGAGGCAATTCTTGATTTCGTCCTAAGTGGCGCACAGGATCTGGTCCAAGAGGTAAATATAGCTGAACCACTCAGGAATAGCAACCATAATGTAATTAAATTTAACATCCTTGTTAGGGTGACCAGATA
>NW_020664409.1:4982573-4988490 GCF_002925995.2 Terrapene triunguis
GGACCTGCGGACTGGGCAGGTAAACAAACCGGCCCGGCCCGCCAGGGGCTTTCCCTACACAAGCGGCAACCCCTGTTTGAGAAACCCTGTTATATAGCATCTCCACTATAGTTTCTATGTCCTTTATGCTGCACGGAAATTAGTCTCAAATCCATTGCATACCTGTCCCCTTACTCACAAGAGCACAAGGTAAGAAAAAATAGAAGTCCAAAGTTTATGCACAAGCTGAATGTATCTTGTCAGTGTGTGTCAGGTTGATTTGTATAAACTGTATGGCTCTGACTTCAGTAAAAAGCTTTTAAAACTGAAATAGAGTTAATGCAGGCCATGGGCAGGTTTAATCTCTAGGGCTCTTCAGGATGGTAGAGCACTATGGAGCACTGCCTGAAAGTTGTTATGGCTCAATGTAGGGAAAGGCCACCACAGTTGTCACTAGCAAAGCACAGAGAAAATAATTCTGATACCCCAACATCTAAAAAGGCAAACAATAGCAATCCCAAATAATCAACTTTTTACTCCTATCAGAGATGCCTATATAACAACAATGAATTGGAATCTGTCTATTGTTAAGGGTTGATCTACCTGTGAGTTTCTATAGCTTCGTGCAGGGCTGGCCCTGCAAGCAGGACAAATGATTGCTTGAGGCCATGCCCTAATGGGAATCATGACCCACTTCTACCCTCTGAGCGCAGGGCCAGATGGGGATACAATTCACACAGCCTGATCCCTTCTTGCTCTGGGCTGTGTAAATCAAAGGTCTGGCCTGGAGTTTGCATGTGTCAAGCTTCGGCCCTGTTTTCCTCCTGGGAGTGCCCACACCATTAAAAGTACTGATTCAAATATCTTTTTATTTGTATCTGTAGGAATGTCAGTGACAGCAGAACCTTGCTAATTCAGACTAGTGACTAGAAGCCCTGCTGAGGGATTACTGGATTATACAATTTATCGAGCAAGGAGCCAAAACAAGGGGGTTGAGATTGCAGGCCACAGACAGACTCTTCATTCCCTGCATGCTCCATGAAGGAGGATTTGAGGGTGGGCCCGTGGAGAGACTGGGATATTTGATACAGACAGATCAAAGCCTAGTGTATTACAGAATCTGCAATAGAGGCTCCACAGCAAGTACATGGCTGTTCCAAGTCCTAGCTTCAAATTGTGAAGAAGGATTCAAATAACTCCCCTTTAAAAAAATAATCATCCTGACAGAGAAATGTTTCCTCCTTCTCCTCATAATACTACCTCCTTGTAGTATTTTCCTCCCAAAATTAGTGTAATCTGGGCCTTCGGCAGGGCATGAGTCAGCCCTGGGCCAATAATAATGTTTCTATACATAAAAAATGTTGTGACTTTCAAGTCTGTTACCTAGTGTCCCTGCAGGGCTAGAAATGGGAGTTTTATTCCATGGGAAACAGGAGATTTCCAGCTTCCCAATGAGATACACAGCACTCACTTCCACTCCCAGAAGGTCCAAAGGTCCCGTTAGTATTGTGACACTTTTAGGCACGGAAAAACTGTTTTAGGGCATTTGGGGGATTTTATGGCTTACTCTGATCCCTGTGCAATGGAATTTCTAGCTACTAAGGTACCTTGCTTTACAGGTGGAGGGCTGCAAAAACTAGTCCTAGGAAAAAAGTTCTAAAACTCTCTAAAATATTTTTTAAATGTTCTGTCATATGTGTGACAAACAGCATAAATAATAGTGTGGTTATATCAGCACTCATTTAAGAGTAGCCGCATGACCCACTTCTAGCTTTGCCACTGATACTGCTCCCATCCCAAACTCATGTCAGTACAGCATTTATACCACACCTTCACATATTCACTCTAAATACAGAGCAGTGAATGCACCAGATCTTGAGTGCTGCCATTTATACATACACAGACATTCTAGCAGGTTGCCTCCCAAAATGTTATACTGATTTTCTTACCTCTTGAGGTTCTTGATATTGAGACACTAACAACAGGAAGGCTCTCTGTGCTTGGAAAGCAGCACGTACCATTTCTGCCTATAAGAAGAGGAAAACAAATTAAATTTTAATCTTGGAAGGAAAATAATTGTTAATAGTAACATTAACCTCATCTTTTTAGCATTAACAATTATTCTGTTCCTTCTTTATGCCCTAGTTCCCCCCTACAGCCTTCATTCTTCTAGTTGGTACCTCCAAGTCAAGTGTTATGACTTAATTCTCCCTTTCAGCTTCTAGTCTAACTCCCTGCAGCAGTACAGACTGGCCACAAGACAGTGGCGGTAGGGGAGTCCAGCACCTTACAGGAGGTGCTCAGCTACTGCTAGCAATGGGTCCTCTGTGTTTTTGAACATCCACAAACAAGCACAAAACTTGACATGGGCTAGAATGTACCATCTAATCCTCATTCAACTGCAGATCAGGAGAATCCAATACAGGCATAGACGATAACAAACAGTTCATAAATACATATAGCTACATTTTCAAACAAGCATATCTGTGCTTTCTCCTAGCCAGGGTGGGCAAACTTTTTGTCCTGAGGGCCACATCTGGGTATGGAAATGGTATGGCGGGCCATGAATGCTCACAAAATTGGGGGTTGAGGTGCAGGAGGGGGTGCGGGTTCTGGGGTGGGGCCAGAAATGAGGAGTTCAGGGTGCAGGAGGGGGCTCTGGGCTGGGGCAGGGGGGTTGGGTGTGGGGGAGGGGGCTCTGGGCTGGGGCTGAGGGGTCTGGAATGCGCTGAGGCTGTGCAGGAGGTGGGGTCTGTAATGCGGAGGGGGTTCGGACTGGGGCTGAGGAGTCTGGGCTGGGACTCGTGGGGTGGGGTGAGGGCTCCAGCTGAGGGTGCGGGCTCTGGGCTGGGGCTGAGGGGTTTGAGGTGTAGGAGGCTGGGACCAAGGGATTCGGAGGGCAGGAGGGGGATCAGGGCTGGGGCAGGGGGTCAAGGCATAGGAGGAGGTCAGGGGTGCAGGCTTTGGGCGGCGCTTACCTCAAGCAGCTCCTGGAAGCAGCGGCATGTCCCCCTTCTGGCTCCTATGCAGCTACATGGCCAGGCGGCTCTGCGCGCTGCCCTGTCTGCAGGAGCCGCCCCTGCAGTTCCCATTGGCCGCGGTTCCCGGCCAATGAGAACTGGAGAGCCCCCTGGCTGCCCCTACGTGTAGGAGCCAACGGGGGGACATGGCGCTGCTTCCAGAAGCCGCGCGGAGCCACGGCACACGCGGAGTGGGGCAAGCCCCCGACCCCGCTCCCTGGTGGGAACTCGAAGGCTGGTTTAAAAGGTCTGACGGGCTGGACATGGCCCGCGGGCCGTAGTTTGTCTCCCCCTCCTCCCCCCACAGTCATACACTGTCTCTCATGCTTGGGAGGAGCTCCCATAAACATCCACAAAGCTATCTCATTATCCACCTTCAAAACCCTCCTTAAAACTCTCCTTTACCGTCAAGCCTACAAAAAGCTTGACAACAGCTAGGCTGTTGGTGTGCTGAAACCATGGTGTATAATGCTGACTAATACTTGTCTCATTGTTTCCTTGTACTCCCCTGTTGGTCTGTCTGCATACAGACGTTGTCTCTGTAAGCTCTCTGTGGGGTAGGGACCATCTTAGGGCACCTAGCACAATGGGGTTTTGGTTTCTGAATTCGGTTCTTGGGCACTATGATAATACAACTGAGTAATAATATCAATAAATGAAAAACAGGATGACTAGGTTAAATTAACCTAATAACTGTAGTTTCAAATGGAAATGTACATATTGGTCCTTTTGTTTTTCCCCATTGTCTTTCCTCTATTTATCTGCCCCCCCATCTAAAAATAAAACAAGGAAATTTAAAAAGTCCATGGGAATATAACTTTTGATTGAGATTTTAAATATGAGTCAGGAAATTCAAAGTTATAGCAACAGTAAATCAGACACATTTGCACACATGAATGTTACCTTTAATATCATACCTAGTAACCTCAGATACTTTGTGAGCGAATTCATGTCTGTGGTGTAATGTTGCTGATTTCCTGTATTCCAGGAATTAATCTGGCTTTAGATACTACAGGCTGCTGTGGGTACCAGAATGCTCATGTTCCTGGCATGAGTATTTAAATCTTGACCGAAAGGTTGCGTTAACATAGCCTTTGCAATTAATATAGTATACTTTTATAAGGCCTTTTATTGTCACTGTTTCCTTCCTTCTCCTGGCAATAATATTTAAAGATGATCCTACTTGAGTTCTACTGCATATCAATGTTTCTGGAGGTGTGTTGATTTCATTCCACCATGTCCCTGCGAAGTAACACAAATGCTTCTTCACATTGAGAATGCAGTGTCACTGGCTGTAATCTACCATTGCACTTCCTTTTTTAATCACCTCACAGGCTTGGAACTCTATTTTACACATTTCATTGTCACCTACCTGAGGAGCCCTACAAATCCGTGGATATCTACTTTATATCCGCGGACCATTTTTGCAGCTCGCGGATTGGATGCGGACTCACATTTTGTATCCGCGCAGGGCTCTACCTACCTGGTTCTAACAAACTAGTTATTTACCTAAACAGATCCATTTATTTTTACAGAGAGCTGGTCCTTGAATTGGACTCTTTATTCAATGGGCAGCCAGTGTAGTGACAGTGAGCACAGGGGTGATGTGTTTACAGTGACTTTTGTGGCTGAGCAGATGGGCTGCTGCATTTTGTATCAGCTGAAGCTTTTTAAGTTTTATTTGGCTTCCTTCCCAGATATGAAATGCAGTCTGGAGGTCATAAATGCATGGGTAAACATGGCTAGATTTGTGTCCTACAGGACGAGGCAGAACTTCTGGCTATCTGCGGGTGCCAATGCACATATTTTGCAGCCATGGCTCTCTGGGCATGCAAAATCTTTGGGAGTCCTTTTAGTCTGTTCAAGGCTGGTACACAGATTTCACAATTAGTGGGCAGGTGCCTTCAGTTGAGGTGTATGTTACAGAGGAAGCAGGTTCATCAAAGCACTTCTCTCTTCCTAGCAATCTGCCCTACAGGTGTTCAAAAACACTTCATAGCAAGAGGTGAGGCAACATGATTAATAGATTATGGGCCAGGATGCCAAAGTCTGCCTATATTCTAATCCTGGCTTTGATGTGAGTCCTTAGGCAAGGCACTTAACTTTTCTGCCTCAGTTTCCCCAAGAATAAAATGGGGATGATGACACAATATATTATTACATACCAACCTCAGGGTGTGTTGTATGGACTAATTAGTTGATGACTATACAGTGCTCTGAAGATGAAAATTGCTACAATGACAAGTAGCATTAAAAACAAACAAACAATGAAGCCAATTCCTTTCCTATGGAAGTCTATAGTGCTTCCATTGACTATAATCAGATAAGGAGTGAGTCCTTCTGTACATTCTCAGTAACATTTATCAATACCCAGGTCTCGCAGTAGTGACGCATAGGTCACTGTGAACACCTCCTCCCTATGCTCCACTCACTCTGCTGGCTGCATATTGAATAAAGAATCCTATTCATGGACCAGCTCCCTGTAAAAAGAATGCTGTCTGTTTAGGTAGATAACACATAGGTAACAATGAAATGTGTGAAACAGTCCCAAAGGCTGTGAGGTGTTTAAAAAGGAAGAGCAATGGCATATTACAGACAGTGACACTGCATTTGTCCTACAAAAGGTCACTGCAGAATTCTGGCTCGATTGCTGTACAGGAACATTATACATAGAACCAGATGTTCAAAAAATCGCAGCACCCAATAGCTCCCATTTAAGATCCTAAATAAGAGGCTGGGTTTTAAAAAGAACTCAGGTCCTAATGGCTGTCAATGGGAGCTGCTGAGCTCTTAGCAGTTTCGAAAATCTGCTCCATAATGTACAAGTACAGTAGAGTAAACTATGCATCTAAAAAGCACTGTGGCCTAGTTCTGGCCAGAACTTCCCCTTCTCTGGAGAAAGCATGATGGAAAAACAG
>NW_020664409.1:4988500-5011523 GCF_002925995.2 Terrapene triunguis
GTTCTCAGCAGAGGGTCCTTGATTAAGGAATTCACTTCTCTCCCTTATCCAGCCAAGTAAGGCTTTGTCTTCTCTAGAGAATTTTACTGTTCAAAAAACGTTTAGTTCCCCTAGCAGACTTGTAAAATATCTCATGTCCACATACAAAAGTGCTCCGAATGGTTAAACTTCCATTTTGGATTAAATTTCCTGTTAGCCAGTCTAAACTACTGCATTGTTTTAGTGCCAGTGTAGATGGAGACCACTGCCCTAATCATAGTGGTTCAAACCACTCTCCCACAGTGCACCCTCATGATGGGGTCTAAATTAGCTGTTACCACTCAAGAAAGAGATCTTGGAGTCATCATAGATAGTTCTCTGAAAGTAGGTTGACCAGATGTCCCGTTTTTATAGGGACAGTCCCATTTTTGGGACTTTTTCTTATATAGGCGCCTATTATCCCCCACTCCCTGTCCCATTTTTTCAGTTGCTATCTGGTCACCCTATCTGAAAGCATCCGCTCAATGTGAACCAGCAGTCAAAAAAACTAACAGAATGTTAGGAGCCATTAGGAAAGTGATAGATAATAAGACAGTAAATATCACAATACCACTATATAAATCCCTGGTACACCCACACTTTGAATACTGCATGCAGTTCTGCGTGCAGTTACTCCATCTCAAAAATATATATACAGCTCTACCTCGATATAACGCTGTCCTCGGGAGCCAAAATATCTTACCGCGTTATAGGTGAAACCGTGTTATATTGAACTTGCTTTGATCCACCGGAGTGCGCAGCCCCGCCCTCCCGGAGCACTGCTTTACCGCGTTATATCCGAATTCGTGTTATATCGGGTCGCGTTATATCGAGGTAGCAGTGTATTAGAATTGGAAAAAGTACAGAGAGAGGCAACAAAAATTATTAGGGGTTTGGAACAGATTCCCTATGAGGAGAGATTAAGAAGACTGGGACTGTCTGAAAAGAGACGGCTAAGGGGAGATGTGACAGAAGTCTACACAATCATGAATGGCGTGGAAAAAGTGAATAAGGAAGTGTTATTTACCCCTTCACATAACACAAGAACCAAGGGTCACCCGATGAAATTAATAGGCAGCAGGTTTAAAACAAACAAAAGGAAGTACTTCTTCACATAATGCAAAGACAACCTGTGGAACTCATTGCCCCTAAGCCTCTGACTGCCAGAGGCTGGGACTAGATGACAGGGGATGGATCACTCAATAATTGCTCTATTCTGTTCATTCACTCTGAAGAATCTGGCACCAGCCACTGTCAGAAGACAGAATACTGGACCAATGGTCTGATCCGGCATGGCCTTTCTTACGTTTGTCCACCACTGGCTTTTTGACATCTCCCTGAATGCACTGCTCTAGTAGTGGTGCCAGGAACTCTGGGAGTGATGCCTAGGGAGTATGCTGCAATTGAACTGGTTAGAATAGTGCTAGTTTGGACACTGGGCAAAGCTTCATTGGTTCAGAATGTGAACTGACAGGGTCACGCTGAGCCATCTGTGCTTGAACCAATTCAGTTATGAACAGTTCAGTTCTGTAGTGCAGACATGGCCCTAGGGAATGGTAAGTCCATCCTTTCTTTCAGGCTTTGGGGGGTGGTGGTGGTGGTAATTCACTTTGTTTTGGGGCAATGTTTGTTCTTTATTATCTTTGCAAACTATAAATTCTGTATTTGTATACATTTCATACCTGCACCTTGAGTTTGGGAATATGAGTGCTGTAGGCTGGTGGGCTGTTCCAGCAGCCAAGAAAGGGAAGCAAACTCCATGCCCCAGTCCCTGCATGGTAGATAGTTTATAACAAAGGAGATAAACAACACAAAATAACAACTCAGCTGAAAAATGCTGCTCACCATCCCCAGGCTTTTTCTGCCTCAACCAGCCAAGGAGAAAGAGGCCACAGTCTTCTTCCCCTATGACCCAGTTTTTTCTTCCTTATATATCCTGTCCGGCCAGGGATAGCAATGATCCTGTCATAGGATGACTGGCCCCGTCAAGAGGGAATGGGTACAGTTCACCTGTGATTAATTAGCTGCCTTTCAATGGGGCCTCAGAGAGAATACCTGGCCTCTATAAAGAGCCTTGCAGTAGTTAGGACAGTGAATGCGTGGCTGTACATGTGTACTGGTGGAAGCTCTCTGGGAGAGCTGCATGGAGCTTTCCAGAGTCCCCTGGTGAGGGAAGCAGTAGAGAGCTACTGGGGAAAAGGATCAGGGAATTACGCTGGAGCCTGCTCTCCTGTACAAGGTACAGGGTCCTGGGGAAGGACTAGGAGTTTAAGCCCAGGCGAGGGAGGGCAGACACTGATTGCATGGGCGTTCTGTTTAGGCCCAGGATGTCTGGATGCTATTTATTCAGCTTTGTCATTTGGGGCCTTGACAGAGGTGGATTAAGATTTATTGGGGCCCTGGGCACAAATAACATTGCCCCCCCACACACACCACACCATGGAGCCCTGTCCCCTGCTCCTCCCCTTCACCCCATGGCCCTGCCTCCTGGCCTGGCCAGAAGCTGGGCTGTGGTAAGAGCTGCCCAGGGAGCCTGGTCTGCTATGGGGAGCCCTGGACAGCGCACCCTGGGAGGCCGGGACATGGGCTGGGGGCCACTCTCAGGCACCCCGGCTCCTCGCCCAGGGCAGGTGGAGGGTCCGGGGTTCTCCACAGCTGCCCAGGCTCCTTGGGCAGCTTTTATTACAGTCTAGGGTGACCATACATCTTATTTTGGCCAGGACAGTCCCCTTTTTAAGCCCTGCCCTGGACGTCCTGACTTTTTTGGCAAAACTGGGCATTTGTCCATCATCGGTTGGCAAGAGCAAATGGGATAAATGCCCAGCTTTGCCAAAAAGGGACTTGGGGCGGGAGCAGCTCCCTGCAGGGGGAGGGGAGAGAGGGACTTGTGGGGGCCCCTAGAAGGGAAGGTCTGTATACAAATACAGGGAGCAAAGGAGCAGTGTGTATATATGTTTAAAAGAGAGAGGAAATTTTGGCTGTCTAAAAGGCCCATTCAAATAGGGAAGGAATGACAAGTGGCAAACACTTGGCTGGGGGAACAGTGGGGCAATTGATTGCTGTCAAGTCTTGCGGTGGTGAGAAACAAGGAGTCCAAACCCTCCCAAAACAATTCAAATGGCCTGTGCCTCTGTTCACTAGGGAGAATGGGAAAACCAGAGCCAAAAGGCTCAACTCTTTCCTGGGCCCCTAACACCCAGGTCCTCTCTTACAGTTCTTGACTGCAAAATGTCCCTTGCACAATAGCAATCTGCAGATCTCTCCACCTCCAGTCTCCTCAACTTCTACAATGAAATTTTAAGTTGTCCATACAAAAATCTGCAACGCATCGATAAATGACAACTCTAGAGCAGCAAACAAAATAAATAAAATTTAATTATGAAAATAAATGGCCCGGGGGATCCTTACGTAATTAAGATTCATGTTCACTTAAGTACTTTTTTAAAAAATACCCTCTATTTTTCAATTTGTTTGAAAATGCTGCAGAATTTAAGTTTGCTCTTTAAGTTCAGCACCATGCATGCTGCAGGAGCCTGGTTACAGGATTTAGATTCATCTCACTGCAGAGTACAAGGGCGCAGATCCTCACCTCGTGTAAACTGTTGTAGTTCAGTTTAAGCCAATGAAGGTATGACAATTTACACCAGCTCAGGATCTGACCCATGAGGCTTATTTACTGAGGTAATATTTTGGTTGATATATTCAAAATTAATTCTCAACCTTGCAGAAGTTTGTGCTCTGAAAGTCACATTATACAATGTATAATTTCTGATGATCATAAAACTGAACCTGATGGCAACAACTAGAGTCACTTACAGTGCTTCCCCACACAGTACAAGAGATTGCTTCACTACTAATATACACTATCCTGCCATTCTAGTCCTCAGTTTTTCCTAACTAAAGAAAGTCTGTCTATCATGGCAAGTAATATGAGTTCTGTAATGTGGATAAGGGCAAATAGCTATTTCATTCGTGACCCACCTATGATTTGACACCAAGATTCCTGAGGTGAAATGCTAATGCTATAAAATAGTGACCACCAAGAATAGCATGTGATTTTCCAAGCAGAAATCATTTAACAAAGTGACTTTGAAGGAATAACCTCCGGACCCCATGTCAAAGGTTATAGGGAGCAAACATGACACCAGTGTGATTTGTTTGGAATCATTCCTGAGGATAGCAGGTAGAAAAGGATGGATGGACAGATGCATCACAGCCTGCAAATACATCAAGAGAGCAGCATAGACAGCATCTTGGGAAAGGTTATGTCTCTCTTCCTTCTGACTGGATGTTGTGGGCTAGAATGGCAGCCAGTTCAGTGAAAGGGGAATAAAGGGAGGAAAAAAACTACCACTACCCCAACAGGTCAATATGGAATGGAAACTGCTGTACCCAATGCCTTCTTATTTCCCACAAATATTCAAATAGTTTAGTATATAACATTACAGGGACCCAAATTCCATCCCCACATGCAAGCATGCAGTTCCCGCTGAAGTGAATGAAAATCATGTGCACGCAGGGGACAGATTAAAAGCAAGTCGTTAAAAAAAACCATTCAGCCCCAGTTCCAAGCAGCTCAAAGACTTTAAGCAGAAGGAATGAGCATCATTAACTCCAGTTCACTTCCCCATGGAAACCTGAGTGCAGACTTCTATTTTTTCTTTTGAGGGCCTGATTGTCCTGTATTAGGGAATTACTCATGTAGGGGATTGAAAACCCGATGAGCTTTTCCTCATAATGTTTATGTGGTATCCTTCCCAGGGGCTGGGCTTACCTCCGCAGAATGAACAGGGGCATGGACCCCAAAATTAGCAGATCACCTGAGATCCACAGAGATCTCAGAGAAACCAAAGGGTCTAGAGTCATTCGCACAGAGACCCTGTGCTCTGCACTGGTTCATTCTTCCGGTCTACTCCATGCTGATTAGGCCTCAACTGGAGTATTGTGTCTAGTTCTGGGCAACACATTTCAGGAAAGATGTGGACAAATTGGAGAAAGTCCAGAGAAGAGCAACAAAAATGATTTAAGGTCTAGAAAACATGACCTGTGAGGAAGGAAGACTGAAAAAATTGGGTTTGTTTAGTCTGGAGAAGAGAAGACTGAGAGGGGACATGATAACAGTTTTCAAGTACATAAAAGGTGTTACAAGGAGGAGGGAGAAAAAATTATTCTCCGTAACCTCTGAGGATAGGATAAGAAGCAATGGGCTTAAATTGCAGCAAGGGAGGTTTAGGTTGGACATTAGGAAAAACTTCCTAACTGTTGGTGGTTAAGTACTGGAATAAATTGCCTATGGTGGTTGTGAAATCTCCATCATTGGAGATTTTTAAGAGCAGGTTAGACAAACACCTGTCAGGAATGGTCTAGATAATACTTAGTTCTGCCATGAGCGCAGGGGACTGGACTAGATGGCCTCTTGAGATCCCTTCCAGTTCTACGATTCTATGGCTCTCATCATTTCCTGACAGGTTAGCTTCCACAAGAACTGTGCTGCTATGTAATCCCTCACCAGCCACTACCGCAGAAACCTTTCTAAGAGAAGATTCCAACCCATAGAGGAGAAACTCAGGAGGGGTAATGCTGATGTGAAGAGCAGCCATTCCTCTGTTCTATGTGCTCCCACCTCCAGCCTGCTCCCTTCCGACACATTCAGGCCAACTCCCTGTAGCCTGGGATTAAGCCAGGGTACAATGTGCAACTATCACAAACAACAAGTTCTTTATTAAGGTGGCTACTTAGAGTTAATTAAGAAGATGAAATTGGTGAAGTGCACACGGAAACTTTGAGCTTTAGTTAATATATACAAATATAATTGAAATAACAGAAAAATCAATGCACATAAGAATAAGTACAGTAAAGTGGTTTCCTACATAGTTTATATTTACAATCTTACATTGTGCACACTTACAACCTTATGGAGGAGACCATTAGAAACAAAGATGGAAGAAACCATCATTGGAGCTCTCCACAAGAGGATGGTGCTGGGCCAGGCTTCCTACCCTGTTACCGCATATGATCATCCTGGTGTCCCAGCTATGGATAAGTTTGACAACCTTTCCTACACCTTTTTCAATTCCCCCACCACATATATCCAGGACCATATCTCATTAAGACTCAGACCCTTATGCATATTTGGTATTCCAGTTGACCCTAATTACATTTCAGACAGTTAACCCAACCATTTGTGTCAGTCCCTTTTCCAATAGTTTCGATATAGCAATGCCATTAGCTCTTATTGCAAAAAGCCCCTAAAATGCTATCATATATTCTTTTGTAGTTTACCTGTTTGCTATACAATACATTGCTCCCTATCACAAGATACATATTGCTAAATTTCATGACCTTCTGGAAAGCACATAATACCGACTTCTACTAGGCTTCACTCTAAGTCTCTAACACTAAATGCTTAAAATCTATAGCCAAGTCTATTTTTAGTACATATATTTTAGTTCTTCTACTTGCTGTTACAGTAACCTCCATTATGACTTCCAGAAGCATCCTTAGCAAATAGATATTTCACCCAAACCTATAGACCCTCCAAGATGAGGTCAACAGTCAACACTCCCGTGGAGGGGCTTCAATGAGTTTTGGAGGCAGGTGGGGAATGATATGCAATAGCAGTGGCACTTCCTCCTCTGCTTCCCAGATCAATTGGTTTCTCTGAAATGCAATATTAGATGATTTGCAGACACTTGTATTTGTACTTTAACATGTCTTTGTGAGAAGACTTAGTCAAAAGAAGTTCTGTGAACTTCAGCTATTATGTGTGTAAAGTTGAAAGGTTACAGCATTCTTTGAGGTTTCTCTTCGTAAATATTCTTTTTGCTACCTTCACTGGGCTTCCTGATGTCCAAAGGCCCAACTGAAAGACAACACACAGGGGATGAGGTTTTCTCTATTTAATCACAAATCTGTCAAAATGCCTCAGTACAAAGAATAGATAATTGCTCATTTTTTCTCGTTTGTATTATCTTCAGAAAGAAATCCACGAGAAATGAATTCTTACGTTGTTCAGTCATGTGTATGTTATATTTTCTATATACCTAGGTCTAGATTCTGACACCCTTACCCAACTTTCTCTGTGAGTTGTCCTATTGAAATCAGTGATACCATTCAAAGTGAGTAATGGTGTCAGAATCCTGGCTCCTTTGTATTTGATTTCCATTTATATGGTTTTGGAAGACTCCCAGGCCAAAATTTACAAACATAGGTGTTTAAAGTTAAGGCATTTAAAACTATATTTAGGTACCTTCTGCTAAAGAGTGGCCTGACTTTCAGAGGTGCTGTGTACCCAGGGTTCTCATTGACTTGGAGTTGCGGGTGCTCAGGATCTCTGAAAAGCACTAAAGCTGGCCAGTTATCTAGGGCCAGGTCGACACTACAAACTTACTTAGGTATAACTACATCGCTCGAGGTGTGAAAAATCTACACCCCTGAGCAACATAGTTATATTGATCTTAACACCCCTGTGTAGATAGCACTATGTTGGTGGGAGAGCTTCTCTCGACATAGCTACCGCCTCTCACAGAGGTGGAGTTTTTAAGTCAATGGGAGAGCTCTCTCCCGTCAGCTTAGAGCAGGGGTCGGCAACCTTTCAGAAGTGGTGTGCCAAGTCTTCATTTATTCACTCTGATTTACGGTTTCGTGTGCCAGTAATACATTTTAACGTTTTTAGAAGGTCTCTTTCTATAAGTCTATAATATATAACTAAACTATTGTTGTATGTAAAGTAAATAAGGTTTTTAAAATGTTTAAGAAGCTTAATTTAAAATTAAATTAAAATGCAGAGCCCCCCGGACCGTTAGCCAGGACCGAGCAGTGTGAGTGCCACTGAAAATGAGCTCGCGTGCCGCCTTTGGCATGCGTGCCATATGTTGCCTACCCCTGGCGTAGAGTGTCTTCACCAGAAGTGCTACAGCAGTGTAGCTGCATCAATGCAGCTGTGCCAATGCAAGTTTGTAGTGTAGACCAGCCCTAGGTATTTAAATATGAATGTAGGGTCTACTTTTAGGCATCATGTTTGAATATTTTGGGCTCTGATTTAATTTTCAGTATCGATTGCAAAGAAAGGTATTAAATATGCAGTTTTGCAACCACCCTTGGTCTCTGTTAAACAGGTATTTTATAAGAATAAGCTCATGAGACTAAATTCTGTCCTCAGTTATACCAGATGTAAATTCAAAGTAACTCCATTGAATTAAATTGATTTATTCCAGGTTCACAGTGATATAACTGAGAGCAGAATTTGGCCTAAAGTCATTCTTTAAATAGGAGCTATAAAAAGTTTTCAGACTTAACTACTGACTTCAAGACCCTGCACCAATCTATTTTACTGCACCTCCAGGAGTTGGGGAGAAATGTGAAATTAAATTTGTAAATAACTAAATAAATTCTGGCATTACCCAATGGTGTTTTTGTGTGTATGTGTGCATAGTTCAGATTGATTATGAAGTGACATAGTTTAGTTTATTTTTTTTTTATTTTTTTTTTTTTTATTTATGGAGATATCCTATCTCCTAGAACTGGAAGGGACCTTGAAAGGTCATCGAGTCCAGCCCCCTGCCTTCACTAGCAGGACCAAGTACTGATTTTGCCCCAGATCCCTAAGTGGTCCCCTCAAGGATTGAACTCATAACCCTGGGTTTAGCAGGCCAATGCTCAAACCACTGAACTATCCCTCCCCGCCCCAAATATAGAGTTAATATGGAGATATACTTATCTCATAGAACTGCCTTTACTAGCAGGGCCAAATATTGATTTTGCCCCAGAGCCCTAAGTGGCCCTCTCAAGGCTTAAACTCACAACCCTGGGCTTAGCAAGCCAATGCTTAAACCACTGAGCTAGCCTTAGTCTGTTGTCTAGTTATGATGTCATATGATAACAGAAGTTAGCAACAACAGGATTGTTCCACACAAATTAACTCTCCGGCATTCATGAAACTGGACATACTGATAATATGCTTCAATCTGAACAAAGAGAGGCAAAAGCACATTTACAACACCAGTCGCTCCCCCCTCCTGCAACATCACTCCCAGCTTATTTAAAACAACATTCAAACTGCACATCAGTTTCTCTTGTGCCTTGTTAATGCTCATTATTCACTGAACTCCTTTTTTCTAGAAACTGACTGAAGAGCCAGATTCTGAACTCATTGTTTGCATATCTGCTGACTGCAATGAATAACCCCCAGTTTCCAAACCCAGCATTTCTAGGCGATTCAAACAGTTGCAGCCACCAACTACAAAAAAAAGGGGGGGGAAGGGGAGAGAGGAGTTATGCAGGGCAGTGAGGGCACGTGGTTCCTGGAGAAAATGAGATTGAAAATTAATGAAAAAGCTTGTTCACAGCCTGTAAACAAATAACTTCAATCAAACATAAGAGAGGGGAACCACTGTTTAGCATCAGAGGAAAAGCTGTAAAAATGGACACTGAGGGGTATATTATTCTCAACTTGAAAAACTGGGCTCAGTACTGTAGCACTACAGCTCTGAGATGAAAAAATAATAATACATTCTCCTTCATTGTGAGAGAAATTAAAACCACGGGACAGATTCAATGGTGCAAGAAGTGGTCAACTATAGCTTGATGCGGGGAGCTCGCCCTGATGGGGAGGGCAGGTAATACTGATTCTGCCATTCTCCCTCAGATTTTCTGCTGGATCAGGGCAGCTTCTATTTTGGTGAGGACTCCACAGGAGTCTGCTAGCACTGTGACAGGCACAGAACTCCCATCCTAGAAGGATGGATGGCTATGGTGGCTTTAACCCACCTTTGCACTCTCCCAATCTTGGGCTGTCTGGGGCTGAAGAGGTCCCCAGCATAAGTTAGCCTTGGGGCTGTCTAAGGTATGGCCTTTCAGGACTTATTATTATTTATTTTACCATAGCTCCTAGGAGCCCTAGTCATGGACAAGGACCCCACTACGCTAGGCGCTGTACAAACACAGGGAAAAAAAGATGCCCCAAGGAATTTATAATCTAAGTATAAGACAAGAAACAAGCAATAGGTACATACAGACAGATAGAGGAGTGCAAGGAAACAATGAGACAGTATTGGTCAGCATGATATGCAGTGGTCTCAGAACACGAAGCAGCCTCACCATTGTCAATTTTTTTTGACAGGCATCACAGCAAAGGAGAGCTTTAAGGAGGATTGCCCTACTGCAGTGGCTCCCAAACTATGGGCCGTGACCTCTAGTGGGGTCGCTCCGTTAGCAATCCTGAGTGCGCAGGATTGTAAAATGGAATCCTCCGTACAGCATGACCTCGTATGTATGGTGTATGCGAGATCAGACTCCATGGTGGACACCATTGGTGCGTAGAACAAAATGGCATCCTCCATGCAGCCTGATCTTGCACCTACAAGGTGATGCTGTTCAAGGACACGGTTTTAAAATGGCATCCTTCAGACTGTCTGGGGTCATAGGAAACAATACATCTGAAAATGGGGTCATGCAGGGAAAAGGTTTGGGAACCGTTGTCTAATGGCTGTGAACCTCCAAAGTCTGCCTGCTGCAGTGCCACCCCTGACAAGCCGTGTCCAGGGGCCCCAGCCAATTTGGGGGCCCTGGAAAATGGTCACCCCGCCCCAGGAGACATCTGCTGTGGGGCGGCAGAAACCCGGAGCCCTGGCAAGGCGGGGGAAGCCCCCATGCCCCAATCCCACTCTCTGGCAGAAGCACGAGGCGGTGGGGGAAGCCCCAGCGCCCAGACTCCAGCAGATACCATAGGGCGGACGGGGCAGGGGAAGCCCCAACACCCTGACCCTAATCCCCGACAGAAGAAGCGCCCAGCACCCAGACCCTGGCTGCAGCCCCGGGATGGAGGAGCTCTGACTCCCTGCCACAGCCTCAGGGCTGGGGGAGTTCTCACTTCCCACTGCGGCCCCAGGGCCGTGGCGGGGGAACAGAGTTCTCCAGTCTTGGGGCCACAGTGGGGGGTGGCAGAAAGGAACAAACAGGGGCCGCAGTGGGTGGGGCAGAATGGTGTGGGGCCAGGGGCGGGGCCACAAGCAGAAGGAGCGGAACGGGGGCGGGACCATTGGGAGGGCCCCCCCACTTGCTCTGGCCAGGGCCCCACAAAACCTTAATCTGCCTCTGTCTGAACCTTCCCTATTTTGTCAATATCCATTTTGAGATAAGGATCCCACAATATCCAGTGCTGAACAAACACAGAAGAAGACACTGTCCCTACCCTGAGAGGCTTACAGTCTAAGGTCATGATCCTGCAAACGCTTATGCATGTGTTTAACCTTACTGCCTCCCTCAAACAGTCCCAGTGGTTTCAGTGGGACAATGTAAATGCTTAAGCATGTGTGTAAATTTATGCAGAATCCAAGCCTAAGGAAGCAGGTTGTTGTATAGAATTGTTGATAGATTGACTATTTTTGTCTTTGGGTTCTTAATGTTCTGACTTGACTTAAATGCCATCTGGAGCACTCCCAGTAGAATTCCCCCCCCCCTTAAAATTTACAGGTGCATGCTTCTGGTGCCAGCAATGCACAGCTAGGCATGCTGGGCACCATTTCCCAAGATTTTAAGCAGTGTCTGTTGGACTTTTTTACTCCTCCTTTTTAAGATAAAACTGGCATTACTGCAACATTAAGGTAACCCTTCCAACAAAGAACCCAATCCAATTTGCTATTAAAATCAACAGAAAGATTCTGATTGACTTCCATGGGAGCTGTTTCCAAGCAATCAAAAGTCAGGAAATTCCAAATGTTAATGTTGGTATTGCATTGGGAACTTTGAGAATTTCTGGATTTTTTTAATATTTAATTTTTTTCAATCAACATTACATTAAGACTATTTTTTATTTAATTTTCTCTTTATTTTATGAAAGTGTATTTTGGATATTTTAAAAATATTTTTGCTTCATTATTTTTTCTTTTGCTCTGTTGTTTCCCTACCCTAAAAACGGTTCTATCTAGTGTTTGCTTTCAAAAGCTGAGAGACAGCCCCGCTGCATGCTTCTCATTGGGCAGACTGACATCATTCTCTACTTTGAGTCCTGACTCAACTGTTAGCACAATGCCTGAAACCACACAGCCTGTGGGCACAGCAAGATCAACATGAGAGTACACATGTGCATTCTGCTGCCCTGTAAGCACATTGCCTTGTTAATGAGGAATCAGCCAAATAATAGGTTTGATAGTGCATGGTTAAATTAGGCAATATAAATTGTAACAGTGTTTTCTGCCCATCATAGAGAGGAGATCCTGTTGAAAAATCATGACCATGAAAGTCCATTGTCTACTTCTACACATCTCCCTATAAAGGACAGATGATTTGAGTACAGGGAGTGTGTTATCTTTCAGTAAAATGCTTGTCATGAACAGATGTAGATTATTACTTATTTTGTTTATAGTAGTTACCAACATGAAGAAAAAGAAAGTTACCTTATCTTAGTCTAATTATTATTAATGATTTGGAAACTTGATCAGTTCCACGTGTGCTGTGTTTGGTCCATTTGCAAATGGTGGGGCAAGATTCCCAATATCAAAATCCTGAATCGTTGTCAGATGTCTGGCATTCAAAGCATGCTCATAAACGCTCAGCTGCGTTAGTCTGGGCATCTCGTTCTATTGTCAACTTGAGAATACTTAGGGCCATATTTTATGATCATCTAATGCAAGGTACCTGTTCTCATGGTGGCCAATAGAAATGATATAAAGACACACTGAAGTCAAACGTGAAAGTATATCAGGTTGATTCCAACAACTGGGAAGCAACAGCCCACAACAGAGCAAGATGGCTGCAGATATGTCATGCCACCATTAACTGCTTTGAAGCAAGGCGCATTAATACCTTCTGTGAAAAATGCGAACAGCACAAAGCAAGGATACAACAACCTGCAAAGATCATGGACAATCTTGTCTGTCTCCCACATAACTATGTTTCTCGCATTAGTCGCTGGGAGAGAGGGGGAGGAGTTGATTGGCAGGGCTACCGGCAGACAGGAGGTGCTGGGGGTAAAGGGAGAGCTGGCTGCTAGTGCGTGCTGAGCACCCACTAATTTTTTCCATGGGTGCTCCAGCCCTGGAGTAGTGCTTAGCGGCCTCTATTGAGATTGGGGACCCATTGTGCTAAGTGCTGTGTATATGCACAGCAAGAGAGAGTCCCTGCCTGAATTATCTAAAATCTAAATAGAGAAAGTATGTGGGGGAGAAGGATTATTATCCCCATTTTACAGATGAGGAACAGAGATTAAGGCCCAGATCCTCAAAGGTATGTAGGCACCTAACTCCCATTTATTTTTATTGGGAGTTAGGCACCTAAATACCTTTGAGAATCTGGGCCTAAGTGACTTACCCAAGGTCACATAAAAAATCTGTGTCAGAGCTAGGAACTGCACCCAGATCTTCTAAGTCCCAGGCCAGTGTCTTAACTACAAGACCTTCCTAGAACATAAGAACGGCTACACGGGATCAGACCAATGGTCAATCTAGCCCAGTATCCTGTCTTCCGACGGTGGCCAATGCCAGGTGCTTCAGAGGGAATGAACAGAACAGACCGTCATCGAGTGATCCATCCCATCGTTCACTCCTAGCTTCTGGAAGTCAAAGGCTAGGGACACCTAGGGCATGGGGTTGCATCACTGACTATCTTGGCTAACTGCCATTGACGGACCTATCCTCCATGAACTTATCTAATTCTTTTTTGAATACCATTATAGTTTTGGCCTTCACAACACCCCCTGGCAACAAGTTTCACAGGCTGACTCTGTGTTGTGTGAAGAAGTACTTCCTTTTGTTTGTTTTAAACCTTCTGTCTATTAATTTCATTGGATGACCCCTAGTTCTTGTGTGATGTGGAGTAAATAACACTTCCTGATTCATCTTCTCCAGGCCATTCATGATTTTATAGACCTTGGATATGTATCCCCTTCATCGTCTCTTTTCCAAGCTGGACAGTTCCAGTCTTTGTAATCTCTCCTCATACGGAAACTGTTCCATATCCATAATCATTTTTGTTGCCCTTCTCTGTACTTTTTCCAATTCTAATAGATCTTTTTTGAGATGAGGCAACCAGAACTGCATGCAATATTCAAGATGTGGGAGTACCGTGGATTTATATAGAGGCATTATAATATTTTCTGTCTTATTATTTATCCTTTTCCTAACAGTTCCTAACATTGATAGCTTTTTTGGCTGCCACTGCACATGAAGTGGATGTTTTCAGAGGACTATCCATAATGACTTCAAGACCTTTCTTCTCAAGAAACTACATAGAAACCCAATTTAAATGTCACACACAATATACAGGGGGGTTGATTAATTTCTGCTCGTGTATGTATGTATAAAAATCACCTCATCCCCTCCCCTGCGTGCCAGCACTGACAGCTTCATCCCAGGGGTACTGCCAAGGGAAGGCAGCTTTGAAGGACAGCCAGGGCTCCATAGGAGCCCTACAAGCAGAGGCTGCTCAAAGGATTGGCTAAATCAGCACAGCCTGTGGGCATAGTCCATGCCTCTTCCGGGATGGCTCCAGGACCCCTGCTGGAGTGGGGGGGGGGGGGGAGGAGGGAGGAGGAAGTGTCTTGAGACACTGCAGCCGCTTTTCAGATACACTTTGTGCCACCAGGGACTGCAGACTGTTTCTCTGGCAGAAACAATAGAACCTGGAAGTGAAGAGAGACCAGTAACCTTTTCCTCTATGGACTAAATAAGTTGGAATGTGAGGAAAGGGAACTATGATTAGAGTTAACCAGATACTGTATTCAAAGAATTGGTTAACACGTATCATACAATGTGTTTGACAAGGAGGCTGTAATTCTTTTCCATCATGTGTCCTACAAAATATTGTCATATGCCAATCTTACGGTATGCACACCTTACCTCAGAAGACTTCTCTACTTGTATGTTCTATTCTTATCATTACATTGTACATCTTATCTTGTACATCATTATTCTAACTTGCTTGAGCCAAAGCATCCCGTAGCCTGGGATATCAGACTCCCACATAACCAACATAAACTGACTCCTACTGAACACTTGACAAAGCCACGTCCTCGGCCCCTTTGTACTGCTTGACCAGTCTCCTCAATGTAACAGAATCACTAGGTAGAATAGATCTGGCATAGCTGGCTCTTTGTCACCCTCATCACAGTCCTGGGAGGAGGGGATATGGCCAGGCAAAAGGGGATATAGCTGATGCACCTCTGCTCCGGCTATCTGTAGCTGCTGGAATATCTCCACAGGTGCAATTTAAACCAGGAGGCCACCTTTGCACTCCCCTGATTCCTTGGATCTTTTCATCCTTGGACTCAAGTTAGAGCAGCCTCACTATGTCAGGGGCTCTGAGAGGCATGGATTAAATACCCAGATAGACAGTTACAGTAGTTTTGTGGCCAATATGCATCACCACAGGAGCAGAGCAAGGCCAAAGATCTGGCCATAAACGTTTAATATAGCTTGTTTTCAAGAGGCTATACAAAAATCCTAGCTTTTGGTTTTTAATGTGGTTAGCTATTTTAATGCAGTTGACCTCCCAAAATAATCATCACTAGACATGCTATAGTTTGAATTCAAAACCATTCTACTACTAATTGGCTTGGGTCTACGCCGAACTCTTCTTTAGTGAACTAATCTTTCTGAAATCCACTGCGCTGTTATGTTCAGCATGGCTTACAAAAGCTAGGTATCAGTCCTCTTTTTTATTCTGTTCTCTTTCCAAAGACTAGCATACAGTAAGCTCAGAAAAACACAGGAGTGGGGCACTGCAGCGGACATTAGATGTAGCTGTACTCTTCCTTTCATCAGAAACACAAACCACACCGTTCTTACAGCAATCAGCAAGAAATGCATCACGTTAAATCGCTTATTTCTTTAGCATAATATACCATCCCCTATGAGCTCTCTCTCATATTACCATCCTGATCAATCAGGTATGTGAGGTTTTCTAGGCAACAGGTGTTTTTTGAAACAAAATACAACCTTTCCTTCAGCTCATTATGTGAAAGAGACAGCAGCTGCAAGCATAATGCTTAGGACACATGGTCTATAAGACACCCAGAAGAAAAACACTCCTCGTTCTGCTTGTTAAGGTAAAGCACAGATGTTGTTGCAGCAGCAAGTAGAAACATAAGGCAACTATGGTCTGCGTTTCATGTTGTAAATTCAGAGACTAAAATTTCAGAATATTTTAATAGGTTACAAACAGAATCCCATTTTCTTTATATGATAGAAACTTGATAATAGTTTCTGTAGCTCTGAACAAACACTCTTTATTATTATTGTATTTGTATTCCAGTAGCACGCACAATATGCCAGGACTGCCCACACATTCAGGAAGATTAAATCTTTTCATTTAAGTATGCTTTTAAGTGGACTAAATTGTGTATGTCAAATGGTGGCCAGATTAGAGTGGATTTACTCAATTAGCAGAGTTCTGTGGCTGGATTTGCAGTGTACCCATTACCATAGAGGAGATTTGGGATTCCATATGTAAATTAGCCCATGTCATTGTTTTGTTTGTTTGTTAGGATGCAATACTAAGTCTTCCTATTTATCATGGGGTTTTATACTGCTGCCCATCAATTGCAACAGTGAAGTTCATAGTGAACTTCATGGTGGCTCTGGCACGTCTCTATTTTTGAGGTCAAATCTCTGCTTAGGGCCTGGTTTTTGTTTTTAAAAATATTTTATTATTATTTTATAATTTGTATTCCCATAGCACCTAGGAGTCCCCTCTCTTTTTTTCTCGTTTTGTTTTATTTTTTGCTGGTAGGGGCTTCAGGCTAGAAGTGTTGGGAGTGTCATTCTTATGATAGGAAGACTTTTTCGAAGAGCAAAGTTTTGCAGCAATTTCTAAAGACAATCAGACTCTGGATCCACCTGATCTCCTGACCCATTCCAATATGCTAGAGCTTCCTGACCGAGGCACTCTAACCCTATTGGACAATAATGTATAAAACCATACAAGAGACCCAGTTCAGAGAGCAACCTCAGAACTCTTGTTCCTCGAGCAGACTGGCTGTAAAGGTCTTTTGAAGGTGATGCTCTCAGCCGGTAGGGTGAGGGTAAAGTAGATACCCTTGCTTTGCAAACTCAGTGGAAGCTGCATGTTTTCCTTGCTGCAGGGTTTGTGGGGTAGAGTAGCAGCAGCAATGAATTAGGCAAGGATTAATTCATACGGGGAAAGGCATGGACACACAGCTCTATTGAGATGAGGGAAAATTCCTGATACTCTTTCACCCCCAACTCAGATCAGCTAACTGACTTTGAGCGATGAACCCCCCATTTGCATGTAGCTTTATGACATTACCAGGACAGACAGGATGTTGCAAGCTGTGATCAGATGAATCCATCCTTTGTCCCTCTGTCACAGAAAATACAGTATACTCCTGATTATCCAAACAACATGGGGGACACAGATTTTATCTCAGATAATCGAGGGCAGGAGCCATTCAGTCATTCGGCAGCAGGGTGGTCTCCCCCAGGGCCGGGAGCTCCCTGCACTGCCATGGACCGGGTGACACTTGATCCCTGCAGGTGCAAGGTGAGGGAGGGAGGCTGCGGTCTTGGTGGGGCACAGCAGAGATCCCCATACAGGACTCTGCTCTGCCCTGCCAGGACCGCAGCCTTCCTTGTACCTTGCGCCTACAGGGCTCGGGTGTCACTGGCCCTGCAGCTGCACAGGGAGCCCTCTGCAGTGCTGCTCACTCACTCCCATGACAGCAGGGCTGCAGAGGGCTCCCCTCACTCCCATGAGCAGCATGCCGGGGGGCTCCTCCTCCTGCTCCTCCTCACAGTCGTGGCCAGGAGTCTCTGTGCTGTTATCAGAACCTCCTCATTATCCGAATCCCTTCCTTGTTCCTCAGCATGAGATACATGCTACAAAGAGTTATGTATCTCATGCTGGGGGACCAGGAGGGATTAAGATAATGTGGAGGTTCGGATAATAGGGTTCAGATAAATGGGAGTATATTGTCACTGAATTTTAGAAAAGACAGTTAAAAAAAATTAAAACCCAGATCACAAAAGGGAGGTGTCAGCACATAACATGACCACATTCAATGTGAACTAACTTTGTCTTTATAAAAATTCCTTGTTACAAAATTTATTGCAAAAGAAAAAAGAAACAGGCATAGATATAAAAATTGGGAAGATTAAAAACAATTTAATAATTTAAAACAAAATAGGCAAAAGTCCTGAAAATAAAGAAAGTAGATGAGGAATAAAAGAAAAAAAAAAAAGAAAAAACTTAAGATCCAGAACCGAGTTGTGCACATTAATACCCTCTGTACTCATGTGATCTTACTGGTGCTGGATCCTCCTTACTTCATATTGCTTTTTACTCATTTGTTGCACCTTGTCTTTAATTAGGCGCCAATCCTGCAAATATTCATGCTCTTGCTGAACTGTATGCAATGGGACTACTCATATTGTGTATGCTAAGGCATATGTGTAAGGTTTTTTTTTTTCTACATTAGTGCCTTGGATTGTAAACTCTTTGGGAAAGGGACTGTATCATATTTTGTGTTCATTCAACCACTAGCACAATGCGGTTCTATCTGATAGAGATCTCTGGGAACTACTACTACTAATAATTAAAGCAACAGCAATGAGAATTCCATAGCCCTCTCCACAATCAAGACTGGTAGAGGAGGTTTTGTGTATTTAGAGACAACCATAGTTATATTGGGGGGAAATGGGAAAACACTCACATGTATCTTCACATCACCTTCAAGGATCTTGCTATTCCTGAGAAACTCAGCCACACTCCCATTTAACAGTCTGTCAAAGGCTTCTACGTACGGTGCTACACCTTTGGGAGAAAGGCATTTCATTACAACCGGTTCATAAAGTGAGTAATTTGTAATACTGTCCTTTGCTGCTGGAGGGAAAAATACTGTAGAAATGGGAAAAAATTGTTGTAATATTTTGCCATATTCACTGACTTGTAAAATCAGTAAAAATTAATGCATAACCATTATTTCCAGCTACAACCAAACAATATTGCTCCCAGCGGAACCTGGCTAGCCCCCTGAAAATAATGTAATCTATTCTACTGTATGTGGCTAGCTGCCTTTGTGCTAAAATAACAGGTGCTAAAATAAATATTCTTCAATATTGCAAAGTCAGAATGGCCAGGTAAGCATGATTTAGACCTTTTTATTGACACAGTGCTATTAATATACATAAAACAAGTGTCATCCTCCTAAAGGAATCTGTACTGAACCACTGCTATGTTTATTCCACACACCCATTCCTGAAGCTTTATAAATTGTTTGGCAGACATTAAAAAACAATAAGTCAATTTCTAGGAAGATGGGGCTTCAATATGGCAATAGTGCAATTCTACAATATGAGGAAACCAGTTCCTAAGCGATCAGTATCAGCACAGCATTGGAATCTCCTTGTTTCATTGTCTGAGTTTGCAAAACTGCAAATTCCATTAATGATAAAAGCTTCTCCAGTCTCTGGAAAAAATCTAACTTTACTGAGGCTAGGTCTACACTACAGTGGGGGGGTCGACCTAAGATACGCAACTTCAGCTACGTGAATAGCGTAGCTGAAGTTGTGTATTTTAGGTCGACTTACCTGGCTGTGAGGACAGCGGCAAGTCGACCGCTGCTGCGCCGCCGTCGACTCCGCTGCCGCCTCTTGCCACGGTGGATTTCCGGAGTCGACGGCAGAGCGATCAGGGATCGATTTTATCGCGTCTTCACTAGACGCGATAAGTCGATCCCCAATAGACTGATTGCTACCCGCCGATCCGGCGGGTAGTGAAGACGTGCCCTAAATCATTAATCTCAATGACTATGTGACCTTTAACATACCAAGCGGATGAGTACAAGCACGATTTTTCATATAGAGTATACTACTGTATCCTGATACAATGGATTCTATTTAAACTGGACGTGGATTGTCTTGACTATTGGGAAACCCAGGTAAGAATCAGTTTCTTACACCAAACTGGCTTTCTGAATAGCCTTATATATCATTTAAGCCAGAGAAAGTAATCTTTTCTTGGATATTTTCCAGTCCCTTTTTCGCTCCCTGATATGCCGTCTATATATCCTCTCTATGGAGATATATCCTCTCTATGGCCCTCATCCAGCACATGTGTAAATTTAAGCCACTCAAGTGCTTTGCAGAATCAGGGTCAAAATTCTCCCCTTCCTTTCTCCCTGAGCTTCCCCTCTACTTGGTAAAAAGTAAAGCCTGTTCTGAAGGGACACCAGGCTTTGCCCAATGCTGTCTTAACCAGTTGGCACTGCACTACTGCAGAACCCTGATTAATAACCCTGAAAGCTCTTTTTGCAGTAACAGCATTTTGGCCCTTTGACAGAAAACACTAGCTTTGACAATGAGGACTTGGAATTGCCTGTGTTTAGCGTTCTGTGCTTAAGCTGCTTGATGGAATGCCTAGGCTGTCCTGTTCTCCTTATGTCACTTACTTTTCCTCTCACCTTTAATTCTAAGGAATTTCTGGGCTTTCATCCATTTGAAATGTTTACGTGTAAGTTTCTTGTGGGACGTACCGCACAAAGTTTTTTATGGTGGAGAAGAAAATGTTTTCCAAAGCCCATTTATATTCTTTGTAAAAATCCATGCCAGTCTCCAAGACTCTCATTTTAAGCTTTTATTTTGGAGCACAGAGACTCAAAGAGCAGCCCATCAAGTGCACTAACACTGTAGAAAGTCAGAACACAGCTATACCTATTTTTAGGAAGCAAAGCTGCTGATTTCTGAGACCATATCCTAGAGTTTGCTGTGGACCTCTCTGTAATTCAGAAACTGCATGTTTTTCCTGCAAGCCTGCCACCATGATCTTCAGGACCAAAATGTGTACTCTCCTCCCCCAGGCCATGTATGATAAAAATATTAACCAACTAAGATGGAATACAATATACATTCAAGCCTAACTGATCACACATATATTCTGAAGTAACAATGGTAAATTATTTGGGTCATTGCTATGAAAGAACACATACTCTTTTACATGAGTTCCTGTTTTAAAGAAAATAAAGACTTTTCAGGAACACTCATGTCTTCTGCTAATTAGCCTATAAAACAGGTGCAGCTGTAAAGCTCTGACTATTGAGCGATAACGTGGCTTAAAACATGGTATGCCCAGAGCCTCCATCTTTGAGGGACACCGTTAAGGAAAGTGGTGTGAATAAATACAGACGGGGAACTCTATGTGTCATGTTACTGAGCCACATTCATCCCCAGTGAGGAACTTGTGCCACCATGTTTAGCCATAGAGACTATTTGGAATGTGAGAACCTGCCCTGAAACATACCACCACAGGCATATAACTTATAGCTGTGCTCATGGCACTACACACATAACAATGGCCTAAAATGAACACTATTGCTAGAACTGATACATCTCTCCAAACTCATGGATTGCTTGAGTGTGACACTGCACATGATGTGGGCTATATGCACTCTGCCAGCACAGCCTAGGTTCTGGGCTCACATCTGTGGTAATTGCCTGTGGCAGGAGTGCCATACAGGGAACATCATGTAGCCCCTGCTCCTCCAGGAAACTTGGGACTGACAGATGCAGCATCCAGAACAGGCAGGGCCAGACCAGCTGGGAGATGTGTTGATTTACAACCTCTCATAGACAGGCTTTGCTCGTTGAGTTCCTGCGCAGCCCAGCCAGGATTTAAAAGCAGCACTTTCCCCAGTGGTGAATCCTCCATCTGATGTAGCTGGCCCCATAGGCACAGGGTTGTGCAAATGTAATGGGTAGAAGTGGCTTTGCAATTAAAATAATTAGAACAGGGACCTTAGTAACAATGGCTCCAATCCTGCAGTGAGCTTTCTGTGGATGCAGGGGTCTTCCCCTCATGGAGCTCATTGCAGGATTGGAGCCTATGTTTTGAAAATACATAGTTCTTAATAGTTACTTATTTTCCCAGCTTCTGTGTGGGTCATGTGTTCTTGTCTGACTATTCGCTCATGCAGTTTTGCTTAACCTGGAAATGTCAAAGACAACCAAAAGTCTAACTTAAGATCTGCACAATGTGAGTAAGTATGGCTTGGCAACATGGTACAGACAAGAGTGGGTAGATTGGGATCCTAGCCTTCCTTCCTCTGTTTGGAGGGCTTTGGAGATGCACTTCTGGGGGCAGAGGATGAAAGAGAGTGTCAAATAAGGCCAATGCTGCGATGGTGGCAGCAATTAGTGAGCAAATGCTTATGAACAAGTTCAGCTGTGATTAAGGGGATCAAGCTATTCAATGCAGTGTTTCCGCACAGTGAAATTCAATTCAGGAGCTGGAAAATAAATCCTGATTGCTGATTTCTTCAGTAAAATGTATGTTCTGACTTTTCAGGAACACTCATGTCTTCTGCTAATTAGCCTCAGCAGACATTTTCAACTGGTGAGTGCTCTGTAACAATATAAACAGTACAACAGAAAGAGCAATAAAGCTTGAAATATGGACTATATATTTAAGACTAGTTCAAATCTTGAATTTTCTAGGGCATGCTAATGTATGATTAAGAGTAAGATTAAGGTTGCCTCCTGACATTTTCCAACTGAGTCTACAAAAAGAAAAAAATTGCTTTCTGCTAATGTGCAGCTCTCAAGGGGCTGGGATTGTTCTTTCTCTCTTGGAACAAAAAACATGCTCCACTTACAGGCTATATATCTGACATTCCAAAAAAAGGCATGCAGTTCTTGAAAGAGCCACTCATACCTCCATTGACTCCGTTTACAGCTCCACACTCCATTCCAGTGGATCTGTGTGAATCTGAAAACAATGATTCAAGTCGAATTACAGCTTTTTCCAGCCTCTCCATCAACACCTGTGTCTCCGCCATTCTGAAAGACAAAAGCAATGTTAGACATTTGCATATGAGCACGGTTTTACAGCACTATCATTCTTCTGTAGTTTTTGGTGATTTTAACTTTCATCAATTTCTAGGCTAAGGACAGGTTTACTGATCTCCCTTATAAAAATGACTTAGCTTAGGGTTACCATATTTAACAAATAAAAAAAGAGGACCCTCCATGGGGCCCTGGCCCCGCCCATTTCCCACCCC
>NW_020664409.1:5011923-5119888 GCF_002925995.2 Terrapene triunguis
GCAAATTAGGTACTTGGATATCCAAGTGACTGAAATATAGTTGTAAATAATTGTTGGCATAAGGTTGTGCCTGCAATCATTTGTACCTGCTATTTATAGATACAATATGGAACGCAGTTAAGTCTGGACTAAAAGTTAGGTTGTGAATGTACATTCTCTCCTTGGATTTCCTAGATCTTTCCAATCATTGTATATACTCTGGTAAGATTCTGTCTTGGTTGTTTTTACTAATGACTATACAGCTTCAATTCAAGAAACCAAGAAGGTCTTGTATTTGCTTCTTTAAGATCTGACCTCTCATCAGTTAATGTTGTCTTCTTTCCCTTCTAAAAGTACATGGTGTGAACAAAGCAAATAAATGGCTAGGTTTCAAAGCATGGAACCCTTCCCCCTTCATCATTTACTTAACAGGTTTCATGCACACATGTTCCATTTAAGGTTGTGAACATTTTATCCTAGTAAGTGACATCCAGGGTATGCGTATGTTATTTCCTAATAAACATAATTGCTAAAAGTGTTAATCCCTCAGAGATACCACATGTGTAATACTAGATTCCAACAAACTACATTTTATTAAGCTACACTAGCAACCAGAACAAACACCATTGTGCTACTTACCGGTCCCCATACTGTGGGAAGAGTGTCTAAAGTACTATTATTAGATAGCCAAATATGCAAAGAGGGTTTTTACCATTATTATTACTACATCTTTTAAATTTTTTAAAAAGATGTAACAGGGTATTAGGATCCTACACAGAGATGCAGAGCTCTTCTGCTGATTCAACTTGGCTGTCAGGCTAATGGGTCCTTTTAGCTCAACCCTAGTAGTTTAATAAGGTTTGTGAGTGACTGGGGAACAAGGAACTAGAAGCAAAGCCAGTGGATTCTACAGGGAAAAACCCTAGGAACAGACATTTTCAGAAAAAAGTGTTGGTTGAGGTTTATATTTTGTTCCTATTTATGTTAGCAATAAAGGCAAATCCTTGGACATGGGTAAGCTTGGATTAGATCCACTGTGCGTGTGTACTGTGCTAGGTGCAGGGTGGGAACTCAACCTGCTTACAATAGATGTATGCATTGTTCTTTTTGCAAAATTTAATCTGCATATCCAGTGAGTGAGTTGGACATAAACATTCCAAAAATTGTTTGTTTTTTAACATACCGGGTATTTTGTCTGAATGAAATAAGATAGATGGCACCAGGAGAGATTCCACAATGTGCAAGATTTTGTGAAAACATAAGAACTTTTTCTTAAAATGAGTATTGTTTACCCCTAAAAAAAACTACAGACTCTCTTCCTTCCACATTCTACACAAATCTCATGTGCTAAGGTCTAAAAGTGAAGTTGTAAAATACTCTAAAGTGAGGTTGGGCTGACTCATTATCTTGAAATAAGGACCATCTACAGTCTAAGTCAAGACAACTATCTGATGTAAAAAACACAGCTTTCCTTTTCTTCCCAGTAAAGACAGCCTACCTGAGCCTGGAAAAAGCCTGGAACAATATCTCTGAAAGGTGCTCACTAGGGTGTTAACTCAGATGCCCAATGATGATAATTAAATACCAACACTGTTAACTATTTCATGCATGTAAGAAAGGAGAGGGGGATCATAGACCTGCACAATTTACTGTGATATTTCATTTTGGTGTCACGAGTGGGTGGTGTTGGCAAGGGGTCACCATTTATTTTTTCTCCAAGCCCAAGGAGCCTAGCACAGCCTATGTAGACACGGGCAGAGCATATTTTATAGGCAGACCTTAAAATAGAATCACCATTCCTTCCACTACCCCCATCTGACTCTACCTACAAATATACTTATGTCTGTAACCTAGGAAAGAACAAAACTGCAGAATAACTTCTCTTGACACTCTTCATCTCAAATATTTGCCAACCTAGCAGACAAAGAAAGAGCAGCACAAATGGGCCTGCTCCCACTATCATTCTGTATGGCTGACGGGAGAAAACCATATTGCTTTGTCTCAAGTAGAAACAAGCTATAATGAGTCCATGAGGGTAAGTAGCACAGTGACATAAGAAAATAAAAAAGTGAAAAAATATGATGACAGTCAGAAGAGCAAAGATTCCAGTTTTGAACAGAAGAAAGGTGGTCCTTTCTTAAGTGTAGTTTTACTCTGAAAAGTAACTGTAAAAATAGTATCATAGGGTTTCTTGTTTAGTGGGTCTTTTTGATTCCTTACCATATTCACTCAGTTTAAAATTACAAAGATGGTTTTTTTTTTCCTAGCTGCCAGCCCCTTCAAAATGAGCCTGGGATCTGAAAGTCAAGCTGGGTCCTTTCTTTCTCACATATCTCCACCACACTACAGATAGTGCAGGGCAAATTCTGCCCTCGGTTGTTCCAGTGCAACCTCATGAGATGCAATTTGGAAGTTGTGCAACTAAATCCCTTGCACTGCTTGGAGAAATCACTATCATAGTCTCCAAATTATAGTGGCCCATGCATTTGCTCTCTGATAAGATGGAACTGCACTACAAACTATACAAAAAACAAGCCTCTAGTATTCTAAAAAGGTAGCATCTTAAAGCCAACCACAAAGGTATACAGGTTTAGAGTAGTATGTAGCAATCTATATCAGGAAGGCTTGTTTCATCTGCTAGCTAAGAAAGCAGTATAGCATATACTAAGTTAGGAGAAACATCCCAACATGTTCCTGGTATTCTTCTCAAACTGGAGGAGCATCCAATCATAGTTTAATTGTCATAAAACACAGCCAATGTAAGCTGAAATGCAAAAAATAGCTACTTTCCCCTGTAATTGACATGTAACCTCCTTTAAATTGTTACAGGTGTGTTGGTATTGCCTGGTGAGGAACCCAAATCTTTGCTGCTCCCCACACACAGGTTGTTCATAAAATGAGACCCCCACTGTGCCAGCCAATGGCTTATGGTTTTAGCGATTAATTCCCAGTCAGAGAGACACTAAGGGGCGGGGGGGAGGGGAGAGGAAGAATGGGACTAATTAAGTGCAGCAGAACCTATTTAGTTCCATCACCTTAAAAGGGGTGGGAGGGAAGAAGAGTAGGAGGAAGAAAAGGAAAAGAGTATGGGCGGTGAATTTGTGTCACTATAAAGCATAAGTGGAAGGAGGAGACAAAATGGGGATTTCTCTCACAGAAGACAGTGTGATAAGAACAGTGTGTTTGCCAGAAGCTCACATATGGCATGTTAGAGAAACAGAAGTGCTACCTTGTATGGTTAGTACTTTGTTTTTATGTTAACTCCATGGAAAGAATGTAGCTAGAGACATGCCAAATTAATGTCAATTTAGATTAAACAAGAATCCCTGCAATAAAACCCTACCTAGAGAGAGGCTGACTTTGTACTCAAACCTGAGCCTTTGGTGAGCTTTCTTCTCATTTTTGTCCTTGGCCCTGCTGCAGGTTGTTTTAGGAACAGTGCTATTAAGTGTAGAGGAAAGCTGTCTGAAAAAATGTTCTAAATATTTTTTAAAGAATTAATGCAATGCTTTTGCATTTTTATAGCATTTTGATTTTTTTTGCCAACATTTTGACTAGCTTTAACTGCCTTGGAAAAAACTAGGCAAAAAATGTGTGTGGGAGGGGGTTTTTTGGTTAAAATTTGAAATGGAAAAAAATGTCAGTGTTCGAAGCTTTTGACTGGTTCCAGTATGGTACAAAGTATAAAGGAACTTTCATATCTGTATCTTGATGGATACACATGATGGAAACTGATGTTCTATTAATAAAAAATGGGTCTTTTTAGTATAATATATTCTAGGCATACAGGATGGCATCCAAAAGGGTTTTTTCTGTGAGCTACACTCTTCAGGTACAGCGTTAAGTCTTAAAAGCCTTTTTATCAGACGAGAACTCTTTGGAGAAGGGAAAATCCTGACCTTTCCTTGTTTTCTCCTACTTATCCCCAAGCTTTTTTCCTTTGTTTGACTTCATAGAGTTGGTATGCAAATTGACTAGTACTGCAGAGCCTACCTACTGTGTGTTTGGTTTTTCTGTCACTCTTCCTCTTTCCTGTGTTTTGTCCAACAGACTAAAGTTTTAAAAAAAAATCCAAGAGGACAGTGTGGCATTTTTATATTTTGACAATATATAAAATATTGGGAGAGCTTTCATTTAAAAAAAAATCCCATCCAGCAAAACAGAGACTAAGATTAGAAACACATGTTAAGTTTCTTATCACATCCCAATTTAGTCTCATATAACTACAGGTAAGCAATAGCACATGCCAGGATAATTATTCAAGAATCTGTGTATGCACACACTGAATGTGCTGAGGTCTTTGAAATATTTTACTGATTCACATTTTTGAATACAGTATGTGCATATATATTTAGTATGCCTTGAAATAGCAGTTTATTCTCTAATTACACATGAATATCCAGTTGTTTAAAAAAAAAAAAAGAGAGAAAAAAACCTCCCATCCACAGCTGAATAATTCTTAATGCTTTATCAATGGTGATGACAAAGAAAAGTTCATTATTTAATGATCTACTGTAGCAATCAAGGATTGCTAATTTGATGGAGTTAAAATAACCAAGGCAACCCATTTCCTAGTACACCCTCCTAATCACTTATGCTTCCTTTTATGTCACTGTGTTCCCAGTTCTCTCCTTATCTTTTGTCTGGCTTCACTTGCTTCTCTTCGTTCTGTTCTAAGGATAGAACAAGAAGCAATGGGCTTAAACTGCAGCAAGGGAGGTCTAGGTTGGACATTAGGAAAAAGTTCCTAACTGTCAGGGTGGTTAAACACTGGAATAAATAGCCTAGGGAGGTTGTGGAATCTCCATCTCTGGAGATATTTAAGAGTAGGTTAGATAAATGTCTATCAGGGATGGTCTAGACAGTATTTGGTCCTGCCATGCGGGCAGGGGACTGGACTCGATGACCTCTCGAGGTCCCTTCTAGTCCTAGAATCTATGAATCTTCGTGACAATGAAGTGTAAGATTTTAAGTATTTTTCCCATCAATAGATATACTGTGTTCTTAGGCACCCCTTTGCCATGTATTAGCATAATACTTTTCAAGTAATCAAATCTATAGGGCTTGCAAGCCACTTAATTACATGCCACAAGTCCGATTACTGTATGCAGGCAAACTGCGCTGCTGAACTTGGAGAATATACTGTGGAGAATATACTGCATACGGCCACAGATGTTGGAGCTAGTGAAGTATGGCAACCTCATCCAATAAGATTGAATGGTAAAATCCTTAACTAAATTAGAATTCTATCTAACTTGTGCTTTTAAAATGCCTTTGTTCTACAGTAACTCCTCGCTTAACGTTGTAGTTATGTTTCTGAAAAATACGACTTTAAGCGAAACGATGTTAAGCAAATCCAATTTCCCCATAAGAATTAATGTAAATAGGGGGGTTAGGTTCCAGGGAAATTTTTTTCACCAGACAAACTATATATTATATAGATATACACACAGTATACATTTTAAACAAACAATTTAACACTGTTCACAGCTATGATGATTGTGAAGCTTGATTGAGGTGGTGAAGTTAGAGGGTGGACGAGGGAGGGATATTTCCCAGGGAATGCCTTGCTGCTAAATGATGAACTAGCCCTTGGCTGAGCCCTCAAGGGTTAACACATTGTTGTTAATGTAGCCTCTCACACAAGGAGCATGAACACGAGGGAGGGGAGACAGCACAGCAGACAGAGACAGACACCCCTTGCGTGTGGGGGAGAGAGAGATGCACACTGCCCCTTTAAGTAAGCTGACCCACTCTTAAGTGCATTGTCTTTTTAAGTGGTTCAGGTAGTTGGGGCAGCAGCTGCTGCCCCAGGCTCTCTCTGTCTCTCTCCGTCCGTGTCCCCTCCCTGCTCTATATGGAGAAGGGGTAAGCGGGGTGCAGGGGGGAGGGGGCACCCTGACATTAGCACCCCCCCTTCCCTCCTGCACAGCAAGCAGGAGTCTCGGGGAGCAGCTCCAAGGCAGAGGGCAGGAGCAGCACATGGCAGTGGGGGGAGGGACAGCTGAACTGTCCAGCAATTGTTAGCCTGCTGGGCGGCTGCAGCACAGGGAACTTAGGGGGAGCTGATAGGGGGGCTGCCAGTCCACCCTGGTTACAAGCCCCCAACAGCTAGCTGAAACGGGCTGCTCTTCCTGCAAGGAGTGAACAAAGCAGGCGGCTGCCAAAGACGTTAGAAGGGAGCATTGCACAACTTTAAACAAGCATGTTTCCTAATTGATCAGCAACGAAACAATGTTAACTGGGACGACTTTAAGAGAGGAGTTACTGTATTTAAAAGGGTATGCTCCCCAATGCAAAGAAGCTGTCAGTGTTTCACTTCTTTGACCAGCCAGAATTATGGTAACCAACAACAACAAAAAATCATGGTAGGAAAGAAGACAATAGTCTCTAGGCAAAACTTCCAGAACTGGCAACCGTTAAGTTGCTGTTACTACCACTTAGGGCAAACTTGATTGTTTCTCTATAGCAGGGGTAGGCAACCTATGGCACGCGTGCCGAAGGCAGCACGTGAGCTGATTTTCAGTGGCACTCACACTGCCCGGGTCCTGGCCACCGGTCCGGGGGGCTCTGCATTTTAATTTAATTTTAAATGAAACTTCTTAAACATTTTAAAAACCTTATTTACTTTACATACAACAATAGTTTAGTTATATATTATAGACTGATAGAACGAGACCTTCTAAAAACGTTAACATGTATTACTGGCACGCGAAACCTTACATTAGAGTGAATAAATGAAGACTCGGCACACCACTTCTGAAAGGTTGCTGACCCCTGCTCTATAGTATACCCTAGCTCTCGAGAATGTCCATACTCTGCCAAATCCTGCATTCCTCATTCAATTTTGTTTTATTCAGACAAAATGTGCTGTCAATGGCTAATCTTTTCTAAATAAAGGAATGCACATCACATTCTCCCATTCAAATCTGAGTATGTGAGTATTACATGTAGGGCAGCTTTACAAAGCTGCAGTGGAGAAAAGTCATAGAGCCAGCTCCTCAGCGGGTGTAAGTGGGCATAGTTCTATTGAAGTCATTAGAGCTGCGTCTGTTTATTATAGCTGAACATCTGGCCTTTACTTACTCATCTCTGAAATGCTCTATTTAGGGTATGTAGTGCCCAGGCTCTTTATTCTAGAGTCCATCTATGTAGGAACAGAAGCTTTCCTCTCTCCCTTGCCTCTTGTCTCTGAGGGAGCTCATAGCATTCCCTTCAAAACTCTTCTCTTTGCTTGATTCTTTTAATATATTGCTCTTAAAAATCCAAGTTCTCTTGAAAGGTTAGCATGTGGAACCAAAATCTGTCATGATATTTTAGAACCCATAGCATGTTGATTTCATGTTGTTTTAGAACCCATAGCATGTTGTTCTCAGTGATACCTGATGACAGAACAAGGAGTAATGGTCTCAAGTTGCAGTGGGGGAGGTTTAGGTTGGATATTAGGAAAAACTATTTCACTAGGAGGGTGGTGAAGCACTGGATTGGGTTACCGAGGGAGGTGGTGGAATCTCCATCCTTAGAGGTTTTTAAGGTCAGGCTTGACAAAGCCCTGGCTGGGATGATTTAGTTGGGGATTGGTCCTGCTTTGAGCAGGGGGTTGGACTAGATGACCTCCTGAGGTCCCTTCCAACCCTGATCTTCTATGATTTAAGAGAAACCAGGCAGGAATTCTCCTGCAAGTTCAGGAGGTAGGTAGACACGGGTAAGTAGCTACTCTGCTGCTATTAATACTGCACTCCGTGGGCTGTATCAGCTGTGGCTTCACAAAGCCTGATTCAATTCCCACTAAAGTCAGTGGAAAGACTCCAATTCTCTTCTAAGAAATTTATATCGAGTTCTAAGTGAGGCCGGTGGCATATTAACTGACCACACTCTCTTAGCCCACTTCCCACCACACCCAAATCCTCTTTCATGCTACCACAGAGAAACATACCATGGATTCATGGAGCACTCCTCTGTCCTGCCCCTGCTATTCTAGTACTTAAGGATGGGGAAGGAGCCTTTCTTCAAAAGGAGGTAGAATAACATTATTTGAATCTGACTTAAATTAATGAGAATTGGTCCATTTCTGTAAGAGAACTAGGGTAGACTTTTTAACTGGTACTAGTGGATTGAGAAAGGAGGATGGAAAACAGTTACCATGTATATACTACATGATCCAATAAATTTCACAATCAGAAAATGAGGACAGTTCAGCCAATCATAATTATAAAATCCATCACTCATGGACCACATTAGGTCTGAACTTTATAAGCAGAGGAAGCACTTCATTCAATATGGGAATGCAGCCACTTCTGGTGTGACATATAGCATTGGTCTAACAACTCACAGTAGTTTAGAACAAGTGAAGAATACTGCCATATCCTGTTTAAACTACAAAAGAAATGGCAGTTGGAAGAATGTCTGGAATAGGGCTAGGACAAGGTGGGTACTATTATTACTCTTGCAAAAAGCACTGTGGTCTTTACTGATCACAAGTAATCAGGCCCTTTTTTCATGTCTCGTTCCAAAGACAAAGGCTCTAATACCACAGTGTCTCCAGAACTATGCTGGGGCATGTGTTCGCTTCTGACACAGAATGAAGAGTGCCACCTACTGAATTACCAACATTTCTTATAGCACCTTGGTTTCTATCTGAAGATCTTCCCTCTTAATAGTGACCAAGCTCAACCTTATTCCGTTTATGAGAACTAACCGGCATATATCCCAGGGTGACAGAGTTGTACGCAACTTATCCCACATCAGAGTTTCAATGTCTGGCATTATGAACTCCAGAATGACCAAGTTAGGCCTGATTAGGTCTTGTTTAACTTGACCATTTGTACAGTTAACCTTTTCTAACATGGCTGCTCTGATTGACATGAAATCTTCATATGGCTGAATTATTCTTTTCCCTAAACCACTGGTGGTTAGGTGCAGAATGTGTTGAATCAGTGTCTTGCTTCAGAAAAATAGCACATTAATATGTAGTTACATTGATGGAAAAACTGGACTGAAATATTACAAATCCTATGCTGTAATAGGATTTGAACTCACTGCCTTGGAACTAAATCAGATACTTTAGCCAATTATGTAGTTGGCCACTTATCTACCTTTTAACTAGGCCACAAACGTTATTCATTGGGCCAGTGATTCCCAATGCACAGTAGTACCTGCACATCAGGCTTTTATAATTAGTACTCTTGACTGTTCCAGCCAGCATAAGTCTTGAGATGCTGAAGACCACCGGCCACCACTGGCTCAACACCTCATAAGAGTGGGTCACTCTCTTGTATGTGTGTTAACACTCGATGAAACGTCCTCTTGCAACCATGAGACTGAAGTCTTCAGCAGCCCAAGTGCCACTGTCAGGGTATGTCTACACTACCCGCTGAATCTACAGTCTAGACGCGATAAATCGATCCACGAGTGCTCTCCTGTCAACTCCTGTACTCCACCGCCGCAAGAGGTGCAAGCGGAGTCAATGGGGGAGCGGCTGCAGTCGACTCACCGCAGTGAAGACACCGTGGTGACTAGGTCTAAGTACGTCGACTTCAGCTACGTTATTCATGTAGCTGAAGTTGCGTAACTTAGATTGACCTCCCTCTCCCCCCACCCCCAGTGTAGACCAGGCCTAAGTTAATATGTATAGATGAACTAGAGGTACGTGCAAAGACTTAGTGCCTGAACAAGCTCTCACTGATATCGATAGTAGTCTGACTGGGCCCTTAGTCTGATAAACTATTATCCATTTTCCAAATGATTTGGGAACTCTTGGCATAGACTAGACAGCTTTGGTTACCATTCATGGGAATTTATAACTGTTAAGTTAGCTATACAAAATAACTTTCCTTTTGCATTCCAAATACAAGAGAAACTTCTAGAATTAAGAGGAAAGAATTTTCAAAAAATGAATAATGCAGCCAAAGTCTCTTCCTTAGTTTGTTATAAGATCTACGTGCCTGAAAACTTAGTGCAAGTCCGGGTTAACTTACTGTTTTGTTTGCCTAATAAATGTGAGAAGTAAAGGAATTTTCCCAATTTTTACTATAAAAGTGTCTTTTTAAGACACACCTACTAAAATTCTTTTTTTTTTTTTTGCATGTGATTTTTAGGGCAATGAAGTCTTCGCAAAACCACAGTGAACATTCCATTAAAGGTACTTGGCATGCCAGCATTCTTCCTCTCTGGATCTCAAAGCATTTTACTAAGGTGGGTAAATGTCCTTATTCCTTAAAGACTGTAAACTGAAGTATAGCAAAATTAAATGACTTGCATCAAGTCACACTAAAAGTCAGTGGTAAAGCCAGGAACAAAATATGGGTCTCCCGACTTCCAGTCCTCCTGCCCACTCCACTGGGCCACATTCTTTCTCCAGTCTATGATAATTTAGGGTAAAATCCCAGATTCCCATCAAATGTAGTCCTGTATAGATGGTAATTTTAGTGTTCTTTTGGGGCCACTATCAGGATTGTCAGTATTGCTCTTGCAAGAGAGATTTAGGTGAGTTATGGTTTGGAATGTGGAAGTCTGATATGAACATAGGTAAACAAATATTTCTTTGTTTATACTTTAGTTAATATAGGATCTTAGTATACCAAGATCACTCACCATTAGCTATAGGACTGAGGATACTAAGCATTTTTTTCACTTAAGTATTTGCTATTGTCTACAATGGATGCCTAAGCCATGTAATGTGTTAGACCTACTGTAGTAAATAATGCACACCTTTTTCATTTTTATTTAATAGAGAAAACATATTTTATTCATTACACTTAGAGTTCTGCCTATGCACCGTCTAGATCTGAGCAGTGCTTACTTTCTTGAGGGAGAAGAGGTTGATGAATCACAGAAATATTCTAAGGACCCTGTAACATTTTATTACAACAAAGATCTAAAATGTCATATTATTCTACACACCTTGCTTCCCTATAGAAAAAGCACTGTTCATAGTATTACATTGTTTAAAAGCTTCCCCTGTTCTCCCCCCCCCTTCAATTTTGTTATGAAATTCTTGTTTTAAAGTTTATAGTGTTAAACAAAAGCTAAAGGAAACTTTACCGTTCTGTGAGCTGTAAACAAAAGAAAAACCTGCTTCAATATGTCTGAGGCATAAAAATTAGGATGTGAAAATATTCACTTTGCTAATGTATTAATACCTTATGCAATAAGGACATCTTTGAGAAAGTATTTAACAGCTTGCAATTTTGTGGGGGTTTTAACCGCTCCCACCATCTATAATATACTTTTAAAAATACCACTCACTCCCTGAAATATGAATGGTTTGCAGATAATGATTTCATAGAACAATGAAGCATGGTACCCACTGAACCAAACACCACTTTTGTCTTTATATCCTGCAGGATTTTTTAAAAACACAGTAGTCCCCTTTTTTTAAACAACTGTTAATATAGCTGCCTCTAGATCAATGTTTTTTTCTTTAAATATATTCTATCATTGTATTAGTCATTAGTCATTTTTTTCAAAAGTCTTTTATTTAAATTTTTTTACTGATTATGATTAAATTTGGTCTGATTTGATATAAGCCATCAGCTGTGTTCGTCTATTGCAAACATATAGCTCTAAATTCCCAGTCATTAAAAAAAAAGACATTTATTTTATAGTCTTTCAGGTGGGCTCATGATTAATTCTACTCTGCTATTGTGCAAAATGAATCTGTCGAGAGCATTCCTTTAAAATGTTAATTTATTTCAAAATGCAAGGTGTAGGCTTTGAGTTCCTTGATTCTTCTCTCTTGACCCACCTCCCGCCCCCAACCTTCCTCCTTTTGGTTTTGTAGCATCCCTATAAGTAGTGTCTCTCTGTTACATGTCCTCCCTTGCGATAGTATATCCTAAATTGCTCTTTAACCCTTTGCTTTCCACGAAGCTATACCTGTAGGCTAATCACTAACCTAAATCTCTTGTCACCTAAAATTTTGCTTCTGTGGCTCTAGGTGTTTCCTAGCACAATTTAAGCCTAGCCACCATCAAACAGTCCTGGCTCCTGAACAAAATTAGCCAATCTTAGTTTTGCACTGTCCGAATCAGCAGGGCATCACTTGACACCTTCAGATCTAAAGGAACAACCAGACGGTTTCCGACAATCTCTTAGAAAGACAGGGTGATGCGGGTGTGGGGTTTCTAATCCAATAAACCTTATGGCTCTATCTACCCTCAACAAGTCAAATCCTGCAGTGCTGCTCTCACGGGCTGTCACACATCTTCCCTCCTCCTCCTCATCAGTTGAATACGAGGTTGAAAAGCAGAATATGCAGGTACAGCTGTAATAATAAAAGCCCTGGTTCTCTGGAAGCGCTTCTCTGGTGCTGCGTGCAGCTGTCAGCCTGGCTTCAGTGGGGACGGGGGGTGGGGGGACGGGAGAGGTGATGTTGGGGCTTTTCAGGGGCTGAGCCGAAAGTTGAAGAGCGGGCCGGGGCCCTGGCCAGCAGCGGGCCACCGCCCAGAGCATGTGGGGGAGGCAGCACCAGTGTGCAGAGCTGACCCAGATAGAGGAGGCAAAGGCAGCTCTGTCGCTATGCAGCCCCGCCCCCGAAGCCCGCAAGGGCAGCACTGCTTGGGGATCATGGTACAATAAACCCCCTACCGTCCCCCTCAGCATCCCTCCCTCCCCCAAGATGTCCTCTGCAGGCAGCAGCCGCTTGGCAACGCAAGGCCCTCTGCACGGCCCCCTGCGGCCGCCGCTCCGCCTCGCGCGCGTACACACACATACCGCCCCGCTCCGGATCGCCCCGCAAGGCTGCCCCCACCCCAGCCCTCCTGCGGCACCTCCACAGCGGGCTCCGCCCGGCCCGCTCTGGAATTACCTGGCTGGAGGAGCCCCCTGCTCGCGTCCTCGCTGCGGGGAAAATCCCTGGCCGCTGCCGCCTCCTCTTCTCCGTGGGAGCTGGTGTCAGTCAGGCCGGCAGACAGACACGCACCGCAGCTTCCGGGAGCGCCAAATAAAGCCAAGTCCAGCAAGAGAGAGATGGAGAAAGACAGCAAAGGGGGTGAGGGGCTGTGTGAAAATGGAGAGAGAGCGAGAGCTGCCTCTCACCAGCTCCACCAACCGCCCTGTGTAACAGGCGGAGAGGAAATGGAAAGCTTAGCACATCACTAGGGAGCAGGCAGCCTGGGAGGAGGCTGGGAAAAGTGGGCTCACCGAGGCCAAGGGGAAAGACAGCAGGTGGGGTGGGGGGAGTAATGGAGCAGGCGTGGGAAGCAAGGATCTGGGGTAATACCTTGCCCTGAGTCAAAAGCTGGGCAAGAGAAAAGGAAATCTACTGTGCCTGGCTACCCAGGGCAGTCCTGCCTGGTCTTTCCTCTCTAATACGGAGGCAAGGTGGGTGTGAGGTAATAACACCTTTTATTGGACCAACTTCTGTTGGTGAGACAAGAAGCAAGTTTTGGAGCTCTTCTTCAAGGCAGGAAAAGAGCTCTCTGGAGTGCCAGAGTTTGTCTGTCTCTCTCCCTCTCCAACTGAAGTTGGTCCAATATAAGATGTCACCTCACTTACCTTGTCTCTCTCTCATATCCTGGGACCAGCATGGGTGTCTGTAACAACAGTGCCCTTCATTGTCTCTCAAACATAAGGGCAGATTCAGTCCAGGTGGAATTCCGCTGAAGTCAATGGAATGAGGCGTGGTCTATGCTAGAGGAGTTATAAGGGTATAAATATGTTGGTTAGTGCCATGGGGTTTTTTGTTTGTTTTACTGTAAAAGCCATGGTGTGGATGCAGTTGTAGCAGTATAGCTTATTTTGATTCCTGAAATGGAATAAGCTATAACAGCACTTTTATAATGATAACTGCATCCACACTGGAATGGGGGTTACTGCTTTAACTATACTGGTATAATTAAAGCATCAAAATTTTCTAGTGTAGATAAGCCCTTGTGCTAGGGATGAAGTTGTGTGCTTTAGGCTAAATGGAAAATGCTATTACTCTGCACTTAGATAGCATTTGTCATCAGAGGATCTCATATTACTCATGTCCATCATCCTGTGATCTGCTCTATCTCTAGGTCTCAGTAAGTTAAACATCTGCAGTTAAATGTAGAGGGGGGAAAAGCGGAATGTTTTTAAATTCAGGAGGCCTAGAAAAGGCAGTTTGCCTCTAAAAGGAAAATAATTGCCTGACATAAAAAATATTTATTTTTATAGTCAACCACACAGTTGGGATGTGTGGCAGTTTCCCCTGTTGTAGGTACATATATATTTAAAAAGTCCTTCTGTAACAATGTAGATGATTTTCTAGAATTTAATTTAACACTATAAAATATGGAAAATAAAATGTTTGTTTTGATTTACATAAGTGTTAATTGGCATTGAGGAAACTATACATTAATGAAGTACTGTCTAACCAATTCAGCAGAGCTATATATTTGTACATGGTGAGATATAAGAAAATATGATAGAGAAAAGCTGATGGCAAAGATCAACAAAAAATGTCTTGCAAGCCAAACTGTCATCTTGCTGGATAGTGAATTAGTTCATTACTAACAGGAACTGGTGCTGCATCACCATATACACAATTATGAAAATATATCTATTTGGCTCGTAGGCTTGTTGATCAAACTCCTACTGAATCAGTAGAATGAATCCCATTTACTATACAGGTTTTAGGAGGGAAACAGATTTATATGAACTGAAGTATCGCAGATACTCACAGATAGAGCATAGAAACAAGACTTAAATGAAAAGAGGGAGACAAGAGAAAAGAAAGTATGGAGAAACAGAGAGAAATGGAAAGATCAAAAGTTTACTGAATATATTACATTCTGAAAGATCCATTTGAACGTTCCTTTGTAGTCTGGGGAGATAATAGGTTAATGTGATAAACAGAAGGTTCAAGATGATAAAATGTAAACAGATTTCTTCCTTCCAAATGATGGAAAGTTCATTTGAGACAATGGAATACTGTCAAGATCAAAAGAGATTTACAAGCAAATTATTAAACGATCATTTGTAAGCACCTGGAGGAAAATAGGATTATAAGGAATAGTCATAATGGATTTGTCAAAACCAAATCATGCTAAACCAACTTAATTTCCTCCTTTGACAGGGTTACTGACCTAGTGGAATGGGAGGAAGCAGTAGATGTGATATACCTTGCTTTTACTAAGGCTTTTGACACAATTCTGCATGACATTCTCAGATGTAAACTAGGGAAATGTGGTCTAGATGAAGTTACTATAAGATGGGTGCACAACCAGCTGAAAGACCATACTCAAAGAGTAGTTATTAATGGTTTGCTGTCAAATTGGGAGGTCATATCTAGGGGGGCCCTGCAGGGGTCAGTCCTGGGTCCGATACTCTTCAGTATTTTCATTAATGACTTGGATAATAGAGTGAAGAATATGCTTATAAAATCTGTAGATGACACCAAGCTGGGAGGGGTTGCTAGCACTTTGGAGAAGAACATTAGAATTCAAAATGACCTTGACAAATTGGTCTGAATTCAACAAGATGAAATTCAATAAAGACAAGTACAAAGTATTTCACTTAGGAAGGAAACATCAAATGCACAGTTACAAAATGGGGAATAACTACTGAGGTAGCAGTACTGCTTGAAAGGATCTGGGGGTTATAGTGGACCACAAACTGAATATGAGTCATCAATGTGATGCAGCTGCAAAAAAAGCTAACATGATTCTGGGGTGTATTAACAGGAGTGTTGTATGTAAGACAAAGGAGGTAATTGTCCCATTTTACTCAGCACTGGTGAGGCCCCAGCTGGAGTATTGTGTCCAATTCTTGGCATCACAATTTAGGAAGGATGTGGACAAATTGGAAAGAGCTCAGAGGAGAGCAACAAAAATGATAAAATGTTTAGAAAACCTGACCTATGAGGAAAGGTTGAAAAAACTGGCCATATTTAGTCTTGAGAAAAGAAGACTGAAGGGCGACCTGATAACAGTCTTCCAATATGTTAAGGGCTGTTATAAAGAGGCTGAAGATCAATTGTTCTCCATGTTCACTGAAGATCAGATAAGAAATAATGGGCTTAATCTGCAGCAGGGGAGATTTAGGTTAGATATTAGGAGAAACTTTCTAACAATAAGGGTAGTTAAACTATGGAATAGGCTTCCTAGGGGGATTGTGGAGTCCCCATCACTGGAAGCTTTTAAAAACAAGATGGAAAAACACCTGTCAGGGATGGTCTAGGTTTACTTGATCCTGCCACAAGTGCTAGGGGCTGGACTTGATAACTTCTTGAGGTCCCTCCCAGCCCTACATTTCTATGATTCTATAAGCAAAAATACAATACATCTAGCCAAGCACTATGGTTATAAACATCACCCATTTGTATTATAGACTCAGAAATTAGAGATGGAAAAGACCTAATAGGTCAATCCCCTTGGCAGAGTGGGACTGTTCACTTGGGTACCAAGATCATAGGTGCTCTATAAATATAGTTCCCTACAATATATTTTCTATTGCTTTGTTCATTCTGGTTTCAAACATCTTAAACAGGAGCTACAGCTATCAATAAAATAAATGAGAATGGGCATCCATCACTTCCTTTAAGAGAGGCCTTGTCTACGCTACTGGGGGAGATTGATCTAAGTTACGCAACTTCAACTACATGAATAACGTAGCTGAAGTCGAAGTAGTTGGATCTACTTAACGCAGGGTCCACACTATGTGATGTCGACTGGAGACGCTCTCCCATCGACTCCCCTTACTCTTCTCGTTCAGGTGGAGTACAGGAGTCAACGGGAGAGTGATTGTGGTCGATTTAGCGGGTCTAGACCCACTAAATCGACCGCTGATGCATCGATCGCTGCACGTCGAACCCCCAGTAAGTGTAGACAAGCCCAGAGTGTTGCATGACATCAACAGCAAAGGGAACAGCAACACATGGTAAATTCAATAAGAGGAGAAAATGAATATGATATTGTAAATGACCTTGAAATACAGAGGAAACCTAGTAGAAACAAAAGACCTAAAAACAAGTGTGTGTCAAATTATACAGTCTTAAGAGCCATGTCCACATGCATCCGAAGAAGTGGGATGTAGCCCACGAAAGCTTATGCTCAAATAAATTTGTTAATCTCTAAGGTGCCACAAGTACTCCTGTTCTTTTTATGTCCACTTCTGTTGCTATGTAAATAATAAAAATAATATTAAAAGACAATACCAGGAAATAGAATTCTTATTAATGGTCTTCTAAAAAGGATAAAAGACCTGCAAAATAAGTCTTATGAGCCTATTTGTAGTTTACAGAATACTGTATATGCAAAGGTAATGAACAGATGACTCATTATAAACCATTTCAACCTCTCAAGAAAAAAAGACAAGCTTTGGATTGCAATAGAGCAGGTGATATGAAACTATATGATACTGCCTTCAAATGGAAATACGTGTGTACGTAAGGATTGCAGGATCAGGCTATAATGGCTGAGCACTCTGCCCATGATCCAGCAAAACATTTATCCAGGTGCTTAACTGAGTTGTCCCATTGACGTCAATAACAAATAATAATGATTACCTTTCAGCATGTGCTTAATTATTTTTCTGGATTGTCAGTGTGTTCAGTCTCTTTCAGGATAAAACCCTAAATCTTCAGAGAGACTTCAATACTACTTATTAATTTATGGAGGCCTGTCCTACAATTCTTACTCAAGCAAAAGTCCCATTGAAATTAACAGGCGCTTTGACTGAGTTAAAAACTGCAGTAGTAGCCTCTTGCTAGAAAATTTCTAAGATTAAATTTTAATGCTGCATGAAGTCTGTTGTGTTGTATTTTAATGGATCATGTTTAATATACCTTTGGTTGTATCATTTTTTCATTTTGATTTTTGACTTTCACACAGATTGTTGCTGCACCCAGGGCTTACATACTTTAGTTCCTTTTCTGGAAGAAAGAGTAGTTCTGAAATTCTGAACAGATCCCACAATGAACTACAGAGTCTGCTACAGAGATATTCTATGTCAAGCTCTATAAAATAAGAGAATTATATTCTATTAAAAAATACTATGATGCACTTTTTTACCTGCATACTCATTTTTACAGAGAAGGAAAATGTTAAAAATCCTCTCCTCAATCCCTATAATAATGCACTGGGAATAAAATTACAAAGCATATGTTTGAATTTGTACTGTTGAAAATTTTACCAGTGACATAAGCCATATCTGAATGATAGATGAAACTTGGAAACAAACAAATATGGTTATTAGTTACCTTGATTTTATAAAGGCTATTTTGTTGAAGCATTGCAGAACAAAATACCATTGATTAATATTAATTAGATATTGATTTCAAGCCAATATATGTATATAACACAAATGGGAATAGCTTATTGAGAACATCTTGGCAGTTTGAATTGCGAGACATACCTATCTCATATTGCAATCTATTCAGGACATATCTTGATATCTTTCATCTATAAAATCTGCATCTTAACCTATTGAACCAAGTACATATATATAATTAATTAATTGAATGGAGCATTTTGTAGACACCTTGCCTGTATCAGATATCAAGATATGCAATGAATGAAAGAGATACTACTAAAAAAGCAGAAATATAAGCAAACTAGTTAAAAACAAGGGGAGAATCTGTCTTCATCCAATTTGACCACCTGTAAGAAAAGGTTAGAGCAGATTCAGATTACATGTAGTCTCAGATAGGGTATTATACTGCCTCTTTTTGGTCTCATTTACTTGTTATGTCTTATCTTTTAGATTGTAAGCTCTTTGGGGCAGTTACTGTTATTTAATGTATATTTGTACAGTGCCTAGCCCAAGAGGGTCGTGAGGTGGCTGACCTTTAAGTACGACCACATACAAATGTTAAATAATAAACACATGGTTAGCTTTAAGCATGTGGATAATCCTTTCCCTATTTAGCACAGCACATAAGCATTCCACATGTTTGGATATATCTACGTAGCAAAAGATATACCCAAACATGAGCTAGCCTACCTGAGCAAGCTTGAATCCAGCTAGCATGAGTAAAAATAGAGTGAAGACAGCATAGCATGGAATTCAGAAAGGGTTAGCAAGCCAAGTACACCTCTACCTCGATATAACGCTGTCCTCGGGAGCCAAAAAATCTTACCGCGTTATAGGTGAAACCGCGTTATATTGAATTTGCTTTGATCCACCGGATTGCGCAGCTCCGCCCCCCTGGAGCACTGCTTTACTGCGTTATATCCGAATTTGTGTTATATAAGGTCGCGTTATATCGCGGTAGCGGTGTACATACCCGGGTCCTTACCAGGCTTGGACTGCCCACAATGTGTTGTCTTCACTGATATTGTTACCTGTCCTAGCTGGATTCAAGTTAGGGCTAGCCTAACTAATCTATGCACAGCTTTTGCTTAAGTGGTCTGCTAATCAGAGATGGAATTACTCACACACTTAAAGTTCAGTAGATGCTTAAGTGTTTTGCTGAATCAGGGCCTTAATTTAAAAAAAAAGGTGTAATCTAGTGTCCTGAGCACTTTACTAACATAAATAAAGTTATTCGGGTGTCCGTTTCATTAAGTTCAGGGGACAGTTAACATGGGTAAAGCACAGGATAAGGCCCTAAATGTGCTCAGTTTTTGCATTGCGCTACTCCATCTCTGTGACGAAAGGATGGGTAATGATTTAGGGTTACAATATACAGGTATTCATTCTATTGCTAAAAGAAAAAGTCCTTCCCTACAATATTGCTTTTCTGAATCAGTTTCAAATGAAGTTTTATGTTTTCAATACAAAATAAATAAAAACACAACAAACACACACACAAACCCAAGTGTTTTCAAGCAGGGTTACTTATTTGAGAACCAGGAAAGGCAACAAAGAAAGAACAAATTCAGTTTTCATGAGAGCCAGCACAGTGTTGCTCTGTATGGATTTACAGCACACTGCCCCGCACCAGAGAGCTTTACATTTAAAGGTGCAGCACACACTGACCCAGACTAACTTTTTGATGCACTTCTGTCTCATTAGTTTGTAAGCTCCGATGAAACAATAACTCCAAAGCAGTTGTGTACTCTTAGCCATAATGGGCTATTAACTTTTTCAGCATCTCACTTTGAGCCCTATTGATCTTCCCATGCTTTTGGCTCTCTATTCTTTTCATTATTCTTTTCACCTATGCAGATTGGGTTCCTTTAAGAGATTGTCTGTATGTCTTAGTGGTATTGCAGTTGGATGGAATGAGGCACTACTTCCAGCATAGTAATTGAATGCACTGCCTCTGCTTTACGACAAACTCCAGCACTAGGCCACCATGCCTGCCCCAAATGCAAGTTATGAAGCATCTGAGTAGGGTAATTACAGCTAGTTAAGTGTCAGTGCTGGAAACCTGGTCATTGCTCAGGGCTTTGTAATCCATCTGTGCCTGGGGAGTAGATGTGAAAACCTGCTGCTTTCCGCATTTGAGAAGCAATACCAAAAATTCCACCTCTCTTCTCCAGACCACTGATTCTCCCTTGTTGGGTTCATTCAAAATGCCTTATCCAGGAGCTCCAATCATCCTCAGGCCCTGTAAGTGGTTCAGGCCTAAGAGTGTAAGGAGGGTTCTTACTCTCCCATAAATGGGCTTGTGCTGCGAGTCACAATCTAGCCATAAATAAATATCTCCTGTAGACAGATTGAGTAATTTTAGCACAATGAATGGCCATGTCAATATTATTATTTAGGTGATCGCACTCATGAAAGGTACTGAACCGAACTAACCCATATTTTTTTCCCCACAGAAGAGGATCGGGGCAGCCACAGTGTGAGCTTTCCCCAAACTCCATTACCTCTGTGCCTCAACCAAGAACTTGAAGAATCACATCTAGGATGCAGGATATCTCAGTCTCTGTGTCCTTCTCTGTCCTCTTAAATGAGCGTGATGACATGGATGCCAAGGTACATTACATTATATTAATTGTTCAGTTTAGTCTATCTGAATCAATATCTTTTACAAGTGATGGTTCTTTCTGCAGGATTTGTTATCGCTGAAGCCTTTTTTTCAAAAAGAAATCAAATGTAGCCTTACTTGGGGTCTTTGCAGTGTTGATTCATATTGGTCCTAGCCTTAAAAATGGCATTGTACCCAACATAAGCATGTTTAGTGTCCTATCAGCACAGTGTGTGACTGGGGACAATGCCTTTAAGGGCTGAGCTTCCCAGGCGGAGAATCTGTGTGAGGTGCTATGAAGCATCTTGTTATGCACAGCCAGTTGGAACTTGTTACCAGAGACAGAATAAAGCAGAGCTCTTGAAATCACCTGAAGCATTGAATGATCAATGACAACCACACAGTGGTTCTCAAACTGCGGTCTGAGAACTCCCTAACAACCTGTGAAAAGCTGGATGGGGCTAACTCACCTTGTTTCCAACAGATAAGATGAAAATCAAAAGAAAATTTAAAATAACATTAAATACTTTTCTAAGATTAATTTTCCACATCAGCGATTGATGTAGTTGCGACAGTAATGTCATGAATGTGAGAGAAGCGTCTGCGAGACAGTTGTTCTGCTACAGTGTGATCCAAGCTATGAAATCTAGGGTGGTCATTTTGTATTGTAAAATACTGGTGAAAAAAATAAAGGGCATCCTACAGACTTGACTCAGGCACAATTTTCATTCAGGTCAGTGAGCAAGGACTGCATGATTGGTGTAGGTATGCTCAGTCTTTCCATTATGATACTCCATCACTGGGAAGAAAGGACTGGTATCTTTTTAATTTTTCAATTTGCAAAGGGTTCTTTTATGGTCAGAGTAAAATAACTTCATCTGCAGTCTATGCTTTTGCCATTCAATTTCAGCAGAAGGTCATCTTTCTTTCAGTAAAAAAGAAATAATAATGTGTGTTCTCCCTTTGTAAGTATTGCAGTATGAGGGTCTTAACAGACACAGCTTTCTTCTTGTACCTTGGTTTTTGAATTGTGCTCATCTGTGGATGAATTTCTACAATGAAAATACAGAATACATAAAAAATAAAGAGAGCGAGAGGGAGGGAGGCTTTAAGATGAATGTTGGCATTGCAAAGGCTCTCATTCCATTTGCCGTATTTTGCTTTAAAAATGTAGCAAAAATTAATTCATATTGATGCATGAAAAATGGACTAGAATGATCTGTAGATGCTTCAGGCTCTAGGGGTGAAATCCCAGTCCCATTGAAATCAATGGGAGTTTTGCCACTGCCTTCAAAGGGTCCAGAATTTCACTCCAAGTTCCAAGACTAAAGATTGGCTTGAATAAAGATAGGCTAAAATATTTATGTAGGAAAGTTCAATACTATGTGTCAGAAATATTTTTCTTTTTATTTCCAAACCATTCCTTCATTTAATACCTCTCTTTCTCACACACCCCCATCCCTGTATTTACACTAGCTCTGTACCATATATAAAAAGGCTATAATTTTCCTTGGAAAAGGAATTGTTTGTTCTGCTAAATATTTCCTCTTCAAAGTTCTCTTATTAATTCCCCATCAAATATTCTATTCCAACATCTTTCAGAGAGAAAAGAAATGAACAAAACATTCTAAAGCTGATTTATGAATTAAAACATGAACATAAAAAACCCATAAAGGGTCATTACAAATTAGAACTTCAGGCCAGATTCTGATTTCAGTTACACCTGTGTAAATCTGGAATAAGTTCACTGACTACAGGTTTTGATCTGTGTAACGAAGATCAGAATTGGGTTCTTTACATTGTTTGAAAGATAAGCATAAGAGAGAGGATTTGAGGGAAATTTGGTATTTATTCCTGGAACAATATAGTGAATGATATACAAGAGATTTATGGGGAAAAGATATTAGTTTGTATAATGGTTAGATACCAGAATTAACATAATACAAACACTACAGTAGACAGAATATGGTTTGTAATGTGTGCATCTGCAACCACTTCCTTTATCACTTTTCTTCCCAAATATGTTGGTAAACTACAAATACTTTAAAAAGAAAGGAAAAAACCTTAGTGTAGCCACTAAAAAACTGTGGCACAGAGTTACACCACGTGTTCAATCTTTGACTCTACCTACTAACTTATATTAAATCCATAAATGAGATCAGTGAAGCGGCCTTTTGGCAGCATGCACCGAAGTTCAATGGGAGCCTGTCAGTCTCATCTGCAGGAGGTCATCTAGCCCAGCTGTTGAGTTGGAGTATCTCCAAGGATTTGTTGAAAGGGGACCCAAGCTAACTATACTTTTGTCTGTACAAGAAGGGTTCACACCTAGCATCTTACATTGAAGTGTTGTTTCCAAGTCCTATAGCTCATGGATGCTCATAAAACAATGTGGGATAATAACCAGAACAGTTTTATAGTATCTCCTTGAAGAAGGTGTAAAGAAATGTTTAAGGTCAAGATCATATTAAACACACATGTTGGTTCCACAACATTTAGACATATTAAAAATATATAAAAGACTGTTAAGTTACATCTCAGCTGTCAAGTATCAGAGGGGTAGCCATGTTAGTCTGGATCTGTAAAAAGCAACAGAGAGTCCTGTGGCACCTTTAAGACTAACAGATGTATTGGAGCATAAGCTTTCGTGGATGAATACCCACTTCGTCAGACGCGGGTCTCAGCTGTGCAATCCTGAAATCTCAACCTCTCTCAGCTTCTTCAGAAAATAGGTCTTCCTGTTCCACTTGGCTCATGATAACCAGGAGAACTGGTTTTCCATTTCTATAATCGGTTGCCTCCGCATGCAGTGCTCCATATCTTGATCACAATTGTTTTCTGCAGCTTCTGTGGGCAACCCCTTGTAGTCCGTTGCGGGGAGTGGCTCCTCCTCCTCCGGGTCTGTGGGCGGCCAATCCATCCCACTACATCTCCGAGGATCGCCTGACATGGGGAATCAGTGGGGCAACGGGAGACATGAGCTTGGGCCTGTGGTCAGGGCTGAATAATAAACACAGTTACGGAGCCCCAGCCACTGGTCGAGGTGGGGTAGCAAAGAATCTCACACTCAGGCCTGTACTCAGGCTGGGCAGCCAACAGTCACTTAGCCCAGACCCTTGATCAGGGCGGGGCAGTAGCGAGTCTAAGGGTATGTCTACACTACAGGATTAATCCGAATTTAGATAATTCGAATTTGGGAAACAGGTTGTATAAATTCGATTGTGCGCGGCCACACTAAGCACCTTAATTCGGTTTTTAACCACATTAATTCGGTGGTGTGCGGCCACACTACCCCATTAACTTAAACACAGTAATTCGGTGGTGTGCGGCCACAGTAACCCTAATTCGAATTAACAAAATCGATTTAGGCTCTATTCCGTTTGTCGAGGTGGAGTACAGAAATCGATTTAAAGGGCCCTTTAATTCGAATTAACTGGCTCTGTAGTGTGGACGGGTGAAGGGTTAATTCGGATTAACGCTGCTAAATCCGAATTAATCCCGTAGTGTAGACCAGGCCTAAGGGCTCAGGCCTGCACTCTGGCTGAGCAGCAAACAGTCAATCAGCCTAGGCTCTGGTTCAGAGCGGGGCAGTAAAAAAAGTCACTCAGCTCCAACCTGCACTCAGGTGGGGCTGCGAACAAAGTCAGTTAACTCAGGCTTTCCTTCAGCTAGCCTGAAGGAGGGGGAGACTGCCACCCACCACTTGGCTGGCAGGGGGGACATAGGCTCTCCCACACCACTGCGTCCTGGCCCAGGGCCCTAAGGGTGGCGGAGGGGTCTGCCACCGCTTCAGCGGGGATCCACACCGCAACACGCTGACTCACCCTCTGCCAGCATTGCAGCCAGAAAGGGGTCTACTACCCCTGGGCCACTTCCACACTCCCCCTCCAAGGGTACCTGCTGGTCTGGTGAGGTAAGGTAATCGGCAGGGGCCTCAGTTGCCAGCAGAAGCTCTGCTGGGGTTGTGCCAGCCAGCGGTCCGGGCCAGCTGTCTGTCTCCTGCGGGGTCAGGCCATCCCAGGGTCTGGGTGGTCTGGGCCAGTCGTCTGCTTCCTGTGAGGTCAGGTTGTCCAGGAGTCCACGTGGTCCGGGCCAGTCATCTGCTTCCCCCGGGGTCAGGTCAGGTTAGTCCAGGGGGTCCAGGTCAGTCGTCTGCACTCTGCAGGCCTCTGGCCAGCGCGAGTGCTCAGGGGACGCGTCTGTCCCCTCCAGTGGCTGGGCCCCTACTGAGCTTCCAGGTCTTGCCTTTATACTTCTGGCCCCAGCCCTTGGCTTCCAGGGGGTGGAGCTAGGGGTTAGGGCTCCTCCCACAAAGGGGTGGAGCCACCCTCTTCCTCTGTGTCTGGAGAGGGCCAGTCCACCTCACTACACCCTCCATGATTAATGAGCAAGGCCATGGACCACACTGTAGGACTCAATGGTCACATTTAATCTGTGGTCCAGACTATAACCCCTCCTGTTGTGTACACAGAGGACAGTGAGCAATGGACTGCTGAGAGTTTTTTGTGCAGTACTAAATGAGACAAAATTAAAAAGGGGTTAAGGAAGGGGTAGACTGAATTGTCATTTGGAAAAGAAAAGAAAGAGTCCCCATGTTAAAATATTCTGCAGGTAGATCTACAGTATCAGTCGCAGGGAGCAACATATGCAATATCTTGATTTATAAGCCATCAATAAAAGTTTAAAGTCATTCATCAGACATCCCATTTTTAAAGGGACAGTCCTGTATTTTAGCCCTCCTGCAGGTGTCCTGACTTTTTCTTAAAAATGGGCAAATCGTCCCGTATTTTCTGTCTCCCCCGCATCAGTACTAGCGGGTCCTGCTACTGGCCGGATCCCTGCTTGCCAGCCGCCCGCCCACCAGTGGTGAGTGGGGGGAGGGGAGTCCAGTGGCTGACAATGGGAGTTGGTGTGCAAGGCTGGTGGTGGGGCAAAGTTGCAGCTCACAGGGCCGGCTGCTCTTCCTGCAGGTCCTTCAGTGCAGCCCCTGCTGTGTGCCAGCTCTGGGCCAGCAGGGCCCTGCCCTCCGTCCCGTTTCCAGCCCGCACTGGCTGCACGCTGTGAACTGCAGTGGCTGGTGCCTCACCTGCTCACCCATTGGCCTTTTACGTGTTCCCCCTCACGCTGTCCTCTCCTTGCTTTGCCCCTTCACACATACCCCAGCCCTACTACTCTTTCATATCTCCCCCAACTGGGCGCATCCCACTCCCAGTGTTGTGCTGAGAACCAGTCCCTGGTCAGAGCGCTCAGCTCACCAGCAGTCTGGCTGATGGCTCATTCCTTCCCCCACTGCCTTGGGCTGGGCTGGTGCCCCGGGAAAGCCCAAGACCCTCCAGCCCGGGGCACTGGCCAGGAGGAGCTGAGCCCTGCGTGTGCCAAAGCCCTGCACAACACTGGCATGGGCCATCCCCTCTGCCCCTCAGCTAAGCTCTGGAGTGGCAGGGGAAAGCAATTTCCAGCCTTTTTGCACTCCAACCCTGCAGGCTCCACAGCAGCCCCTGGGGCAGGGACTTAGAATTTTCTTCACCTGCCCCCTGCCGCCCCAGGAAGCATGGGGCTGCTCCATCTCTTAGGTACCCTCCTCTGCAGAGCCTCCTCTCTGGCCAGGTTCACTGAAGCCCTTACAGTCAGGTTCCCTGGGCCCTGGTGCATCCTTAGGGCTTAACACCTTCCTGCCCTCGCTGTAGCCGGGGCACAGGAGGCGGCTGGGTTATGTTGGTGGCCAGCAGCAGCCTGGAGGTGTTAGCTGCCTTTCAACACTGTGTGGGCAGGAAGGGACAAGCTGCTTCCAGCCATGGGAGGGGCGGGGGGAAGAGGTGAGCTGTGCTAAAACACGGGCCAGGTGATCCCTCCCCTCCCCCTCCCCTGTGGCTGGAAGCAGCTCCTGTCCCTTCCCTCCCACATAGTGCCGAAAGGCTGCTGCTGGCCACATTCTGGTGTGAACGCTGGCAGAAATCTGGGGAGGAGGGCATGTGACTCTGCGTGTCCCCCCCACCCCCACGTCGCTTCGGGAAGATGCAGTGCCAGGTCCTAGGAGAGGCATGTCTGTCATGGGGGCCAAGCCGGACATGGAGGGCGGAGAGCGCCAGGCAGGGAGGGTCGGGTTGGTCGGTCACCCCCCCCCGCCCCCGGGTGAGAGAGGTGTATGGGAGTGTAGGTGTGTCACCTTTCCCCTGTGAACCCTAAAGCCTTAAAGATAAGGTAAATAAAAAGAATCCAACTACACAGTACACCTCTACCTCGATATAACGCTGTCCTCAGAGCCAAAAAATCTTACTGCGTTATAGGTGAAACAGCGTTATATCGAACTTGCTTTAATCCACCAGAGTGCGCAGCCCCCGGCCCCCTCCCTGGAGCACTGCTTTACCGCATTATATCCAAATTCATGTTATATCGGGTCGCGTTATATCGAGGTAGAGGTGTATTTCTTTTTAACAGGGGCTCAGTCAACTTGATGTTAATTTGAACATTTGTACTGCATAGTTCTGATTGATTGCCGTTGGACTCGCTTGAATACGAGTAATTTTACCAAGTGTCCCGTATTCAGCATAGGGAAATATGCTCACCCTAATCATGGCTGACGTGATAACATTTAAACCAGATAAAGTACGTTTAATGTGCACAACTTTCCCTTGAAGTATCTGTGCATTCCAGAAACACTTCCTTACCTCTTTTTTCAATGTCAGTGCACAAGTCTGTCAGAGAATCCAATATTTCATGGCATTCCATATAGTTCTTGGAACCATGTTTTTTTAAATACCCCAGTGTCCCAACCAAAACGTTGTAGTCCTTTTGTATGGGCTTGGTCACTCTCCCATTCCAATATTGTTTGGACAGCTGTGGGAGCTATGAATATGTCTTTGCTCTTACTAATTCTAATATTTATTAGCACTACATTTTCTCTGCTGTTGTCATTCCTGTGATGTCGGTTCTAAGAGATGATTAATCACTACTCTGCGCTTAACATGACTCATAATACCATGTTTTTCAAGAAGTGCAAAGTTCATGTTATAAGTAATAAACTAAGCTAAGATTCAAATTGACCAAGACTGATTTCTGATTGGTTGCATGCCAACAAATTACAGCAGCTAAAAAATTAGCTTCACATAATCATAAAAAAAGGAAGTGGTGATTATTTTTCATATTTAGGGTCTGATCCTGCACCATTGGAAGGTTAGCCATTGAAGTTAATGGGCGCAGCCGCAGGCCCTTAGATCCCAATCCAGCACCAGTTGAAGTCAATAGGGGTCTTTGCTTAGGAGTTGGCTGGGGCCTTTGGTCTAATATGAGGATTAATATAATAGCATAGTGGACAGCGGCATGTACAGCCACATCAGGTTCTATAGTTCAGAGTACAGCTAGTCAAAAATATTCAAAATGAAAAAAAAAAGATTATGTAAAAAAGGGACACACATTTTACAAAAATGTTTGTGAAAAATGGTCTCAAAAGCATAAAGGAGGATGAGTTATTATTTTAAATTTTGATGAGGAAGGGTGCCCCTCTGGGTAGGGTGTTAGCCTTGGACTTGGGGGATGTGAGTTCAATTCCTTGCTCTGTCTCAGACTTCCTCTAAGGCCTTCAGCAAGTCATTTAATTTTACTGTTCTTTAGTTCCCCATCTGTAAAATGGGGACAATGGCACTTCCCTTCCTCACAGGGCTGTTGTGAGGATAAGTACGTTAAAGATTGTGAAATGCTCAGATATTAAGGTGATGGGGAATATATAAATACCTAAAATAGGTAGCTAGGTAGGTAGATTATAGTAACACCAAAAGGCTCCAAATGAGATCAGGCCGCACTCTGCTAGGCACTGTATACATGTTATAAGAGACAGTCCCTTTCCCAAATAGATAAGACCGACAAAGGGTGTGAGAAAGGGACTATTATTATCCTCACTTTACAGATAGGGAACGGAGGCACAGGGCGGTCTGTACCAGAGTCAAGAATTGAAGCCAGAGTTCTGTGGCTTACCCTTCCTCTCTGGAGTTCAGTAAATATTGTGCTCCTGAACCTTTTCAAAGTTGAGTCACCTGCAGTTTTGGAGGACACTGTTCAGTCTCTGACACCATAAAGTTATAGACTAGAACAGCAACAGTGTGCGTGCGTGTGTGTGTGTATGTCCAGCAGTCACCATTCACTGGTGGAGTATTTCACCAGTCACATTGTGTCTCCATAGGGACTGATTACTCAGTTTCTATGCAGCTGCAGTGGATTTCACCTGGAATGAATACCTAATCGAAAGGCATTTATCCTGCATATCCTCACTTTAAAAAAACACCAAAAAACTTAATGTAGATGCTAGGATGAAAGTCAGTGGCCAAATTCTGAGTTCAGGCACAGCTATATGACCTCCATGGCTGCACAGTTGTGGCTGAGGGTAAAATTATATATATAATGAACAGTACCAGATCTGGAGGGGGCTGTCTCTCACTATGTGTATATGCAGCCCCAAGCACAATAAGGCCCTGATCTATGTTGGAGCATCTAGGTGCTACTATAATGAAATTAAATAATACCATATTTGTCCTTGTTACATACACTGTTTTAAATACAATGTGCTACTTCAAAAACACAGTGGACCAGAAACTAAAAAGAAATTCCATTTGCTCCCTTCTCCCTCCCCTCCCCCCCCCACCCTGGAATCCTTTCCTTCATTGATACTTTTTTGATTTGTGCCCTGGATTTCTTTTAAAGATAGATATTTATTCTGCTGTAGTTTTCCATCACTTACCTGATTTTCTACATCCATAGTGAATGCACTCATGTGGAAAATGAAAGTCTTTTATTTAACATCTTTCATCCAAAAGAATGACGAGATTCCCAGGCAGTGCAAACCATCATACTTAATTGACATTGAGAGGGTTAAGCTGATTTACACCATTTGAGAATCTGGTCTCTTTTGAATTGTTCTAAGCTCTCTTTCTATATTTAAAGTCTTCTACTTGTTCAAAGAGCTGTTTTGGTCACTCCATATCTGAGCCACACCTTGAAAAACTGAAAGGCTTTACACACCTAATTTAGAATTTAGTCTAATATTAACGCTTAACCTTTTATTTTGTTCTAACTTCCAAAGTATCCTTACACTTAGAGTGCCATTGTACTCCAGTTTTTGGTTTGTTTAGCAAATCAGTTTAATATAAAATGTAGTGAGTTAGAATCAGATTCCCTAAATAATTAATTTTAGGGGCATGTTAGATAAGCAATTGGATAGGGCACAAAATGGAAGCAACAATCATAAATATGTAGCGGGCTCATTTTCTTCCATCAATAGTCATTGTAAAAAAAGAAAAAAAAACTGTCTCTTGAAAAGTGTGTGTAGTGCAGTGAACAGAGTCAGACTGATAGCACTGTAACCTAAAGTCCTCCATTTATCCATAGAACAGAGACAACTCAGACAGCAGCAAATCAAGCTTCCTCACATTATCTTGCCAATGTCCTTCAACCCTTGACCTAGTGAGTGTAGTATAGCCTTTATGTCCATGGTGTCCTTCACTCCTCTGCTGAGATTTTTAGCAGTGGTTACAGTTAGAGCTATTTGCTTTGGTGGTTTTTTTTTTTATGTGGACACTTGTTAAATGGACTGATCCCACCAACTGATTTCACCTAAGAAATGGCAAAGATTTGAAAAACAATCTCTTATTGATTTCTGTCCTTTTAGAGCTTGATGATGATCTAGCCTAAAATATCCACAGCCTTCTGAGCGGGAGAATCCCTGGAAGGCTGGGGAACCTGATTCCATGCCAGGCTGACCTTTTCTGAGGAAAGGTCAGCCTGCCACACACAGACCAGCCAAATCTATTGCTTTTCACAGTAGACTAATGCTTTTGGTCCCTTTCTACAGGTCTGTTATGAAGCTTGACCAGCCTACCTCTTTTCGTGATTTTGGGCACACTGGGAGTGAGAGGGGGATTTTGTATTAAATCAGAGTGATTTGTGTGTGTGCTGGAAATAGACTTGGGAATAAAAATGTTTAAAAGTCATCTTCTGACTTCCTGAATTATCTTCTAATATAGATTTTATTATTCCAGACTCTCTAACAAAACAGAATTCTAACAAAATATTTTTTCTCTCTCGTTTTTATGTCCACACTTCTTATTTCATCCCATTAAAGTTTGAAATGTATGTGTTCTTCTTGGAGTTACCTTGCAATTGTTCAAATTATTCTAGGGTCAGAAGGTAAACTCTCTGGCAAAGGAGAAAATGGGAAGGTGAGGTTTCTACTTTTATTTTATGGGTCCTTGACTTTCCAGTTTAAATCTCAACACATCATTGCCAGTTCTCCTGCGTACATCAGTACAAATGAATCACAAGTGGCTTGACTTTTTTTGGCATCAGTTGATGAATAGATCAAGTGATAGTACTAAAGGCACATGTTCTCCTCATCTTCCACCTTTTCTTGGAACTTGTCATGGTGAGGAAGATAATAGGAATAATACTGGAAATATAGCAGAAGCTGAATAACAACATGATCTTGTTGTTCTAAGCCTTTTCCTTTCTCACCACATCCCCCCTACTGCTCTTTATCCCCACTCACTGTGTTGTGTCTAATATTAAATTGTAATCTCTTCAGGACAAGGAACCATATCTTCATAAGATGATCTTATGTAAGATGCCTAGGATGCCTTTGGGCACTGTTAAGTAAAAAATAGAGAAATATCTTAGACGTATATTGATTTTATTTTATATTTATATTAAGAACCTATAGTAATTACTCTGGGCCTGATTCTCCCTTGAAAGTCACCGTAGCTGCATTGAAGTCTTACATCAGTTAAGATCTGGTCCTGTGTGCCCCATAATGCGTGTAATTATCTTCCCTTGGGGTTTTGTTAGAATGTAACTTCAAAATAGGAAGGTGCATACTTCTGGTAGTTCGTACCTAAATTTATGTGAATTTATATGCAAGTTTGCAAACTATTGCTTTTTTGTTATAGGATGTTGTCAGGTCTTCATGGAAGCCCCAAAATAGAAATAATAACAGTAATTTTAAAAAGTAGCTCTCTGGCTGCAGATTGTGAAGCCACCCAGATAGTCAGGTCAGATAACATCTACTGTGTTTCACAATGCTTGTTTAGGGGTCCTCCAACCTTCCCTTCCCAGCTGTAAATCAAGCCATAGTCACTCCATAACTCTCCTGTGTCAACAAATAAGGCAGACAGGTTCAGTCATCAGAGGCTGGGAGTGATGGGTTCCTTCTGGTTGCCCTTTTAATTTTTCCCCCCTAAAACTTTAATAGCCTAATAGTTCAGCATTTCTTTTTTTTCCTCTTCTGTTCTTCCCCAATCACCTTTTAAAAAACAAAGACATTAAATTTAAAAGAAAATTAATGTGATTTTAAGTTTGAAAAACCAGTCAACAGTTAGAAAATTCCTTAAATTAAGGTTGCTCTTATAATCTTAACTGAGCAATATTGCACATTTCTAGTATTTGACATTCCTGTTTTCTTCATTAACTATGATTCCTAAAGTATTTGTCTTTTCACAAAGACTGGCTATGGATAGCAGTATGGAGGCAGTTGTTTGGAATATGTCCATCCCACATTCAAACCTTTATACCAGACCATGACATCATGTATTTAGTCTCTCATTCTCCCCCTTCAATATACGGTCCCCATAACAAATTATGGGTTGAGAAGATTGCATTTGGCTCTCATTTAGATCTCCAGGTTCCAGGCCAAATCAGGATTAAGGTTTGTGATCGGATTAGATGGTATCAAAATGCCACAAACTGTTCTCACAAAGTTTTGGTCCAAAAGGTTGAAATGAAGACAAATCAGCTGTTCTCATGATGTTCCAACCACATCCAAAGAGAGACTAGAAAACAGACACATTCCTACTTTTGGATTTAACACAGATTATCATATAATATCAATAGAAGCATGGTAGAGATCCAAAGAGACTCAGAAAATTGTGGTGCTGGATAGTTTAGGGATGAAGAGTTAGGAGTCTATGTTCATGGGTCAACATGCAAAAAATAGAGAACAATGGGGAGAAACTCAGTGAAGGAAAGAGAGAGGGAGACACACAAACTTCTGGTTTTCTGGTAAATCTACAGGAAGTAGAAATTGCACCAAAATCTTTGCAATCTGGTGCAAGGAACTGTTCTATGCCAACCAGCTTAATAAAAAATCATAACAGGCAACTGAAACAAGTTGTTGCACATCATAACTTAAAGGGAAGACTGACATTGTCAGATTACATTATACACTGATTCAGAAAATTCTCAATTAGATCAGCCAGGTCCCTCTGAATTAGGAGCTGTAACAAAAAGCTCAGTTTGTGAATGTGTTAGCAAGTTGCCCAAGATTGTATTTGTTACAAAGAGGCTCAAGCTTCTTACTATCAAAAAAAGATCAAAGTAGTCCTGCCTTTGAATGAGTGCTCTTCAGGGAGCAGCAAGTTTTTTCCCCCCTTGTTCACTAGTTTGGGTGAACTGGGAAGTTGGAAATAAGAATGTTGGACTTGAAAGTAGGTGCTCTCAGACTGTGGTACTGATGGGTGTCTCATGTGAAGCATCACTGATATGTGTATTGGACATCAGCATTTTGAAAAAAGATGTCACTTTATTAATTTCATTGACCATTTGGTAAGCCTCAATCCAGATGTTTACTAGTGGAACAGAAGGGGAAAAAATCAAGTTCCTGAAATTTGTAATGGCACCTTGGCTATCAAGAACAGTCCATTTTCAAATCATAGGAAATCAAAGGTAAATTAAGTGGTAGTTATTTGCAGATTGTCCTGCTTGTAGTAAAGTTCCCTCTCAATTCCAGCAGTCAGAAATACATACTGGATCAGCAGGACTTTAAAGAGCACTATTACTTCTCAGTAACTTAGCAAGGATATAACTAGGTCAGTTTTGCAAAATGCATAAGTAATTTAGGGTATGTCTGCACTATGGAGCCTATATTGGCATAGCTATGCTGGCATAGCCCCCTAGTGTGGATGGAGCTTACACTGACAGAGTTTTTCTGTCAGTGTCGGAACACCGCCTTCCCGAACAACATTAGCTATGTGGACAGAAGCCCTCTTCCATTGACATAGCTACATCTATATTGGGGATTATGTTGGCACAGCTATGTTGATCGGGGTGATTTTTTCGCACCTCTGACTGACGTAGCTACACCAACATAACTTTTAAGTGTAGACCAAGCTTTAGTGTATATCTATACTACAAGCGTTACAGTGGCACAGCTGCAGCTATCCTCCTGTAGCACTGGAGTAGAGACACTTACTTCAGCGGTGAAAGGGGTTTTTCCATCACTGCAGTAAATCCACCCCTTCAAGAGACAGTAGTTAGGTCAATGGAAGAATTCTTCTGTTGGAGTTTCACCAGGCAAGTAGGTGTTGGAACAGAGCAATAATTCTGAAGATTTCTGTGGTTACTGATTCTCCTGTACAACCGCAAAAAGACAAGAAGAAAGTAATAAAGATCAGCTGTAGGATTCTAATGGACTCTTCTCATGTTTCCATTAGGGAATCCACCTGAATATCAGTTGGATTTTGTTACTTTGTTTTCATTGTCACTGCTACTGAGTGCAGAGAACAAGAAATTCAAGACCACTTTAAAATTAGTATTTGGCATTTTTAATTCCTGTCAGGATAATATATTATCACTGATTACGGGAAAGAGCCTCATTGTTAAAGACCACAAATCAAAGCACATTTTGCCAATGTTTCACCTTCTTTGATTAACTGAGTACACACTTTATTGCCCAAAATGTATAGAAAGAGCTGTCTGAGAAGAAGTAATTCTTCCCTATTCTGGCCTGTTCTTTGGCAAAATATTAATTGCCGCATGTGACACTTGAAGGGGTGCTAAGTAGACCACATTCTCATGTATGTATGATCTGTTTAGACCAGCGTTTCTCATCCAGTGGTTTGTGACCCCCAGAGGGGTCAGAAGAGGCAATCGGTGGGAGGAGGTGTTTGCAAGATGTTGAAAATGTTATTACAGTCTAAAGCAAAGAAAATCTCACTCCCCCACTCCCTGCACATCCTTACTCTTCAAGGTCAAGTATTCTCTCTCAACTTCTCAAAACATACACAAATAAATTATATAGGCTTATCATTATTATCATTGATACAATTTTTACACTGGCTTTTATAGTAAATCTAACAGGGCACTTGGAAGAAGGGGTCACGAGCCTGAGAAGGTTGAGAAACACTGATTTATAGCATAGTTCCTGATGTGTCTAAATAGCTTCTTCTCTAGTGATTTCATAGGTTCTCTTGGGTTATTTATGTTCTATGGCATTAGACCCAGCCAGAATTGTTTTGCAGTTTAAAAAAATAAATGTTATAAAGGCACAAAACAAGCAGGTAGTGTTTGGGTGCAGATTGTAAATTCTTCGTAGGGAGGTCAGTCTGTCTCTTGTGTATTTACAGAGAAGTTATTTGTATTAAATATGTCTTATACAAATATAGAATTATTTTCTCCCTTCCAGTTTATCATGTTTGGGAGATGGACAACAGTCCAGCTGCAACATGATATCCATAACAAACTGGTGATTCACCATATTTAGGCATTAGGAGATGCTGCTAATAAGAGAAATGAGCACATCGCAAATCTACTGTATGCACTGCATTTTACAGTGTCACTGATTTGGCAGTTTCCAAGTAAAAAATAAATAAACAAATGAGACTCCATCACATCCAGTGTTATTCCCCCCCCCCCCCCCCCCCCCGAAATTGCTAGTTATTTTGGATCCGTGTGTCAACGACACCAAATGCAAGGGGCTTCATAGTACACAGTTGGGATTAAAAGATCAGACATTGAACTTTGTGCTGGACTTTATAGGAATAACGCTGCATTATCTTTGTATTTGAGAGTCTGAGGGATATCTGTTATTAAGGATGCAGGACTCTTCTGGTTGCAGTATAACTCAGTTTAGCATAAATGTGTTCACATTTATGTATTTCCCAAGGTATGTAACAAGTTCCATCCGATCAAGGCTGCATCCTGGTTATATATTTTTGATGGTTAAAGATGCAAACAGATAATTTGTGTCAGGGTCCGTGGGAGAAGGCAGGGGAGTACATTTAAATCTGATCTTCTCACGGTTGATATATGATAGTAATTGCATTTTCTTTTAAGTTCTGTCTGTTTCAGAAGGGTGACAGACTTGAGCTTGTGGGTGTCCTGTCCTTTGGAAGGCCTAGAAGAAAGCCAGTTATTAGACTGACAGAGAGGTATATTTGAGTCTGGCAGTTATTTGGGCAAGTGTCAAAAGGGATGAACTGTGATTAGCAGATACTCATGTTGTGTGTGTTTAGTAGCAAACATTTGGTTGTCTCCATGGGTTGTATCCATAGACAGGATATCTTTGGTGAGTCAAGAGTCCAAAAAATGTGAGGTATTAATGGCAGAAATGCATAACACAGTGCTCAAATGTGCATTATTACTGTGTTGCAATAATTGAAGGTATGTTAGCTTTTCCATTATGATCCCCTAATTTTAGGGATTTGAAAGTCTGATGTAAAGATTCACCAAAAAGTGAAACTTTCTAGCAATTTTCAGATCACATGTGAATTTATTGCACAACTTTTAATATAGCCCCTCTCCCTCCGAATATTACTAGTTTCCAATGATCTTATTAAACAATTACTCCATAACATGGGCCAATCCTATGCATTAATTTTTATAACAAAATTAACCTTTAAATCAGTACCTCTTTCCAGATTACCGGTCCTACTAGTGCTTTAGAGGATTTTATATGTATTGTGTGCCTCTCCCTTCAAATGGTGGACATGGCATAATTAATTTTGAAAACCGGTATCTGTATTTTCCCATTAATTACTTTTCAGAGAACATTCACAGTGGAAAATTATGGGACAAAATCATTGGGATTACACCAGGGTGAAACCTGGCTTATTGATTCCACAGTTATACCATAGCTAATAAACCCCTCAAAAACATATTAATCGTATTTCTTATAACACTACAGAGTTTATAGTCTGTGCCCGGATTAGAAATTTGTAAAGATCTGGACCATGAGGCACCTAAAATATTTGGAAACCATACATGGTCATCCTAGGCTATTTTCCACTTCATGATACTCCATTCTGTATGAGTTATCTGGTGATCCCATCTCCCACATTTCACAAATTCTTTCTCAATCCACAGGTGCATGCACACACATAACTACACCTAATAATAAGTGAGTGATCAAACTGATATTGTAGTGTGTACCATGTACAACATGGGATTTACTGATGCAGAGAGGATTTAAAAATAATTGTATATTATGCATATAATCAAAAATTTTATCTCAAGCTCACAATTTTGTGCAAATTAGCAGAAAATAATCCCATGTGGAAAAGACATATGTGTATTATACACATAATGGATTACATATTACATATGTGTGTAAGCTTTTATATTAGTTCCTATCTGAGACCAAACTAGGAATATATTTAATATATAAATATGTAAAACATTGCACTATTTATATTGCATTTGCATATTACCTATATATTTTTTCCATGTGGGAGAAATTATATCTATCTATCTATCTATCTATCTATCTATCTATATAAAAAAATGGGATATTTGTTTGTGTCTTTGAGATAACATTGCAAATGATCATTTGTATAAGCCAGTGGCTCTCAACCTTTCAAGATTATTGTACCCCTTTCAAGAGTCTGATTTGTCTTGCATACCCCAAGTTTTACCTCCCTTAAAAACTACTTGCTTACAAAATCAGATATAAAAATACAAAAGGGTGACAGCACACTATTACTGAAAAATTGCTGACTTTCTCATTTTTACCATACAATTATAAAATAAATCAATTGGAATATAAATAGTGTACTTTCATTTCAGTATATAGTATATAGAGCAGTATAAACAAGTCATTGTCTGTATGAAATTTTAGTTTGTACTGACTTCGCTAGTGCTTTTTATGTAGCCTATTGTAAAAATAGGTAAATATCTAGATGAGTTGATGTCCCCCCTGGAAGATCTCTGCGTACCCCCAGGGGTACGTGTACCTCTGGTTGAGAACCACTGGTATAAGATAAATAAAAATATGGTGTTTTTTTAATCTTTCTCTGCATAAGTACTGTAGAGTGTGCATGCAACAATATCAGTTTGATTATTCACTAAATACTAAATTTGTTGAAAGAGCACACTGTAAAAGAGTCAAAACAAAATATTTATATCTTTCCTCTACAAGTACTTACAGATCATCCTTTTTCCTCCCATTCATAAACGTATGTAATTAATAGTAAAGCTAGTTGAAATTTTTTTTAACATAAAGGTATTTTCATTTAAAAATTACCTTTTTCCATTTTTTTGTGATAGTTATCAACATTTTTCATTTACCAAAAAATGTTTTTTTGGTGTTTTGGGTTTTTTTTCCCTGTAAATTTTTTATTCAAAGCTCCAGTTTTCAGTAAATTAAAAACGTTGATAATGGTTTCAATAAAGAAAAAAAACAGAATAGGAATTCAGTAAATGAAAAATCAGTCCATTATGATCCCTGTGAAACAGAAACAGCTTTGAAATATCTCATGGACATTTTTAATTATTTTGACTCACTGTACTTAATAGTTAGCATGTCTTGTACGTATCTCTTATTGTTAATCTTCTTCATTATCACTTAATGTTGTATCTTTCACACTGATAATATGATTGTTCTAAAAGCTAGCAACAAAATAATAATGCTGGTAATAACAATAGATTCCCAAACTATAGCTTGGCTGCATTGTTTTTATGATGGTCTATACAATCTATCTTTAGTTGATTGTCTAACAGTTCAGTCTTAAGTTAGAGACTCAAACTAAGGCACTGGTTGTATTAAATATTTAGTTTGAAAAAAGTAAAGGAGAGCTGCATAAAGGCAGTCCAACTTTTAGTAAAATAAATGGGAATTCATCTGAGATTCTCTTAATTAGCTACAAGTACAGTTTTGGATTCAGAAGTTCTTTTAAAACTAAATGTATATCCAACAGAGTGCAATACTGTGGACTGGTAAAATGCAATATATAGTGAATTAAACAGTGTTTCTGTCTAATTCACTTTAAGGAGGGGGGGGGACATAAATATCTTCTAATCTCAAATATATGTTTAATCCCATTCCTGTTACCGAATTTGATATATCCCTTGATCATCCAAAAGGGTGGAGCTGTGTGGGTATGCTGAACACAGAGACATACCCGGTACTCTACTTTCTCACTGTCAAAGATATCTGGTGATCTAATATGGGAAGTTCACAGTCCGGTGTTACAGTGAGCATATTTGGTTTCTTTGAAACTAGGGCATCATTGGCTTAGTCTTTTCCAAATAACAGCATTTCTTATTAATAGAGTTCTTCACATGGCCATGGATTATTGATAGTGCTTGATCGTTATGCTATCCTAGACCTACGTGGCTGATGAACTATTTAGTTGTAGAGTTTACCTCTGCTGCAGCTCTTGAGCTAACACACAAAACCAAGTTTTCTCAGATTGTTGTCAGAGATTCTTTTGGGGGCAGTAAAATCTGAGTAGGGGAACAATATTGGGATTCTTGTTCTCTGGCCTGGTGATGATCAGGTACCTTACCAAGACCCTAGGGTTGACATGACAACATTACACATTTTTAAACACCAATGCCTTTGTCTGCACTAAGTTTGAAAAGATGTTGATTAACCCGTTAGCTAACATTTGTTAAAAACACCTAATTTCCTAGTCTAAACAGGGCCTCATGCTTGATCCGAAGCTCATTGAAGTCAATGGACATTTTCCACTAGGCTTTGGATCAGGTCATTAGACTCTGAGGAAGGGCAATGGATGTATTCTCAAAACACATGCCCTACTGGCTAATTCACCACCTGCTTTGGTCTTGGAGGATGTCACTCAACCAGCCCATTAAGGTGGGGGAGGTAGAGTGGTCCAAGATTATACCAGGATAAATAGTTGCGTTACAATGAAACTATGCAGCTACAGTGATTCAGATAGGAAGTAAAGCTATGCAATGATAAGACCTTTATGTTCTGTCTTTTGTATTACTTTATGATCCTTCAAGGATGTTTTGTTCAGATGGCATTTTCCTATGGGGCTTTTATAGAGTCCTAGCCAGGTTTTACATAATATCTCCTACGTACCCTCAAGTTCGTAAGCACTTTCAAAAGTCTTTCTTGACTTCAGCCAAAATAGTAGAAGACACTAAAGGCTTAATAGTAATGTTTGTCGAGGTTAACTTAGAAATTTACTTCTGCAGCGAATGTGAAGATTCATCACAGTAGCAGAACTAGCCAAAGATCACAAGGTACTTAGGCTACCCCAGATTCAGGTTTAGGTGCCTAATCCCAGTTTTAGGCCCCACTGTGATCCACAAAACTCCCACTGAACCCTGTAGGGACCTAAATTTATTTGGCACCTGACTTTTCAGGGTAATAGTTCCCTCAGCACCTTGTTTATGTCTCTGGGCATATCCACTGTTGCCTCATTCTAGGCATCTGGAGGCCTATTTTCTGCCTAAGCCCCACAGCAATACATAAGCCATGGGGAGCTAGGAATTCATCCACCTATCTTGCATGCAGGGCCCGATCTGGTAGAAGTGCTCAGAGGCCACCTACCGGATTGGGTCTTATTCAAAATCTGGCTGCTGGAGGAGGAGGTGCCACCCACCTTATAACTTTTAGCTCAATGGTTACAGCACTCCTCTGGGATGTGGGAGACACTGGTTCAATTCTCACCTCTGCCTGAATTTGAATAGTGGTCTCCCACCTCTTAGGAGCATGCTCTAGACTCTGGGCAATGGGATAGTCTGATGTGGGGCTCCCTCAGTCTCTCCTGTTGAAGCTGTTCCACTTTGTATAAATACTTAGGGTTTATTGGGCCACAGAGCAAGAGTGACAATGACTCTGTAGCCTGGTGCTTAAGGCAGCCACATGAGAGACCCATGGTCCAGTCCCCCTGCTCCAATCACTCTTTTGTTAGTATACACAGTGGAATAGCTCCAACAGGAGAGACTGTGGGAGCCCAACATCAGAATAGCCCACAGCTCAGTGTTTAAAGCACGTGCCTGTGTGTAAAAGGCTGCTGTTCAAATCCTTTCTCTCCCTTAGGCAGAGTGGGGCATTGAACCTAGCACTCCCACATCCCATGAGAGTGTGCCAACCACTGGACTAAAAAGTTATAAGGTGGCTGTTACCACTGCCCCTGCAATCCAAAACAATAGTTTAAGAATTAGGTTTTTGGTGTATTGATGACATTAATTGCATGCTGCAGGAGTAAGGAAAGAATCAGGAAATTGGTTTACCTAATCATTCTAAGTTGTTGTTTGAAATTTTTCTATATTTCAGTATTTACATTTTTAATGTAATGTGGGATGCTGAGTAGATTTTCTTAAACAGAGGGTGTTACAAACTCCATGAAATGATCATAACTGAGCTTTAGTCATACTAAGGCAAAGAGAAATCTTGTACAATCATGTCTTTGATAATTTAGCACCATGTGTCTTTCTGTCAGCTTCCCAGCTTTGTCCTTAGCCATAAGGAACTCACAGTTGGATTCATGACAACTGTGAAGAAGCTTAGATGAGATTCTCTTTAATAGATTTCTATATGGTAAGAAAATTTTCAGATTTTGGAAGACAATCATCCTTGTAAAATTAATCCACGATAACATGCTAAAAAAACATATTCTGGGGAAGAGGGGGGAAAGGGGAAATGAAAGATGTCTGGAGAGCCAAATGTGGCAGCTGGAGGAGAGAAAAAATAGACAGATGGAGTAGGCAAGAAATGCTACAAGGGGTAAGAGAGGCAGCTGGGAGATTTAAAAGAGATGGCCTGAGAGATGCCAGGAGTCTGTCGGAGAGAGAGACTGGGAGCTACATGGCTCTGGCTGTAATGAGAAATGTGCCAAAAATGAGAAGAAAAACAGCTGTAGGAAACAGAACTTCAAATGTTTTAAAAAACATTGGTGGATGTGCAAATTTTATAACTACTAAATGAGTACATGGATTAACCGCTCCTTTTCTTCCGGGGTACCTGCTCTTTCATGGCTCTGAAACCACGCTACCCTCCCAGCTCGGCTTTCACCCGGGACCTCTTCTTCCTCCAGGCCCTTCAAGATTCTTCTCCTGCTCCCATGTCGAACACCCTGGTTTCCTGATGCTCTGCTGACCCCTTCTACTGCTGTTCCTGGATGCCTTCTCCTCTGCGCTCTTGGAGTCTGATCCAAAGCCTGCTGAAGGCAAGGGAGACTACCATTCACTTCAATTGACTTTGTGCCAGGCCCCTGTACTGCCTCTTTTGCTGTTCATCTTTCATTTCCTGGCCAGCTCCTGTCCATTATTCAGAGAATGTCAGTTTTAATAGTGGGACATCTGTCTCTCTAAAGAGGATGTGCTGGCAGCAGACAGTTTTAATAGCTCCTACCCATAAGGAGTTTTTACTATAAGTTTCAAAGGCTTATACTCTAAAGCGCTAATTGGAAGAGGAGCAGGAATTGGCAGAATTGAAGTGTCTGACTGAACAGTTCCTAGAACTGGCAGGTTCTTTCACAAGCTTGTAATGAGCACACACTGTCTTTGATGAAAAGGAAACAGAAAAAAACATGGATGGTTAGGCACTTAACAGGCCATGTGCATGTACAAATGTACAAGCTGTGCACACACATTGGGGAAATACACATATAAGCTAGGCAGATGCCAATGTCTGTAAAGTATATACTTGTATGCTCCTACCTTTGAAAACCTGGCCCTGTTGTTGTTAATCAGCAGTAATGACAAAGGGAAAGAATGATCAGAAGGAATTAAGGTTGTGGAATGAAGGGCCTGGAGCAGGACTGGAGGAGATCATGGTGAACCCTCTCCCATCAAGAACTCTGTTATGCAGCATCATGAAAATTACAGACATGCTGTCTAGCTTCTCCAATGTCTCCCAGGGACTCTGATTTACTAAAGAGATAACCAAGGGACCAGGAGCTGCAGCACACTCAACTAACACATGGGAGGACAGAGATAGACAACCAGAGATCCCTACAGCAGTTAGAGAGCACAAGGAAGGAGGGTGGGATGAAAGAGAGTGTGTGTGTGGGGGGGAGGGAGTGGGGGAAGAAATGGAGACCAGAAAGAACGAATTTCCCACAAAAATAAATAAAATATACTACACTAAGAAGAATAAAAAATGGGAGATACGGTCCATGCAACACACCTGAGTTAACTTTGCTGTGGGAACCTTAATGTTTGTATTTCTTGACTCGGTTATTTTAGCTGTAGCACCAAAGTGATTTACATTTAAAAGGGTCTTCAACAACAATCTTTTCTCTACCCTTACATAACTCATGCAATGGCCTGTCACAAAGCAATCCCTGGAGTGCAGTGTGTCCCCTCTTCATATCTCACACAGGGGTTCACATCACCTTAACAGCAGGGAAGAACAGAGGTAGGGCCTATGACTATGCATCCTGCCCCCGCCCCCCCCCGCCCCCGCCATCTTCCACGGTGGCCCAAGGAGCAGACCCAGTGCAGCAGCAGAGGAGGCTAGTGTGCCACTGGGCTTCAGGAAGTGCGACACTGTGTTCTTCTTGCATTCTGGGAGGAATTGGTATTTCTGAGGCTAGCCAATCCCATGTCTGAATTTAGGCCCTCATTTTCCCCTGTGGGCCTAACACATGTAGGAAAGAAGTAAGTGAGTTTAAACTAGGAATTTCTGACTCATTCTTCTACTGGGTGTTTATATATCCCCAAGGAAGCAGCAAAGGAGATTTTTCTCCCTGAGCCCATGGATCTCAGGTGATCCCACAGGAGGCAGTTCAGCACCCCTCTCTCCCGCCCCTACTAGGTACGAGCAGTTCACTGTTTGTTTAGAAGGGGAATTTGATGCTTGTGGACATGAGTGCAGTAGTCCTGGAGAATTAAGTCCTATGTTCACCCAAGGTGAAATTTACCCCAGAGCAGCAGATCAGCACCACTGAAGTCCAACTCATGCCCGCAGGATAAGACTCCAACAGAGCACACACACCTTGTGTTGACACGCTGTATGGGAGCAACTTTCACCCACAGAACTGATGCAGCAGACGTAGCAACAGAGGAAGCCTTCTCTATACCACTCCACTTAAGTAATCCAGTGTGCAGGGGAGACTACGTCTAGCAGTAAGAGAGCAAGTCTCCATGCTCAAACTTTCATCTCTGTCATTTTTCATTACAATCTTAGCAATTAGCATCAATTATAGTACAGTAGTGATTTTCAGGACCTGGATAACTTGTTCAGTAAGCACTGGCTGAGGCTGCCATTCATTTCATATGAGGCTCCTCTTTTAGTTGTTGGATGACAGTGGTTTTTGGTCATTAGCAACTTGGGCTGATCATGAACAGATAGAAGAGCTCTGCCAGACAGCATGAACTAACGCTAACCACCGAACTCTCCAAAGCTTCTATTTGTAATGTTGGGAAATGTTAAAGCAAAAAAACACCAGCCCCCTCCCTCAAATGTTCCCTTGCACTAAATGTTTAATAACTTTCCATCCAAAGAGTGTATTTTCTACCCTACATCATCTCTATTCTAGGATTTGCTCAATATAATTTGACAGTGCTCCATTTACATTAGTCTGCAGCTCTGAAACCATTGTGACACCTTGTTCTCCCCACAGTCCAGGAATTTTACAAACAAGTCAAGGCTTCTAATTACAGTTAGAAGACATCCACTACTGGTTGAGCACAAACGTAAATAGACTGGATGCAACAATATTTTTTATTATATTTAATACAAGTGAATAGATTAGAAGATCTGAAATGTTATAAGGCAATATACATACTGAATAAATAGCACAGGAGTCATGTCTACATTATATAACACTGGCTAGTATTCAGAATACTTAAAATAAATCCAGTGACATTGGATAAAGTCCATAAAAATGCTATCCTGGATAAAGTCCATAAAAATGCTATCCTGTCTTCCCTTGTATGAAATTGTTCAAGTATAAAAAATCCAATACAGTGTAAAATATTAAATTCCAATTAGGTCAAGAATAAAAATTGCAAGTATTGCAGTTTCACAGGACAATGTAAAGCAGCATTCTCAAGCAAATGAAAAAATAGTCTACATACAGATGTGTGAAGAAAAAAAAATCTGTACTAATGTATTTGAGAGGCCTACATGAAAAAAAATACTTAAGAGGGAAAAGCCTGGAACTAGCAATATTTAATGTAAAAACCTAAAAAGTGTTAAATTAAGAGTACCCTCATACAGTGCACGTACTGAATTTAAATAAATCCAAGTCAACATCTTTAATTGATTAGGTTAATATTTAATATGCTACATCTAAACCTGCTAAATAATTTATGCCATGAGATGAATACATAATTTTACAGTGTCACATCTAAAGTTGCTTTCTTTAGAGCGCAGCATAGTAAAACTTTCAAAATAAATATTTTTTTTAAATAGCATTACAATTAAGGCACAGTATATATCACATACCATTAACCCTTGAAGAACTGCAATCTCAGTAACAAAAGTTGTCTCGTACTGTATGTTCTCTAATAAATATTTTTAAATATTCTGAAATAGATACTAAAATTGTACAAAGTTTCAAAAAAGGAAAAAAAGAAGTTCCCTTAAAACAGTTCTTAAAGGTTTAAATTCAGCAAGCTTCTTCCTGCCTTTATTCACAAACCATGAACAGATGCAATAAATAGAAAGAGAAGGCTGTTGTAGTAAAGGGCTGATCCTATTTCAGAATCAGAATAGCTGACACGAGCAGTTAAAGTTTCCCAAAAGTGAAACAGGATGGAGAGAGGGATTAGAAAGTGACAAGCTCATCAAACGAGCACAAGTGATGTGTTCTTTCCAGAACTGTCTGTGTTATTGATTGTCTCTACAGCTGTTGCGCCCATTAATTCCACATCACTTGCTCCATAGTTCCACTCATCCAGAGGACAGATAAGAAAATAACTTTGGTGCCTGTCCACCATTTTATCAACCGGCCATGTTCCTCAGATTGTTCGATGCCCATTAATGAGATAGTGAGAAAATATTTTCCCACTAAAACAAGTTCTATAGGCCACAGTGAAAACTAGAAATGACAATCAGTGCTTTACACATTTTTTAAAAAAAAAAATTAAACTTGATACAGGCTACATATTGCTCACTGATTTTTTTTCCCCTGGTTCAACTTTTTCAAATAATATTTTCTCACTTGTAAAAGGCAGTATGCTTCCCTGATACTGTAAAAAATACACATTTACTTTTTATTTTATTTTTTTAATATAAAGTCCCATTGTTACTCCTGCCATGGTTTCATGACAGTACATTATAGATTGTTTCTTCTCAATTGATACCTGAAACTGGTACTCCCACCCCACCCCTTCCCTAATAGCAACATTATTTGGATGCATGCTGTATGAAGACAGTGGAATAAAAAAAAAATCTTTAACTTTGCAGTAGCATAGCTTTTCTTAAAGCTGCTTAGTTAAATGTTAATTGTCTCTTATTAACTACTTATATTGGAAGGCTGGAAGAAAGGAAGAGAAAGAAAGAGATCTATCTTTCTTCAGAAGTCCATCTGCTATTGCATGCGGTCTGTTTGCAGCTGTTGTGGCTGGTATTGGCCAAAAGCTGCAGCAGCTGTCCCAGGTGCTGCAGCAGTGAGTGGTTGCTGGACTGCATAGCCATAACCCCCAGCAGTGACATATCCTGCAGCAGCTGGGGATGCTGCATACGGGTACTGGTCATAGGCAGCAGCGGCAGCAGCAGCTGCCGCAGCTGAGTATTGTGCATATGCCGCTCCAGTGTAATCAATGTAAGGTGTGGTGGAGGCAGCAGCTGCTGTAGGTTGGACATGTGGAATTACAACTCCTGGCTGCACAAAAGCCTGTGGATAGACATAATGAGCAGGTATCCTGTTGAAAGATGGAAGATAAAGTTAGAGGAAAACTTATGAATTTTAAGTGCTATTTCCATATTCAGAACTAAAACAAACTCAATTTAGTTGTTGTTATGAGCATAGGGTTGCCACAATAGCTAGATTTATTTAATACACCAACGTATCATTTCAATAGCACAAAGAGATGCATTGCTCAAAAACCCAGCATTAGGAGATGACTTAATAGCATTAAACATAACACCATCAAGCAACACTAAACGTGTTCACTTTAAAATCTTTAGAAGGGCCAGTATTTGGGATGTCAGCTTAAGACATCTGTAAAAAAGCTTAATTTGTTTATTCCAGATCCAAGCTTGGATTGTTTATTTTTAAAATAATTGGTAAGTGATTTTGTTGCCCTAATTCTGACTAACCTCATTGACTATTAGTAAAATTCTGTTATGAATACAGGTTTTATTATAACAGCTATGCAATTTGACAGTGTAGTCACTGTAATCAGTTTGCCAGTAGTAGATAATGCAGCTAAAGTTTTTTAGTTGGTCAGTTCTGTAGCCCATCACTCTCTCCCCCCCCCACCCCCCAACCCCTTTTAAAAAAAAAAAAAAAAAATTGTATTGTGGCAACCCTACTTAGATTGCTATGCAGACTCAGCACACATTAATTTCTCTGCAACCTCAGTCACCCTTATTAAAAATTAAAAAAAAAAAAAAAACACAGGCGACAAAGGAGTTTAAAGTTCACAAGTGTGGTAAACACAGCACGAATCACACTTTCCAAACGAACTATAGTGCAGCTCACTCGGTCACAAGAGGCCATAGAGGAGAAGCTACATAGATGCTATTAAAATTCATAACAGTGATTCCTAAGTACATGTGCATCACACTTTTGTAAAGGTCATAAGGACACAAGGGTCAAACCTGTTTGACTATCAGGCCACTGATGTCCTGTTTTGTGCCAGCTTGTTTATTTCTATGCAAGACATACAGCATAGAGTTTTGGGAGATGGGGGTAGGATTAAATCTAAATAGATCTGGTGTTTAACAAAAGCAAAAAACAAGTTTATGGCTCATTAAATAACTGTTTGAACAAGTCAATAGATACACTTTCCCATTTCCTCCTCCAAATCAGAGAGCTTTGCTTCCTTAACTTACTAGCCCATGATTGAACTACTTTTGATACCAGTAGTAATCCTCTCACATCACACATCTGCATACAAATTAATCCCATCATTCCATTGTATCATGTAATATTAAAGACATGCTTTAGAATAGAGTAATACCATGTTCATTATACACTTAATCCCCCAATCCTGCGATTGGATCCATGAGTAGACTGAAGTCAGTGGGGCTCTACGCAGCCACAAAGTCTGCTTTTGCAGCTCCCAATGCAGGATCGGAGCCTTAGACTTTGCATGACAGTTAAAAATTTCCCTTTCCGGCTGAGTCTAAAGACAACTCCAGGCTTTTACCATTATATTTACATTGTAAACATAGCTGGAAAATTGCAGCACTACCATTTGTCCTCTTCCTCCAGCTTTAAGAGCCAGACAGTTTTTTTGAAAATAAAATAACAGTTTTACTTCCAGTTGTCAACAGTTCAATTAAATGGGACACTGTCAACTAAATTCATCCCAAGATAAAAAAGCCAAAGCATTAAATCTGATTGGCTTTTTAAATTATAAAAACTTAACATCCAACAGTCAGTTTAACATCCACGTAGAAGTGAATGAGCAGCAGTAGTTATGACTTAAATATTACTTTAAACAGTGAGAAGACAGTAATACATACTACATTTCTAGATCTTTCTCTGTGCGAACACAAATGACGTTACCGAGGATTTCTTAGAACACTTGTACATGTACTTAACTTCTTTTTAAAAACTAGACTGAAAGATACACATGCTCCCACTTAAACCCTTGTGACTTGTTTCCTTTAAGCCAAGAAACAAAACAGGTGGTGAATTACGAAACTATCCCTTTACAACAGCATTTTAGTCTGCATTATACATGAACCCTGTGCAGGCCCCCCACCATCATGCCGTTTCAGATATGGTGATTGACAGTATAAGCTGCAGTGGGGCTATTTTTGATCCATCTATCATGAGACAAGGGTTTCAAGCAGAGTAAAATGACTTTATAAGGCCAAAGTAAACGTCTATCTACTGCAAAGGCAAGCATGCATACATCTCAATGACACTGAAACACTGCTCTTTAATCTTTTGACCTCAGTTTCCCATTGTGCTGTGACACCTTAATAAAACACTCAGGTTTTTATAAAGAGTACTACTTTATAACAGACAATATTATATTGGGACAATATTTTAATTATACAACGGTCTTATGGCAAGGAACTTTTTTTCCATTTTGTAGTAAAGCTACTCCCTTAAAGAAAGAAAAAAGGCAATGTTTAGCACCAAGTAATTTTGGTGCATACAAGTGCTCTTGCCATCAGACTTAAGATTTTCATTAACCTAAGCTGTAAGAATACTTTTGCAAAGTTAGAACGTTAATTAGGTTTAATACTATAGTAGCTGTATAAGTAACAGTAAACTGCCAAATATATTATTGTAAGTGATATGCATACAAAATACAACTGAAACAAAAAGGTAGCCTAGGCTGATCTGGAATAGCTGCAATACATAGGAATTCAGTATTAATGGACAGAACAATTGTGATACCATTGAATTCTTGAACAAGTAGTTACTGGACTGTGCATGAGACCTGTTCCTTCTATTCTGGATCTTGCATTGCTTCATCTGTTCTTTGTAAGTACAATTAACTAGCAGATTTAATTCAAAAGTTCAATATTGAACAGCCTTCTTATACCAGAACAAGAGAGTTATGCACACTAAACAAAAAAAAACAAACAAAAAAATCAAGCATGTTTTGGGGGTTAAGTTTGAGCTCAATGCCTTCTGCAGTATATTGAAAAATATATACATTCGGTTTTCTTTGACCATGGCAGTTTCATGCCACAACTGTTTCAAAATTATCAGCTGCCTGACGTTACACAGATCTTTTAATTATCAACTGTGGTCAGAACTCTTCCCTCCATCCCTTATAATCAATTATTAGGATTTTGTAAAACTTAGAAGTGACTTAGCAAGTGTTTGATATCAGCTAACCATTCGTTGGCCAGCTTGTCCTCTTGGGACTTAATTCGGCTGTCATTGAAGTTGGTGGGAACTTTTTCATTTACTTCAGGATCAGTCCTTAGACGAACAGGGAAAAAGATCTAACTATTCACATCCTACGTCCACCTCTCCCTTCATGCATGTAATTTTCCACTGATGTTAAGTGGTAATTATGCATGCAAAGGAAAAGAAGCTACCTCAATGGAACAAAATAAAGATCTTTAAAAAAACCGCATTAATTCAAAATGAATTCAATAGCAGCATTTGGTGTTTCAGTATACAGCTATACTTTTATGAGTCACAGTGGGATAAGTAACCAACACTGAACTCTTCAAGGTCCCTTCCTGACCTACATTTCTATGATTGTGGTCAGATTCAGCATGCCAGGTCTCACACATATAGTAAATGAGATTCTGGATGTAAAGAGGAGGTGAGATCAGGAAACGTTACTTGGGTGAGAGAATTAATCGCTATAGCATAGAAAAAATAAACCAGAACTACAAGTATTTTATGAACAGGAACTAACGTTGCTTCTCTTAGCTAGAGTAAAGCCGGGGGGGGGGCGGGTACCGTACTCAGAACTAAGTATATTCTCCCACTAAATCTGATGTAATGTGATGCTGAAAGTAACTGCATTTTGTCTGAAAGGTAGAACTCTGACAGAGCACTGCTGACAAGAGCAAAGTAGAACCTCACTAATTTGCACTTTGCTAATTAATTCACATGCAGAAATGGCACTCTCTCCCCTTTTACTCGCAGAGCACAGTTCTGAGGTTCCATATTACTTAATTTTACATAGCATATGGAAGTACACTTACTAGTATTCACAGAAAAAAAATTAAAACTCAAAGTATGTTTCAATGGAGCCCAGCTATCACCTCAAAATATTACTCTTTACAGAAAAATTCTGTCCTTTTTAGCAAACCCAAACATTAAAATGTCTGAAAAATGAGCCCTTACACAACCCAGCCTGTTCCCCTTTCTCATACAGTCATCACTGTCTATTACTCCACTCAGTTTTCACTGCTCTCCCTAGCCTTTATCCCCTAAAATATATGCATAGATCAAAATAAGAGTTTAGTGGGAGATTATTGGAAGTGCATCCCTTGAACATGAAGTTAGATTGTATAATCTCTTGTAACTGGAGGTAACAGAAAAGGTACAGGGAACAAGGATAAAAATGAATACTGGATTCTGCCAGTTTAAAGCACATACCACCCCTCTTTGCAAAATATGCCTCTAATTCAGATTGATATACAGTGTGTTAGAACCAGAAAAGGCTGATGGATTGGAGAAGAGAATCCATTTTTATTAAGTCCCTTAAGCAGTATATAGTCCCAGTTCCTCCTTTCTTGCTATGCTAGGCAAGTACTTCCTCTTTTCCTCACAACTGCTCCCTTCTCATTCCACCAGCTCCTCTTTGTAACCCTGCTTTTATGCCCTTCTAGGTAACCCCTCCCTTAGTGTGAGCATCAGATTATCATATATTCTTTTCAGTTTCCCCACCATTTCTCCAAGAATATTAAGAGATGCTGGCTTTGTTGAAGGGAAGTAAGACATATCTGGGAATATTATAAGAAGCAAAAATATATATATCATAATTGAGCTTCAGGTACATTTTCAAAACTAGTTTCCTGATTATTACCATGCTTCCCAGAAAACCACTAAAGCACTCTACTGTGAGATAAGAAGTTGTATGTGAAGTTTCTGGAAGACTGATTTCCCATCCCCACAACTTTTCCAAAAGGAAAACGATCAACTTCTAATGGAAAGCTAGCTTCAACTTTAACTATGGAGCAGCTACTGCCATTTCATAACACCAAGGTACAGTAGATCTTAAATCTACACTTGTCAAGTAATTGAACAAAGTACATCCTTTGATGCATTCTCCTGCTTTGTTAGCTTATTTATTAAATTATCAAAATTTATTATTTTGCAGTGACCTAGTCAGTGTGAATTAGTGAGGTGTACAGGACAGAAAATTTAAGCAGACTTCACCTCCTAATTTTACATCTATAAAAAGCAAGTGTTAGAAATACTTAGGAATAGTATACTTGTATTTTTTTTTTATTTATTTATTTTTTTTAAAAGGAAATGCACTACATATTGAAGTCTGATGGAGAAGTTAAAGACTGGAATTAGAAAGCCCAAGTGGAAGCACAGTGTTAATCAAAAGAGCTCCACACCCCTTCATACCCCTCTCAAGGAACAAAACCAAGAACTATAAACATGCAAGCAATAGGTTGATTTTCTTTATTAAAAAAAAATCAAGATGTCACACAATTTAGCACTCAATACAAAATACGAATATGGTTAAAAAAAAAAAGTCACAGGCTACAGCTTGAAAGCAAGAAAAAAAAAAAAAGTCCCTTTGCTCCCCATGGCAAAGTCAACACTCCTCAACAACAAAAACAAAATTAAGAGACCCCCAAAAACTTTCACTACAGCTCTTTCAATTAAATAAAAGCACACAGTTTAGCTATCAACACCACTTCATTTCTGTAAAAAATAATAAAAAAAAAAGCACACGGAGGTCTATTGACTATATGAAAAAACATACATGCATCGTTAATCACCATTTTAGCTTGTTTGTGTTTGAGTCTACTGGTTACAGTGTTTAATTCCAAACAGAACTATTCCACCTCTTATCATCATATCCTTCTGATCAGTTATCTTAACTGTAAACGATCCCTGTCAGATTAGAAAGAGATAAATAACATTGAGTCAAGCTGGGGGAAAAATAAATAAATGGGGGGCACAGCGATCTTGTATAAAGTCATACCACTTTCTTTTATTAGAGGGTGGTATGGGTCTGATCCTCTTGGGTTGGGAGGGCTGCATACTTCGTATACACAACTTGACTCAGCTGTGGTCTTTAGAGCATTACCAAAGAGAACATATTTACAAGGTATATGTTTTTAAGTCTGGAAATTTGAATGGCAGCATTATAAAGTCAGTGACAGTACTGTGAGAGGCCATCCAAGGTTATACTTTGTTTGTGGACCTGTTTTATAGACTTACCCAAAAGGCCTCTGTATGAGAGCTGGATGAAGATGCTGAACACCAAAGGCAAAACCTACCAACAAAACACATCACATTCTCTATATGAGCATTCCATCAGCTGCTTATTTATGCTATACACACAGTAACCTTCACTAACAAGCACTAGTAAAGATGTTCAACAGAGCAAAGAACCACAGGTTACAGAATGAGTGTTTTAGATAATTTTTTTTTTACAATTTAAACCAGAGGTACATGATTGTGACTCCTGCCAATTTTCAAAAAGACAACTTATTTGGCAACAACTAGGAGAATTTCACTGAACTGTTATTTAAAACCAAATGTTTTCTAGCAGCAAAGTCTAGTCCTTAACTCTAAAGCCTAAGAATTATAAATTGGATTGTAACTGGATGAATATATGTGTTTCTACAGACTTAACTGGGAGCCATGCATGCAAACATAAGGGTAGAATTACTCATACTGTAATATACACTGACTTCTTACTTCCTGAAATATTCATATTGGGCCTGATTGCAAGCCCCTTAGTCATGTGAGTAGACCCATTAACTTCAGTTGGAATATTCAGGTGACTAAGTTCTCACATAGGTGACTAAGTACCCACCAATGTGAGTATTTAGTCACCTGAGTATTTCCACTGAAGTTAATGGGTCTACTCATGTGACTAACAGCCCACCAACATCAGTAAGGGGTTCACAGTCTGCCCTCTTTAAAATATGAACATTAACGCACTACTATATTCCCATTTATTTTGCTGTGAAGCTGTGGTATTGAACAGGGCATGAAATCAGTGAGTGAGTTTTGGATCAGATCTGGCCTTGTGATAAATCCATTCCTTTTTTCATTCAGTGCAATAGATTCCATGTGTTTTAGAAGTTCCCATTAAGAGACCGACTGTGTTAATAAGACTGGGCACATCTAGAAGTTCCTGTATCCTAGCAATAACTCTTTTACCTCAATTATACTGTAAATTGTGTTTGTCATTTCATTCATAATATAGGGTCCAACAAAATGGAAATTTTGTATGGAGGAAATTTCTCAAAGGGGACATGTATTCCTCTATGTACAGTGCACATGCACACCCTTAGTTTTTATGAAAGCATTCTTACAGATAGCCAAGAAGTTATGGATTACATACATTAAAACACAAACACACACACACACACTATACTCCACGGAAAGTGGTGGCATTGCCGGAGAGAGCCTTTTTTTTTTTATTTTATTTTAACTCAGACTGAAGTTTTGTTCTTCTCAGAAACTTTGTTGAAGGGCAGGGGAGGGAGAAAAAGAGAGAAAGAGACTTTCCTCACCTGGTTGCATTATCCTTGGTTTTGCTCCCAGGTATGCCAGGTTCACATTGGCCTTCCTGCCATCAATGATAGGATTGGGATCTTTGCAAGCCCTTTCAGCAGCTGCTCTATCAGCCATGGTGACCTTAACAATATACAATGCTATGAATTAAACCACTTTTGCCATTGAAAAAGAAGCAGAATTCACCTTTTCACTAAAACAACCAGCTTTCCCCCCCCCCCCCCCAAAAAAAGACAGTATGAAAAATATGAAGCTTCATCTCCCTAGATGTTTTTGGTACAAAATTAATGGGCTTGCTTGAATAATTAAGATAAATCGGGTTTGTTTACATGAAGAGACTGAGGAACTTTAACACGAATTAACGAAAGGCCCGAGAAGTTAAAATGCATTAGTTAAAGCACGTTAAATCCCCTCGTGGATGCTCTCATTCAGAAATAAAGGGACCTTAGTTCTTTAGCTTAAAACTCATTGAAGTACAAAAAATACCCTTCCTTTCCTTTGTTCTGTGCTTAACTGGTAAACAGACACAGAAATCAGGTTGTTTTAAGCTTCTAGTTTGCTGCAGTACAATATTAGGGGTATGTACATGTATAGGAGCCCCCTGTACTACCACAGATAAAACTTCTAAGTCATATCAGTAAACAACCAGCTAGCCTAATTTGTTGCCAGAAATCTGCACTAACTTTTCACGTGCAAACCACGATCCAAATCCCCTCCATTAGGGATTCCCCATCCTTTCCCCTTCCCTCAAAAAAATTAAATAACTCCTCAAAACACAGTACCCTTCCCCCCCCCCCCCCCCCCCCCCCCCCCCCCCCCCCCCATCAGACAAACCCTTTATCTAGGGCTGCCCTCTGGATCTACGGTGCAGCAGCATGCTGGCCTTTGCCTCACAAGAAGTTTCTTTCCGGATTCAGGCGCTTATCCCCCTTTACCTGTCTTCCCACCCCCACAGGCAATACAATGCTGGCTTCTCAGCTTGTTTTAGTTTCCCCAGAAAGCGGTCGGATCCCTCCCACCCACAAAGCGGACCGAAGCTAAAAACGATGCAAAGTAGCCCCGGTGCCACCCAGCAGCGAGTTTCCACCCACTGGCTGCAGGAGCAGCAGCGGCAAAAACGACCCCCCAGAGAAACACCCCCACGACTTACAAATCCGTATCCCCGGGACTTGCCGGTCTGCCGGTCGGTGATGACCACGGCTTCCTCGATCTCCCCGAACACCTCGAAGTACTTGCGCAGGCTGGAGTCGGTGGTATGATAAGGCAGGCCCCCGACAAAGATCTTGGTGTAAGTGGTGTCCTTCTGGGTCGTGTGCATCTTCCGCGTCGTTCGCTGGCCCTGCCAGCCGGACAGCCCTAGGCAAACAAACGGGGAGAGTAGTGTGCGCCTGGGTGCGTTTACACGTGGTGGGAGGGGGTCTTATTCCGGAGTCAGACCCCTTTTGCAACTACACTGCGTTGCCTTTTGCAAACCAATCCGCCGCTGCCTCCTCCTCCTCCCACTCTCAGGGAGGGAGCCCCGCAGCCTCCAGCAGTTTTGAGGTAGGTGTTAGAAAAGGAGGATGGAGAGCGTCCAGTCTGGCGGAGGCAGCAGCAGCTACTGGAGAGAAATGCAGGGCCCGGACGCTAACAACGGAGTGGCTTTTCCCTGTTTGCTTTCCCCTAAAAGCCGGGGCACCCTGGGATCCTCCGCCTCCGTCACCAGGGGCGGGGATGGGGTGGGCCCTTCTTCGCCTATTGGCCCGCTTGGCAGCTGGAGCGGACACACAGCTGTTGCGAACAGCTGGGGGGTTGATTCTCTTCTCGTGTGTCTGGCAGCCCGGGCTGCAGGGAACGACTCGGGAGAAGCGCTGCACGCTCAGGTTTCCGCTTCAGGACAGGAGCAGCCCGAGCAGGAGAGGCGGATTCTCCCGGCCTGGTGTGAGTGGGAAGGGCCTTGAGGCTGCTCTGTGGCAGGGCTCGTGGAAGTCGCTAGCTCACACCCTGGGGCGAGGTTTCTGCTTCAGCTGCCACTGTCCTGCAATATCGCCGATCCCACTCCTGACTCCCCCGGCGGTGGGAGCATTGGACGCTGGTAGAGCTGCTTCCTCGGCCCTTCTCTTCACTAGCCCCTTTTCCTTGCGCAATCACCACTGGAGAGAAAGAAGAGACCTAGAGAGCGCTGAGGGGCAGGGATGGGGGCTCAGAGCCCCAGGGGTGCCTATCACAGTCACAGAACTCCTCCCTGTGCCATACAGGTAGGGGAATTTGAGGCGGGAGATTGGTAGGGGAGAGGCAGGAAGGGGGCAAAGGTAATAGGAAAGAAAAGCAACAAAGAGTCCTGTGGCACCTTATAGACTAACAGATGTATTGGAGCATAAGCTTTTGTGGGTGAATAGGAAAAAAAAGGACATAACAGGAAAGAAAGGTGAGTGAAAGACAGTTGTGCATCAGTGTAGTATTGGGAAACCAAAGCTATTCACCTCTGCTCCCCCACACCCTTCTTAGTGCTACTATTGACTCTTCCCTCACTCCTCTGTGCTCATTTGCCCCTTTGGCCTTTTTCTTTGAACCCACCCTTGCTATAGATAGAAGTCCCCTATCAATTTGCAAGTGGGACTTTATCGTCGAAATGGTGTCTACGTTGATCTCTCTGTAGCTTCCCTTACCAGAGTATCTGTGTGCCCTGCAAGATTAAAGTACACAGTTTACCTGTAGAGGACCTCTAGCTCTTTCGTTCTGCAGTCTACTTCACACAAGAAAGCCTTATGGCCCACCTCTATTCCAAAATTCTCCTACATCAAAATAGGTGGTTTTAAAAATGCTCCCTTCCACACATCAGGAAGAAAGGCTCTGCAGACTTTTTGTGGTCCATGATCTTCAGTTTAAGAAGTCTCTTTCCCTCTCTCTCCAGTGATCAGGTGTTCATGGTTAAAAAGAACTAGATAAATTCATGGAGGACAGGTCCATCAATGGCTATTAGCCAGGATGGGCAGGGATGGTGTCCCTAGCCTCTGTTTGCCAGAAGCTGGGAATGGGTGACAAGGAATGGATCACTTGATGATTACCTGCTGTGTTCATTCTCTCTGGGGCACCTGGCATTGGCCACTGTTGGAAGACAGGGTACTGGGCTAGGTGGATCTTTGGTCTGACCCAGTATGGTTGTTCTTATGTTCTTAAGCCGATCGACAAATAGCTCTATCTGTTTCCTGATTCAAAATATTAATGAACTTCCTGGATAGGGAATCTGTTTGTCCCTAATACATGTTATTTTTTTATAATTACTTAATATACGATTTACCTTAAGGGACAGGTGCAATTCCTTTGTGGCCCTATCTTTCACTTCTAGGAGCGTCACACACAAAGTTATTCTATGTTGTTTCTTTTTGAGTTAGAAATAAAAAACATTTAAAAAAAGAAAAACTCAGCATAGACAGATATACAGAACTGGAAGGTTAAAGTGTGTTGAAAAGCATTATGGAAGAGACATTGTATTGCTATAAGTGCCACTCAATCCTAGCAACACTTCTGTAGTCAAAATGGTGTCTACATTGACCTAATCACAAACTAACAATCTGATCATAAATAAATTGTGTTTGGGCTGAATGTACCTGTTTATAAAACGTTTCTTCCTGGAAGCATTTTTTTAAAGCAAGAAAATAATTTTTAGCAGCTTTTAAGTTAGAGAAACATGATCGTTACTGGCATTAGATATTTATCTTTGTATGCTTTTGGCTTCCATGTCAATTTGGAACATTACTTAGTGCTCTGAGACCCATGCCCAAACTTTTCAAGTTGTACATTTCAAATTGGATAGACTTCTGGGTATGTTGAGTTCTTTCCCCCTAGGCTTTGGAAGCCAAAGTTGTAGAAGACATTTTTGAATCATGGGGGCCCTATTGTAATACCCTCTTTTTTAACTCAAGCAGAACTCCTTATGGATGCTAAGGGGGAAATCTGCTTAAAAACTGATGGTATGACATGGCCTCAGGGGCTGTGCACATACAGCCCTTTTTATCTGTGTCCAGAGCCATCCCTAGGGTATGGCGAATCGGGGCCCAGGCCCCATGCTTTGGGGGGTCCCATGCTTTGTGAGAAGGTGGGTGGGGAGGTGAGGCTGGGGGCAGGTGGGGGGGGTGAGGAGGAGCCGCCCCCCCAACCTCCACCTCCCCCCAGTGCCTCCTGCCTGCCCCTCCCTCCCAGTGCTTACCGCCGATCAGTTGTTTCGCAGCATCTGGGGGGGAGGGGAGAGGAGCAAGGGTGCAGGGCACTTGGGGGAGAGGGCAGAACTGGGTGGGGAAGAGGTGGGGCAGGGCGGGAAAAAGCAGGGCGAGGGCAGGAAGGGGTGGGGGAGGAGTGGTGGTGGGAAGAGGCCGGGCTGGGGTGGGGCCTTGAGGGAAGGGGTGGAGTAGGGGCAGGGCCTGGGCATAGTCAGGGGGAGCACTCCCTGGTAGATAGAAACTCAGCGTCTGTGTCCTGGCCCTGCACACCCCTAGGGACGGCCCTGCCTTTGTCATGTTCCATGGATTTCCATGAACCTTCAGATAGGAGGAGTGTGCACCTGCAGATCCTCATTCAGCCTTGTCTTCATAATCTTTCCACTTAATTGAGGCCATAAGGTGGGATCCATGAACAGACTTAGGCATTGCAGTGCTGAGTGTCACAGTGCTTAACTTTTAGGCACTTAAAAAAATCACAGGAACTACGCTGTGATCCACAAAGCTGAGTTAGTCACCTAGGCTTGCTATACAATGAAGTGGAGCCAACATTCTCTATTTTGCAACCAGGGCCCCAATTCTGCAAACACTCTTGCACATGTTTAGCTTTAAGCACATGAGTTATCCCATTGAAATCATAAGTGAGGTGTAAAATGGTGTTAATGGGACTGCTCATGCACATGCTTAAAGTTAAGCACATATGTAAGTGTTTGCAGGACCAGGGCCTCAATTTACCACCTGCAAATACCAAGCAAAGAGAAAAGTACCAGGGGCTAAGCTTAATAAGGGAACAAAGTTCAGCAACACTGTCACATTAACTTACACAGCATGATAAACATTCCTTTTGATGAGTACAGGATTTGAACAATCTCCCATTGGTTGACAAGGCTATATAACAGGGATGGGGGGAAATATCCACTTACAGTATATGTTCCATAGTATAATGTTTAATAAAACAGAGTACACCAGGGAAAATATGTCAAGACTTGCTCAGAAAGCTCCCTCCCAGATTCCACACTGGATTGTTTTTTTTTTTTTTTTTCTTTTAATAGATCACAGTCATTTTACTAGGGAGGCCTTGACCCAGAACAAATGTCTTATTGGAGTGAATTATTTGGGGCTGTGATGGGGAAATGACTGAAGCAGAAAATAAAATAAGACTTTTTATATTAAATATTTTGCTCTCTTGAGTCAATGGGTTCATGTTTAGAAAGATCAGTTGTTTATGGTCTGTTTAAAGTTCTAATCAGCCTACTGACCATCCATGACAGGAAGTGTCTAACCCGCACTCACCAAACACCCAAGACAAGCAAAAACCAGGTCACCTGTGAGCAAGTGAGTTCTCTCTCATGCACCTGTCTCGATCAGGGAAGGTGTAAGTAAATCCAAGGAGGGAGATGATGTATTAATTCTGACGGGCGATGGGAATTCAAAAATTGTCATTGGTTTATCGTTACAATATTTGTTTCAGCATGCTCCTAGAAAGATAGCATAGTTGCTTTTTATTATAAGTCTAAATAAATGTACATAAAAGTAACAGGGGGCCAGTTTCCTATGCAGTTCAAGCTTCTGATAAGCAAGCATTTTCCATCTAAGCCCAGCTTAGTTCTTGTTTTCTCTGTAATTCTTGCCATGAGAGGACACATTTGTTGTAAACCCTTCACTCAGGCATAGGTTTTAACTTTTTCTATACCCAGGACTAGATCAGTCTCTATGGGTACGTCTACACTGCAATAAAAGAGCCTTGGCACAGCCACGGCGGGCCCATGCCAGCTGACTCAGGCTCACAGGATTCAGTAGGGTGACCAGATGTCCCCATTTTATAGGGACAGTCCCGATTTTTGGGTCTTTTTCTTATATAGGCTTCTATTACCTCCCACCCCCTGTCCCGATTTTTCACGTTTGCTGTCACGTGGGGCTAGAAAATCACAGTGTAGATGTTTGGGAGGGATTGGGCTGGAGCCCAGGCTTTCAGACCACACAAGGGGGGAGGGTCTGAGAGCCTGAGCTTGAACAGCTACACTGCTGTTTTGAGCCCTATGAGCATGAGTCACCTGACTGAGGCTCTGAGACTTAGTGCTGTGGATATTTTATCACAGGGTAGACTTATCATCTGTCTCCTATCCTTGCCTTCCATGCAAAGATCCGCCCGATCATTTTTGTGGGGTAGTTTTTTAATTTTTGTCTCTCCTGGAGCTAACAAGTTCTCACATAATGGATTATTTATGCATTTATATGAGGTGCAGAGGCATTGGCTGTCACCAGCCTTTCTGTTTCCATCAATCGCACGCTAGCTTTGGGTGCATAATGAAACTTAGCATAAAAAGTTCAGCAACATCCTTCCTAAAAATGTCACCTAGTAATAGAACTGAACAGGAATTTTCTAACTGAATTGGGTTTAATTGGAAAAGGAGTGTTCTGATCATCTACTCGGATCACCAGTATAACGCAGGCCATAAAATTTCACCCTGTGACTCCTAATTTAGGAATACTAAAGTTTTCAAATCTGCAATAAGGGCTTCCTGAGGGGTTTTGAACCCAGGATCTTTGGTTCCATAAGCAAGAATTAGGTCGCTTAGGCATTAAGTCAGATATTGTTCATGATGAGGATTCTTCTACAGGGAATTTCAGCTGGGTTTAGGCTTCTCTTAAGCAAGGAAACAATCCTTTGAGATGCATTTGTTTTCTTATAGAGTCACCAGAAATATCTTTCATATCGTGTGAACTAAATCACAGAGGTTGCTGGGATGCATCCAAGGGCAGAATTGAGCCTTGTCAGTTTTAGACTTTTGAACCCATTTCATACATGACCTATGTTTTGGGGGAAGACAATGAGTAATGTCCTCCCTTTCACTGTCAGGCCTTTAGCCAACTTAACAAGTTTGATTTGTTAACATTATCAATTTAAAACTGAAAATAATTTAGTCACCAATAAACCCCCTAAATGTTGATTAATGCCCATATTTTTTATAATTTATTCTGCAGACATCTGTGGCTCTCATTTTCATAATTGCCAGTAAACAAAGGTATATTTATTTTAAACAGAACCTAATCCATGTTATCATTTGATTGTCTAATACAGCTATTAAATATTTAGTTAATTGTGTGTTGATTAAAGTAGATATTTTTCTCTGAAACAAGTATAAGGATTATAATAATTGTTTGAATAGTTAAGCACATACAAGCTACAGTGTATTAATATACTAATGTTTAAACAAATGTAACTGTGTAAAGCTATTTAGCCTTAAGATCTCTGTTATACAGGAGGTCAGACTAGATGATCACAATGATCCCTTTTGGCTTTATAATCTTATGCATCTATGGAGAGAAATCTGAGTTTGGGCTAGCACATTTACTGGAGCAGATGGACTGGATGCTGGGCCTTCCACCCTGGTAACATAACCACTGGATTATAGAATCACTCGCACACTTGATCTCTTTCTCTGGCTTAATGACTCTTTAGTTAACCTCAGTGGAACAGCTTCAACAGGAGAGAGTGCTACATTAGAATATCCCATAGCTCAGTGGTTTGAGCATGCTCCTGAGGTGGGAGGACCACTCCCCTCCCCCATTCAAATCCTTTCTCCTTCTCCAGCAGCCTGGGGAATTGAACCTGGGTTGCCCATCTCCCAGGTGAGTGCTCTAACCGCTGGACTGTAAAAGTTACAGCATAGGGAGCGAGCACCACCTTCTCCTTTGCCTGTGTTGCATGGACTGAGGCAGGTACCTAACTCATTCTCACCAGAAATGGCTTAGTTGCCTAGGCTGTCTGATTCCAGGAGAAGGGTTCCTGGATGTGGATTGCAGCAGTCTAGACTTAGGCATCTATCACCATGCGAGGGGAGGGGGCTTAGAAAACACTCTTGTCCTTGATAGGACACTCCCACCGGCTAGTTTAGGTGGTTCCCTGCCTTGCATGCTGGCTTTTGTGGATCACATGTTAAGGCACCTGTCATTCCCCATTCATTGTATAGGGAGCTTAGGCACCTAACTCAGGCTTTGTGGATCACAGTTTATGCCTGAGAGTTTCTAGGCACCTAAAAATTAGGTACTACAACACTGGGTGTTGCAGTGCCTAAGTCCCTTTTTGGATCTGGGCCACTCTTCTTTGTGACTGTCTGATCCTAACTATTCTCTCCCACTTCAGGGTTATGCCCTTAAAGGATTTTTTTCCCATCATGCCTTTTTTGTGACTGACCCTTTAAATCTGGCAGAACCACAGCCTTTCCCTCCCTGAGGTAGCCATTTTGAAACTGGCTTCTGCTTCCCAAGACTCCCTCTCTTCTACCTGGTATGTACTCTGTGTTCCTGTTGATTTTCCTTTCTTATTACCAAGGAGATGGCATGTTTTCATAGTACTACAGAAAATAACAGCAACAACAGTATCAATGATAGAAATACAGAGGATGGAAAGAGTAGAAATTCACTAATTTCACTTCAATGGCTACATATCTTGGGTAATAATTAGACGTAGTAGTAATGTAGGGGCTAAGTTGTATTCTTGATTACACCTGTACGAGCTAATGGAAATCAGTGGGGCTGCACAGACACAACAGCAGAATTTAGTCCTTGGTGTGCAATATACTTGGGAGATTAAGTGGCCCCAGACTGACATCTTAACAGTGGTGCAATGCAAATATTGCATAGTGTGTCCTCTCTGTATTGCAGAGCCCAGATACAACTGAGAGTGTCTGTGTAGGTCCCCCTAATAGAGAAATCTTTCACAGCAGAGTGTAAATTTTATTCATTGAGCCTGGTTTTGAGCTCATTCTGTTCAACTCTGCTGACTTCAGTGCTGCCCTGCCCCCCCCCATCCCCCAGCTTGAAGTGGTTTCTGTCATATAAAGCATTTATAGTTTGATTCAATGGCTCTCAGCACCCCCATTATACAATTTGTTCCTGCACCTCTGCCCTGTGTGTTGTTTGTTTGAGGAAACAGCACTCATTTACATCTTATAAATGTAGGGTTGCCAGGTGTCTGGTTTTCAACTGGAACGCCCGGTTGAAAAGGGACCCTGGCGTTGGTGCTGACTGTGCCGCTAAAAGTCCGGTCAGTGGCACAGCAGGGTTAAGGCAGGCTCCCTGCCTGACCTAGCTCCGCACGGCTCCCGGAAGCGGCCAGCATGTCCGGCTCCTTGGCACAGGGGCGGCCATGGGGGCTCTGCACACTGCCCCCACTTCGCATGCCAGCTCTGCAGCTCCCGTTGGCCAGGAATCATGGCCAATGGGAGCTGCCGGGGAGGTGCCTGTGGGCATGGGCAACATGCAGAGCCCCCTGGCCCTTCTGCCTAGGAGCTGCAGGGACATGCCGGCCGCTTCTGGGAGCTGCCTGAGGTAAGGACTGCCCAGCTGGAGCCTGTACGCCGAATCCCCTCCTGCACCCCAACCACCTGCCCCAGCCCTGAGCCCCCTCCCACACCCCAAACCCCTCAGCCGCAGCCCTGAGCCCCCTCCAGCACCCCAAACCCCTCATCCCCAGCCCCACCCCAGAGCCCACACCCACAGCTGGAGCCCTCACCCCCTCCCACACCCCAACCTCCTGCCCCAGCCTGGTGAAAGTGAGTGAGGGTGGGGGAGAGCGAGCGACAGACAGAGGGAGGGGGGATGGAGTACATGGGCAGTTAATTTAGATACTGCTGATGTTACTGAGGTCCTTAATATTAAAAGCACAAACCTGTGGCTGATGATAACGTAGTGTAACTTAAATAATTGATAGTCATGCATCTGAAGATATAAATTAAAAGGCTGTCTAATGTTTCTTTTGGGAAAAGCAATAACATAGTTTAACTGAAGAAGCCCCAAAGGCTATCACCTCCAATTAATCATTTTTACTGAGGCATTTTATTTTATTCTGTCAGGATCACTAAGAGTAGACAGCTTGCCAGTTTACCAAATGTTACCAGCTACTGAATTCAGTGGTATCAACGTAATTGTATCGTCAGCCTCTTTATTTATTTATAAACACCATATGCCTGTCATGTCCGAGACCAGTGGATGTCATGTAGTCATTCATTAGGATGCTGAAAACAACAAAGCCCCCCTGATTATATTGCACTCCATTCATTCTTGCCAATGCTTTATTTCAGCATGTGATAATGACTTGTGGGACATTTGGTATACAGTGTCACAGTATAACCAAATTAATATGTCTTGGATATTTGAACCAGTAATAAGGTCATCAGAATGCTTGTGGCCTAAACCCTTACAATTATTATGTAGGATTGAAGACAAAAATCAAATACTTCCTCTTTTGTTTTTCTAGGAAAAACACAATCTTGGCTACTGGGAGTTGTATTTCTGTTACAGTTCCATAATGCCCTGAAACTGTGAAAGTATTCAACTGGTAATGTTAGACATTGCTTTGTCTTGTAATCATCACATTTGTGAAAAGTAAAGACCCACTAAAAAAGGGAACAAAATGTCTAATCATCACTCTGTTCAATATACATTACACAGGAGATAATCTGACTTTATGCTAGCAAAATTTAAATCCTATTATAGATTGACTTGGTATCTGAAAAGTACACTTGCATTTTTATGTTAACATCTATGTGCAGGAGACATAAAATCATCATAATTTTATCCATTTTCCTGCCAATGTACAATTGCTACCTATAGGATGTTCTCAAGTGCTTTGGCAAATTTACTTGGAAATTATTCAATTTACGAGGCTTCCACCACTTTTCTTGGGAGATTATTTCTCCATCTTCACAGACTTCACTGTTTTGAATTTTTTTTCTCTCTGATATCCATTTATCTAGCACCTGTTGCTGTAGCAGTCAGGTGATAATTAGCCTAATTTTTTCTGTTGATCATTTTAAAGTTAAACCCCTAAACATAGATTGACAGGCCCCAGATTTGCAGCCCAATGAGAGTTTTGCCTCAATAAGGACTGCAGGAACAGACTTAGAAAGTTCCAACTATTCAGTGGTCAAAATTCAGAGCTATTGAAACTGTGGATGAAAGTCACCATGCTAGTATATGGCGATATAATAGGTACTATGGGTGTAGCCTGAGATGTAAGTTATGACTGTAGGGGATTCAGAACACACATAAGTAGGTGTAACTGGAGCAAGTTGTAGGTGGGGGAACCTCTTGTAGGGGCTGAGGGGAAAAAAGGTGAAATGTTCATCATTACCCAAATAATAGGGGACATGTGGGATGAGATGGACATATGGTGGTTCAGTGCTAGTGCAAGCTAGAGGTAGGTTGATGTCTAATGCCTGGCAGAAAATAAAGCTGCCCCAAGCTGGTGTAACTGCGGAAGACATCACACCACGCACTGATCCTGGCAAAAATTCAAAACGTCCATATGGTTCCAACCACATCATGTCACAGGTTGGGTGTTGAGAATGATCATTCCTAAGATCTGCAAAGGGAAATCAAGCAGCACAAAGGAATGAGTAACCTCAAATAAATGTGGTCTGGCAAACCAGCTGAGGTGCCAGCTGGAGAGTGAAAGGCAGAAGCGGGGGCTGGGCACTCACCACACATCTGCCTGTCCCAGCCACAGGCAATTGAAAAATGGTCTCCTAACAAATCTAAACGTCATTTTGAGACACCTGAACATTTATTTGCCCCGTACAATGATAGCTGGATGGCTAAATACAATCCTCCCTCCCCCAGTCCCACTTGCATCCAAAGAATTGCACGCACACTCCCATTTTGGTAACTGACAGAGCAGTACGTGCTCAGAGCTGCCTGCTGGGGCAGACGCCCATAGGCTGCACCACCACACCCACGTAACTTGCTCCATGGCTGCATTTCATATATGCAGAATGAAGAAGCCTGGGATGAAAAATACTGTGGGTGAAATTCTCAGCTGGTATAAACTGGTATTAGCTCCAGCAAAGTCATGGAGCTATGGCGATTTACACAATATGAGGATATGATGAGATAACTGCCTTGTGGATGAGGGGAAAGCAGTGGACGTATTATTCCTTGACTTTATCAAAGCTTTTGATGCGGTCTCCCACAGTATTCTTGCCAGCAAGTTAAAGAGCTATGGGCTGGATGAATGGACTATAAGGTGGATAGAAATCTGGCTAGATCGTCGGGCTCAACGGGTAGTGATCAATGGCTCCATGTCTAGTTGGCAGCCGGTATCAAGCAGAGTGCCCCAAGGGTCAGTCCTGGGGCCGGTTTTGTTCAATATCTTTATTAATGATCTGGAGGATGGCGTGGATTGCACCCTCAGCAAGTTCGCAGATGACACTAAACTGGGAGGAGTGGTAGATACTCTGGAGGGTAGGGATAGGATATAGAGGGACCTAGACAAATTAGAGGATTGGGCTAAAAGAAATCTGATGAGGTTCAACAAGGACAAGTGCAGAGTCGTGCACTTAGGAAGGAAGAATCCCATGCACTGCTACAGATTAGGGACCGAGTGGCTAGGCAGCAGTTCTGCAGAAAAGGACCTAGGGGTTATGGTGGACGAGAAGCTGGATATGAGTCAATAGTATGCCCTTGTTGTCAAGAAGGCTAACAGCATTTTGGGCTGTATAAGTAGGAGCATTGCCAGCAGATCGAGGGACATGATCATTCCCCTCTATTCGGCATTGGTGAGGCCTCATCTGGAGTACTGTGTCCAGTTTTGGGCCCCACACTACAAGAAGGATGTGGAAAAATTGGAAAGAGTCCAGCGGAGAGCAACAAAAATGATTAGGGGGCTGGAGCACATGATTTATGAGGAGAGGCTGAAGGGAACTGGGATTGTTTAGTCTGCAGAAGAGAAGAATGAGGGGGGATTTGATAGCTGCTTTCAACTACCTGAAAGGGGGTTCCAAAGAGGATGGATCTAGACTGTTCTCAGTGGTACCAGATGACAGAACAAGGAGTAATGGTCTCAAGTTGCAGTGGGGGAGGTTTAGGTTGGGTATTAGGAAAAACTTTTTCACTAGGAGGGTGGTGAAGCATTGGAATGGGTTACCTAGGGAGGTGGTGGAATCTCCTTCCTTAGAGGTTTTTAAGGTCAGGCTTGACAAAGCCCTGGCTGGGATGATTTAGCTGGGGATTGGTCCTGCTTTGAGCAGGGGGTTGGACTAGATGACCTCCTGAGGTCCCTTCCAACCCTGATATTCTATGATTCTATGATCTGGCCCTGTATGAAGATTAGACATAAAGGGATGTCTACACAGTTGCTGGGAGCAAGTCTCGCAGCCTTGCCTTCGCAGGTTATGCGAAGATAGGGTGACCAGACAGCAAATGTGAAAAATTGGGACAGGGGGTGGGGGGTAATAGGAGCCTAGATAAGAAAAAGACCTAAAAATCGGGACTGTCCCTATAAAATCGGGACATCTGGTCACCCTACGCAAAGATAGCATGTGGACCTTCTGGTTTGGGCTGCAGCTCAGGCTCTGAAGCCGGGGGGGCGGGGGGGAGGAGTATTCAGAGCCTGAGTTCCAGCCTTAGGTGAACATCAAAGCAACGGCTACACAGTTACTTTTAGTGTCCCAGCTAGAGGCCCACTAATGCAAGTTTGTCAACCCAGGCTGAGGACTCACTCCCAGCAGCTGTGTAGACATACCTAAAGGTTAGTGAGCAGAAATACATTGATGGTGGTAAATGACAGAAGTCACTAAACCCAGTGTATTATAATTGCAGATGATTAAATGGATAGTCAGCAAAAACTACTCTCAAATCAGCCTTGTAGCATAGCGTACATCTAGTGCTGGCCTAAATCAGGTACTTAGTTCAGGAAGCAGAAGGTGAATGTGTATGCACCTTGTACAGAGAAAAATGCATTAAAATGCATGGACCTGTGCAGCCAGCTATCATGTTGGTGGCACACAACTGGGGAACCTCCTCCGTAAGCAATGGCCACCTGCCTGTGAATCCCACCCCCACTGCAGCTCTTGATTCAGCAATTGACTTTCATGCGGTTGCATCCTGCTCTACAATCTGTGCTCTATGGCCTCCGCAGAACTGACTTCCATCTCTACCTTAGAAACCAACAGGCTCTTATTTACACTTATAGGATGCCACATCCTCATTGCCTGACTTTAGCCTGTTTTTGTTTTAACAGAAGGAATCAAATCTTTTGAGGGACTTCTTGTATTGTTTGTACTATGCCATCCTAGCAAATGGAACTTAACTGTCACTCAACCAGCCAAGCTACTCAAATATAGGACAAGATTGTCATTTGCCCTACAATCCCAAGGTGTGTGTGTGTGTGTGTGTGTGTGTGTGTGTGTGTGTAAGAGAACATGCAGTGTTCACTTTCTCTCCTGCATGAGCTACCTGCCTGTTGGGTCCCAGTGTGGGCTGGGGGAGCAGTCTCCACAGGGTAGCTACATCTCTTCCCATGCAGGTTTCTGGACATGAATGGGAATAGATGGAATCTTGACTTTGTCCACTCCTTTCCCAAACATGCTGGCCAGTGCAGCTGAGCCAGCACAGAGGAGCTATTGATATTACTTCTGCCTCGGATTAAGGGAAGGCACTGTGACTGAGTCTGCATACTCAGAGCAGATTGTACAGGGATGGGCAAGCTATGGCCTGCGGGCTGGATCTGGCACCTCAGGGTTTTGGATCCGGCCCATGGGCTTGCCACCCCTGTGGCGCCATGGGCCCCGCATCGCTCCCGGAAGCGGACGGCACCACCGGACAGCGGATGGTCCCTGCGGCCCCTGGGGGAGAGGGTGCAGAGGGCTCCGTGCACTGCCCTTGCCTGTGGGTACCTCCCCCGAAGTTCCCATTGGCCGGGAATGGGAAACAGGCAAGGGTAGCGCGCAGAGCCCTCTGCCACCCCTCCCGCAGGGGTCGCAGGGATGTGGTGCTAGCTGCTTCCCGGAGCGGCGCGGAGCCGGGGCTAGGGCAGGCAGGGAGCCTGCCCTGGCCCGGGTGCGCACCGCTGCCACCCTGGAGCCGCTCCAGGTAAGTGGCGCTGGGCCGGAGCCTGAACCACACCTGTACCCCTCCACCCAACTCCTTGCCCTGAGCCCCCTGTCTGCACCCCAACCCCCTGCCCTGAGCCCCCTGCACCCAACCCCCCTGCCCTGAGCTCCCTCCCACACTCCGCACCCCTCCCTGCACCACTACCCTGAGCCCCCTCCTGCACCCCAACCCCCTTTCCTGAGGCCCCTCATACACCCCGCACCCCTTCTCTTCCCCAACCCCTTGCCCCGAGCCCCTTCCTGCACACCGCACCCTCTCCCACACCCTGCAGTCCCTCCAGCACCCCCAACCCCCTGCCTCAGCCCTACATTCATGGCCCGGCATGCAATTTCCACACCCAGATGTGGCCCTCGGGCCAAAAAGTTTGCCCACCCCTGCTCTAGCCCATATTGAGCTGATTAGTGATGATGTAGGAGTAAGCAGTAAGAAGAGCATAGATGTTGCATTTCAGCCAATTGTTTGTAAGTTCATCTTTATTTTCTACTCCAAAGGTATCTACCGTATGTTATCACTCTAATATTTGTCATCTGAGCCCTTTCTTTAATCTCCAATTTATTTTGCAGTCTCTTGTTTTCTGTAAGTAAAAATATGTCCAAAACAACAGTGATAGCAAGATGGTATCTCTTTTGGGGCTACATGGAAAAACTCTTTTCAAAAATATTAACATCTTATGGCAATACGTAGTGCCTGCAGTTCAAAAGGATCCTGTAGTGCTATACAGTCTGTACAAAGTCACTCATCCACCACCTCACTGTAGTCACTTCTATATAAGCAAATATGACACCAACATTACATTGTTTAAAGGAGAGGCACTGAAGAATTAACTTCTCCATTTGAAAGATGGTGATTTTTTAGGTAGACAGAATTATCGATGTTGAAATTTGTCCAGGACACCAAAGTTAATGCTTTTATCCTTGGGAAAAAATAACATGGCATCTTTCCATGCCCCCCAAAGGTTAGAACTTCTGTTGTACATTTTATCTGAAAGATGACCCCTCCAGCAGCATATCGTGCTCCTTAGCACCGTGCTAGAGCTTATTTTCAGAAGTGACTCAGGGTGAAAGAGCACCTTGCACTAATGCACCATGGCTTCCTGAAGCACTGTAGCTTTTTCTAGAAATCTCAAATCCAAATGCTGGCAAGAATCCAACCCTGCTAAGCCTATGAGATCCAATGAGATCATGGCCCAAAGTGTTATGGCTTCAGAACCACATGCTCTTCAACAAGCAATAAAAGTAGACATTCTGAGTCTGCTGCCATTGAAACTGTTGGAATTTTTTCATCAGAGTTTGGCCTAGAGTAAATTAAAGTACAATTTAAATGGCAAGATAATTCATATTACACAACCAAAAGACAAAAATAAAAGGGGAATTCTAGAAAAGTCAGGTTATATTTTGTACATGTCCTCTCCTTAATTACTCTGTTTGAATTTACACTGACAAGGGTACCGCATGGACCAGATCTAGGTCTCTTTTAAGATAATAGGTTTTGTCATCAGCTACAATGGAGCTAGTGTATAGTATACAAAGAACAACATACTTAAAAAATATTGCTGTAGAACACAATGTGTTGGTGTAGATTATTTGTTGTGTGTTGGCAAACCAATGAGCCAGATTCTGGGCTCAGACGTGTTTTATACTATTGTAATTCCAACAGAGTTATTTCAGTGCAAGTCAGGCATAAATGGAGTGCAAATCAGGCCCAATGAAAACAAACAATCAAAAATACCTAAACAGAATAATGAACCTGGAACATTGAGCGCAAATGTTCTATTTCTTGGAAGATCTAAAATTCCCTCTTATAGACTCAAAGACTTTAAGGCCAGAAGGAACCGTCTAGTCTGACCTTCTGCACATTGCAGGCCACAGAACCTCACCCGCCCACTCTTATAATAGACCCCTAACCTCTGGCTGAGTTACTAAAGTCTTCAAAACATGATTTAAAGACTTCAACTTATGGAGAACCCACCATTTACTCTAGTTCAAACCAGCAAGTGTCCCATGCTGCAGAGGAAGACAAAAAAAACCCTGCCAGGGTCTCTGCCAATCTGACCTGGGGAAAAATTCCTTCCTGACCTCAAATATGGCAATCAGTTGGACCCTGAGCTTGTGGGCAAGACCCACCAGACAGGCACCTGGGAAATAATTCTCTGTAGTAACTCAGAGTCCTCCCCATCTAGTGTCCCATCTCCGGCCATTGGGGATATTTGCTAGAAGCAGTCACAGATGGACCACATGCCATTGTAGGCAGTCTCTTCATACCATTCCCTCCCTAAGCTTATCAAGCTCAGGCTTGAGGCCAGTTAGGTTTTTTGCTCCCACTACTCCCCATGGAAGGCTGTTCAAGAACTTTACTCCTCTGGTGGTTAGAAACCTTCATCTAATTTTAAGCTTAAACTTGTTGATGGCCAATTTATAGACATTTGTTCTTGTGTCAACATTGGCACTTAACTTAAATGACCGCTCTCTCTCCCTGGTATTTATCTATCTGATGTATTTATAGAGAGCAATCATATCGCCCCTCAGTCTTCATTTGTTTAGACTAAACAAGCCAAGCCTTTGTGTCTCCCTCATAAGGTAAGTTTCCATTCCTCTGATCATCCTAGTAGCCTTTCTCTACACCTGTTCCAGTCTGAATTAATCTTTCTTAAATGTCAGATGGTTATATCAGATGCGAACTGCAGTCTGTAGAAATAAATTCTGCATTTTCTAATGGTAAATTTGGATATATTCATTCTATTTTTTTAGTTTCTATTCAGTTTCACCAACGTAACATACTGTACTCCCATTCTTTTTTTTTTTTTTTTTTTTTTTTTTTTTTTTGTTTCTATTTTGTTTTAAACATCTTAACTTCTTTTATTCCCATTCTTTTTTTTTTTTTTTTGCATTGTCTGTCAGGAAGTCTAGAGTAGCTCGCGTGTGTGAGTACCAACCTCAGGGCAGACTGTCAAGAAACAGGGCACAAATCCCTGGTTGTATGTTCTATAATTAGATTTCACCAACCAAGTAACAAGTGTGTGAACTCCTAAAGCACTATAACAGCCTTAACATGGAGTCACAGACAGTCCTCTTGGGCACTCTAGTCTATATTGCCACCCAGGCAAAACTGCTTTTGATAGATGGTCCCTTACACCAAAAATCACAACAATATTCAGGTTGCACCCAGTCCCAAAGGACCAGTCACTTACCCAAGGACAATTGTACCTCAGATCTCAAATCAAAGACAACTCTTGTAGCCAATCCTGTAATTCTAACTAAACATTTGCTAACTAAGAAAAAGAAATGAGAGATATTTGCAAGGTTAAAGCAGGTAAACATATTCACGTGAATGAGATACAGTCTTTGTCTCCAAAAGGCAGCTGCTATCATATGCAAGCTCTATATGTCCTTATGGCTAACCCAAACCAAGCAGCTTGGGGATCCCTTGCTTATGAAATATTGCCCTTTTTGAATTCCGAGCAGCATAGTGATAACAATTCCTCCTTGACAGGGATTTTTATGCCTTTCCCCCAGAGTTGAAGCTGTGATGGGATGAGAGGGCTTGTGCACGTACCGTCTTCATGGGCGTGGGGGAAGCCATCCACAAAGTATTTTGACTACTGATGTTTCACAATGACTTGTCAGGTGTCTGTAGGCCTTCTTCTGTTAGGGAGAAGATGACACATCTTGTGGTAAACTAGCATGTCACACTTGGTAATGCTTCTCCCCTGACTGTGGGGGTTTACAGTCTTAGCAAACATTTGTATAGTTACAGAGTAAACCCTTAAATGTTACCTTATAACATGGGATACAGTTATTATAAGTAAAATGAATACATGCAGAAACATATAAGCATTTCATAAAGTCTAAACACATTCTTATAATCCTAATATTTATTTTAACAATACTAACACATAGGTGAGCCAGACTGGTTTCCAGCTGTGCATTTGTCAGTGTTCAATGAGGCCTAGGGTTCTTGGAAGGAGCTGGCACCTGGTCTGCTAGCATCACAGTCTCGTGTCAAACTCATTGTTGGAAATAGTAGGAAAAGGTTTTTAGATTTGGAGGGTGAGCTCCTGGCCCCACTGAAGTCACATTGGAGTTTTGCCATTGACTTCAATTGGGTGAGGATTTTGCCCAGAATGAGTTGCCTATGGAAGTTCACCATCAAGCTGGAAGGAGTCGAATACCATCTTGCTGTACAAGAAGGGGGACTGAGAAAATCTTAAGAACTATCGCCCTATATGCCTGCTCTCTCATATTTATAAACTCTTTAAAAAGGTGATAACGAACCGACTCTCGCAGATTCTGGATGAACAACAGCCAAGAGAGCAGGCAGGGTTTCGAAGAAATTTCAGCACGATCGACCATATATTTACCCTTAGCCAGCTCCTAGAAAGAGCGAGGGAATACAAATGCCCGCTGTGCGTTGCTTTCGTCGACTATGAAAAGGCCTTCGATAGCATTGAGTTCAACGCAATATTAAAGGGGCTCGCAGAGCAGGGCATTAACACACAGTACATCAGTTTGTTGAAGGAAGTGAATACTGGATGTACAACAGACATTACTCTCCTCGAAACTCCCCTCCGCATCCCAATCGAGAAAGACGTAAAGCAAGGAGATACGATTTCACCGAAACTATTTACTGCCTGCCTTGAAATGGTTATGAACAAGATCAATTGGAGGAGTGGTGTTAATATAAATGGAGAATGATTATCTCATCTCAGATTCGCGGACAACATTGTACTAATTGCCGAAAGCGCCAACCAACTGCAGAGTATGCTACGAAGACTCGACAAGAAAAGCAGTCAGGTCGGTCTGAAAATGAACCGTTGCAAAACGAAATACATGCGATCAGACATCTTACAAAAAGCCCGAATAACAGTAACAGGAGAAGAAATTGAAGAAGTGGAACAGTACATATATTTGGGCCAAGGAGTTAATATGCACCAAGACATGAACGGAGAACTCTTGCGAAGGATTCGGGCAGGATGGTGTGCGTTTAATTCCATCAAGGACATCCTCAAAGGAAAAATCGACAAGACCACACGTACAAATATCTTCAATTCAACAGTGCTGCCAGCCATGCTGTATGGCAGTGAAACGTGGGCACTGATGAAGAGAGAAGAACAGTGGCTGTCGGTAGCTGAAAGGGCCATGGAACGAGCTATGTTGGGAATTTCCCTTCTGGATCGTATCCCAAATGAAATGATTAGAGAACGCAGCGGTGTGAAAGATATTGTTGTGGAAAGCAGATGTAATAAGATACGATGGGCGGGCCACATAGCACAGTTCACGGAAAATAGGTGGACCGCAATCATTATTGAGTGGTACCCGCGAGAACAGAAAAGACCACCTGGTCGGCCTCCAAGAAGATGGGAAGATGACATTGTAAAACGTTTCGGACGAACGTGGAGAAGAAAGGCAAGAATGCAAGAAGAATGGTGGACGTGTTGTGATCAGCGCAGTCTTAACGACAGCTGAATACCAATCGAGCCAGGTGATCCAGGTGATGGAAGTTCACACACACACACTTCGTAGCAATCTCTCTCTCTCTCTCTCTATCTATCTCATTAAGAGCCCAGTCCTGTCCTGTGTTTCGCCAATCTTGGTGAGATTGAGCCCTAAATATAAACAAAAACAGTTTAGAATATACTTATTCTCAGAACCATAATTAAAATTTGGCTTTATAAGTATATTAAGATGTTTTGGTATAGGGACATAAAAGCAATTATAGGGCTTATCTGCATGGGATACTCAGGAAAATTAATCTGAGTGAATTTTTGAAGTGAATTACTTAAACTGTGTTAAATACCTGTGTGGACACACTTAGACAGAATTAAAGTGGCCTTAATTTGATTTAGTTTAATTCACTATTGTACTGAGCATGCTACTGTATGGAGCAGAGACTTGGCCGATGACAGAGGCTAACAGAAAGAGATCGGAGGCTGCCCATCACAGGTGGCTGAGGAAGATATTACTCATTTCATGGAAAGACAAAATAACAAATGTCAGAGTAAGAGAGCTGATAGACCAGGACATGTTAGAAAATATCCTCAAAGAAAAAAGGTTCAGGGTGGTTGGGGTATGTACATTGTATGAAAAATGGGAGACATGGTAAGCAAGCACTGAATGGGGTACCCAATGGAGGAAAGAGAAAGTGAGGAAGGCCAAGGAAGAATTGGCAGGAGACAGGGACAGAGGATATTGAATGTGCTGGCATCACCTGGGAAGAAGTACCATAATTAGTGATCAACTGTAATCAGTGGAGGAACTGGACTGTCCAACGTGTCAATGGCACACGGTGGGTTTAAGGTAAGGTTAATTCTGAATCACCACAGTAAATTGGATCCCTTCAGCACTTATACCTAGGAGTTGTTTTAAAGACTATTTAGCTCTCATACATAGAATATTATACAATCCATAGTGGAGGTAGGTTACATTAAACAGAATCAAGAAGAATTAGTAACACAAGGAAATCTTTGTGTTAAAATGTGATTGCGTTGTTTATTTCCATTGGGAAGAAGATTGGAGGCTTTAGCCTATTAAATGTTCCCTGGCTATTTTTTCCCCTACTTCATCTTTGAAACTGAATAGGGAAATGAGATACAAGCATAAATAAATCAACAAGAAGGTTTCTCAACACCAATAAACTAAACAAAAGAAACATTATACTAGGTGGTGGTTACTTATTGATGGCATCTTCATGAATGCTCCTCTTTTTGGAGGGAAGGGAACATTTTTGTACTTGTTTAATTTTCAACTATCTTACTCAGGTTTTGTTAACATTGTAAAAAAGGTGCTTGAATAAAATATAGAAGCAAAATTTAACACAAGTTAGAAATTCATGTGAAACACCAGGGAGGAAGAGGAATTGTTTAAGGAGGTATAACAGGGGAAATAATTTCGTCCTATTGTTCTTAGTTAAGGAGAGGAAAAACTAGGTAACAGGAAGGCTGGTCTTGTGGTTGAGGCATTGGTCGGGACTCGGGAGATCTGGGTTCATTTTTCAGCTCTGCTACAGACTCACTGTGTACCCATGTGCAATTCACTTAGGCCCCGATCCGCCAAATACTTGTGTGCATACTCTTGCCCTTAAGCATGTGAGAAGGCCCACCCAAATCAGTGAAACTCATCATGCATAAGTGTTTTTAGGACTGGGGACTTTATCCCTCTGTGCCTAAGTTCCCTGCCCTTTGTCTGTCTTGTTTGTTCATAGATTCCAAGGCCAGAAGGGACCACTGTGCTCATCTAGCCTGACTTCCCATATGACACAGGCCATAGAACTTCCCCCAAATAATTCCTAGGGCAGATCTTTTAGAAAAACTCCCAATCTTGATTTAAAAATGGTCAGTGATGGAGAATCCACCACAACCCTGGGTAAATTGTTCCAATGGCTAATTACTCTCACTATTAAAAATTTACGTCTTATTTACAGCGTGAATTTGTCTAGCTTCAACTTCCAGCCGTTGGAACATGTTATACCTTTCTCTGGTAGATTTGAAGAGCCCATTATTAAATATTTGTTCCCCATGCAGATACTTATGGACTGTAATCAAGTTACCTCTTAACCTTCACTTTGTTAGGCTCAAAGAGCTCAACCAATTTAGCTTATCACTATAGGCATGTTTTCTAATCCTTTAATCATCCTCGTGGCTCTTCTTTGAACCCTTTCCAATTTATCAACATCCTTCTTGAATTAAGAGCATCAGAACTGGACACAGTATTCCAGCAGCAATTGCCAAATACAGAGGTAAAATCACCTCTCTACTCCTACTTGAGATTCCCTTGTTTATGCACCTCAGGATCACATTAGCTCATTTGGCCACAGAGTCATACTGGGAGGTCATGTTCAGCTGATTATCCACCATGATGCCAAATCCTTTTCAGAGTCACTGCTTGCCAGGAAAGAATGGGCTACATTTTTTGTTCCTAGATGTATACATTTACATTTAGCCTATCCAAAATGCATATTGTTTGCTCGTGCCCAGTTAGTCAAGCTCTGTATCAGTGACCTCTGTTCTTTTCATTATTTACCACTCCCCCAATTTTCATGTCATCTGCAAACTTTATTAGGGATGATTTTATGTTTTCTTCCAGGTCATTGATAAAAATGTTAAATAGCTCGGGGTCAAGAATCAATTCTGGCAGGACTCCACTGGAAACACACCGATTCGATCATGATTCCCTGTTTACAATTACATTTTTAGACCTATCAGCTAGCCAGTTTTTAATCCATTTAACGTGTACCTTGTTAATTTTGTATCGTTTTAGTTTTTTAATCAAAGTGTCATGCAGTATCAAGTCAAATGCCTTACAGAAGTCTAAGTATATTGCATTTACACTATTACCTTTATCAACCAAATTTGTCATCTCATAAAAAAATATTAAATCAATTTGACAGGATCTATTTTCCAAACTCTCATGTTGATTCATATTAATTATATTACCCTCTTTTAATTCTTTATTAATCGAGTCCAGTATCAGCTGCTCCATTCTCTTGTCCAGAATTGATATCAGGCCAACAGGTTTATAATTACCGGAGTCATCCCGCTTACCCTTTTAAAAATTGACACAACATTAGCATTCTTCAGTTTTCTGGAACTTCCCCAGTGCTCCAAGGCCAATTGAAAATTAGTATTATTTGCATTACAAGTATGTTTAGGCAGGGACTGTCTCCTACTAGGAGACAGGCTGCATTGTACAGCACCTAGTACAATGGGATTCTTGGTTGGGGCTTCAAGGTGCTTCTCTAATACCACCCCTAATAAGTGTCAGGAAAAATTTCCTAGCTGCAAAATCTAGTAGGCTGTGCATATCCCCAAGGGAAGTCATGAGAGTTTTATTATCTGAGTCATTTACAATTAGACTGGGCAAAGTACAAGAAAGTACAGTCTAGGAAACCATGCTGCCTTGGCAAGGACATGGACTACAGTCTCTAATGAGTCTTTTTCATCTCTAATTCCTATTCCAATCTGTGAAACTTCTGCTCTCACTGAAGTCTATGAAGTCAGTGCATCTCTAGAAGTGTCAGCCCTCATAGGGTCAGGTGCAGCAATACATATGGCAGACTTTGTCGTTGGGGGAGAAGGTATGGGAATCTTTCAGCAAACCTTTCCAAGCTCCCTGCAAGTTGAGATGAAGCTTATGTGCCTCCAGCATTTGCAGATGACTTAGACATCTACTGGGACCTATACATTTGGATGCAATGCAGTGAAGACTTTTGCCAGCAGTGAGTTACTGCTGCTCACATCATCATTTCCTTAGGATTAGTGTTCTGCAGTAATCTGCTTTGTAATTCCATGGTAGTACATGTAGTGCTTTGTCTTTGTCCTGACTCTTCCTACATTTTTCCAGACCCTACGTCCTTTGGGGGAATTTGAAGCTCTTTGATGACCACCTGCATTGGACTTTTTGTTGTTGTTGTTGTTGTAAAGTCTGTCACCATCTGCAAGAGGGAACCCAGGGGGCAGCTTCAAAAATGTTTAGTTTTTGTTCCAAACAGCTTTCCTGAGGGGCTTGTGTACAATCACAGAACTATAGAAATGTAGCGCTGAAAGGGACCTTGAGAGGTCATTTAGTCCAGCCCCCTGCACTGAATGTCCTAAGCACAAAAAAAGGCAAGATACCTCTTCAGCCAATATCACTAGAGATAGAAGAACAGGTTATGCCCTCCAGGTGCAGATCTCACCCTCGCAACACAGAAGTCACAATAGTCTCCAGAATGTCCCCAGACCTATGGAGAGCCAGACTCTGGGGTCTGGAGATCCATATGAGGGGACAGGCTGGAGGTGATTGTTCAGCCTCCCCATCACTATCTCCTCATTGGAAATCCACAGAAAAGTTAATGCATCCTGAGATTGCATCATGCTTCCCATGAAGAAGTCCGTGCTAGGGGACTTTTGCTCCCTTTCACACTCAACAGGCAGTAGGAGGCAAGGGAAGCCCTGGCAGAATCTCTCCCTTGAAACCTTGCTGCCAAGGAGGTGGATTCACAGAGCAGATGGAGAGGAAAAAGGGAGCAGATGGACCTGGGCCTCTGGCAGATGCCACTTGATTTGGGGGAACTTTGGGTTCTGGGGGCCTGGAACCCCTTTCCCCAGTTCTGGGTGTGTAGGGACAACATATCTTCCCCCCTCCCCTGCCACAATGATCTGGGGAAAACTCTAAACCCCAGGATTTTCCTCCCCAGTGGTGTTTTTCTGTGAGCGAGAGCAATCCAGACCCTGGAGATCATTATGCACTTATGATCTTTTAAATTTGGTGGAGCCTAATCCTGAGGTCTTCACTCAGGTTTTACTCAGCCCTCACTCAGGCAAGGTTGCACTGAGTCTGCGAGAGGTGGTCTGAGTAAAGAGAAAGCAAGGGCTTCAGGATTTAGCCCTATATTTTAAAATCTCTAAGTGTACCTGTTGCCATGATAACTGGCGACTTTTGTCCTTGATGCCATTTTTAGCAGAAATTTGGAACTTTTGTATGACACGAGAATTTGCTTAACACAAAAGCCAGTGACCTCCTGCATTTGCAGTGTTCACACATCTATGTGAAGACGACCATTGTGTCTGAATTAGTTTATGAGAAAAAGGTGAAATAAGCCAAATAAAATAAATGAGAGAGGTGGGAATAAACATTTGTCTGCCTTGGCAAAGCCAGAAAAGGACAAGTAAATTCTGTAACGTGGGGACTGAGACAGTCACAGAAAGATTATGCTTTGATAACACAGTAGCCAGAGAAGGAGCTGGAAACTTGCAGTCGTGGGAAGCTGACACCTCCAGCACTTTATGTGCAAGAGGCAGTTGTCCATCAGTTCCAAAATGACTCTGTGCATGCTGTTATGACAGCTGTTGGAAACTGTTACATCAGTGTGCCCTTTCCCCCTCTTCGGGAATACGAGATGCTATGCTATTTTGGATACGTTTAGTACTCTGCTTGGTCTGGATCACAAGTGAGTGAGAAACACTGATAATTTTAACCCAGTATTGCGCAGACCTGTTTGTTTCTGACAAACATTTCTATAAGGAGACCATTGTTTTCCCTCTCCCTTTCCCTGGCAAATAGTGCTGCTTTAGGTCCTGGTTCTGAGGCACTACTCCCTTCCAAAAGAAGCGAGTCTATCTGAGTTCTCACTTCGGCACCTGGTTGTCACTTCCCAAGCAATTTCTTAAGGGATATTGTCAGTTTGGTACCGTCTATTACAAAAAATGCATTAAAAGTAGTTTCAGCTTCTACACCTGCCTGAGTCCCACTGCAGTGCTGTGTTTTAACCATCACATTTCCTGATTTGCTCTTCCCTGTTGCTGTGTGATTTGCAGAAACAATGGGAGAAAGTGACTCGTTATACATGGGAAATAGTAAAACTGACTGTAAAAATAAACAAACTGAATACAATAGAGAAATTATCTGATCTTTCAGTTATAGTAACATTACCCCTAAAACATTGCAGAGAAGTATGATTTCCCCCCACTCCAAGTATGTAATTTCTCTTTTCTCCTCATTTGCACAAGGAAAAAATGTCATCTGTGTCTCAGAAATTCAGCATAATGTGGTAACCCGATGGGTTAAAGAAAAGTCTTCTGGTCGGCCTTAGCACTGCAAGGAAATTTGATTATCACTTGTTGACAGGAATGCAGGGCATGTCAAGTGTTCGTGCCATGTCTATTTTAAATTGAACTAGAAGTTGTATTTTGAATTAGGACAGAGTTAAAATGCAAGGATAATAGTTATGTCTTGCCTCGTGAATGAAAACTAGAGCATGCATGGTAGGGGCATATTTTACTGTGTCAGGGGTATGAGGCTCTGATTCGATCAGTGTCCACATGCCCTAATTTAAAAGATACCTGTGCTATTTTGAATGAGAAAATATTGATCTCAGTAACTCCGAAGAACTAACATAAAATTACTTGTCATTGATAACTGGTTTAGCTTCTTGCCCATTTTAGTGCAGTTATAAAGTATCCACCTCCTTTTGTTTAACCCAATGTTTTACATGCTGCAATTCTATAATTTAGAGGCATCACATTGTTGCTTATGCTGTAGGTGTTAAATACCTAGTGGGTCTAAATTTCCTCAGATATACGTCAGTGACTGACTCTATTGAATTCAGTAAGTTACTCCAAAATAAAGTTGGTGTAAGTATGGTCAACAATCAGGCCCCTCAGTTGAGTTTTCAACATGCTGAAAGTAATTGGCCTTCTTCAGGTCTTTCTGAAGCAGCAGCACGCAGCCTTGCCTAGGGTCAGCAAAGAGCATCTTTTAATACCTCTTTCCTCTCCTGCATAGTACCTGGCTGGCTTGCTCACTGCATCTTTACCTCGTCCCATTAGCCGGAGTAAGTGGTACAGACCCACAGAGTATGTGTGATTGGCACAATCTTTCAAACTGGCTGGCCCACCTGATGTTTTGGTTTGAAATGAGAGTTTTCCTTGTATTTGGACTGCTTGCTGTGGCTGATGAGCCCCTCCTGCCTGATAGAGGCACAGAGAAGTGAAGTGACTTGCTGGAGGTCACCCAGCAGATCTGTGGCAGAGCCAGGAATAAAACCCAGGTCTCCTAAGGTCCAGTCCTGCACCCTCTCCACTACCACTCTGCCTCAGTACCTGGCAGTAGTCACTATTTGATTTTGATAGCTGAAGGAAATCCGGCACAGACAATGGCAGGTTAAAGCAGGATTCTTGAGCACCAGGCTCTAGACCCTGTGTTTGAGAAAAACATTGAGCACGGCTCTCCAGGCATTTGCCTCCTGTGGGGTGGAAGCAGCACCTCGCAACACTGGCCAGTTTGCACCCATGATGTCCAATCTGATCAGTGCACAGCTCACTATGCTGGAAAGCAGATTGAGTGGTGGAAGAAAGAGACGGCCAGAAGGCCTTAATGTTTCTGAGATGAGGGACACTGAAATTTTGATGGATTCAATATCCATTTGGTTTTAATCCAAGTCTGAGCTCAGAGGCAACACATTCTCTTCACCATAGAGACATACCTCCAGATAGACAGCTGCTTTGACATTTCAGGTTGGGAAATCTGCCCTCAGGGTACACATCAGATGTTGATACATGGTGTCTTGACTGCTACACTCATGCATGTCTGTGAGGCTGACATGCCTGTTCAAAGGTGGTATGCCAGCACTGCTGTGGTGTGGGTGCCAAGAAAAGATGGCTGCCTTGGGAAGCCAGCAGCGCACTGCAAATGCCACCTCTGCTGTAGCAAGTGTGTTCTCCGCATTGGCATGTTACGTTTGCTCGCACCTGTTAACACTTGTGTGCTAGTAAATGGCCTCACTGTACAGGAAAATAAGACATAGGGCTTGTGATCACTTGTGGTTGCAAACAAACACAAATTGTACCGCTGTAGGCACCTGGAAAACCCACTGAGTATAAAAGAATGTACAGTAAATACAAGCTTTCATGGGCACTGAGGGCTTGATCTTCAGAGCTGCTAAAGACCTGCACCTCCCACTGGCTTTAACTGGAGTCTTGGTGCTCAGGAGTTTAAATCAAGAGGATGGCTGATGATGGCACCATATAATAGGGAATCAGTGCCTGAGTAGACAAGTGACAACCTAGAAAAGTGATTGGACAGAGAGAGGATTAAATGCCATAGTGCAGATCGTTAACATGTCTAATAATGTGTAGCATAAATTAGGATGTATTGTTAAGCAGGCTATTTCTGTTCTAGTATTGTATCTACAGTGTCTGTTCCATAGTTCTGCCTGCTTCTGGCCAGCCAGGCCTGCAAAATATGTTTTAACAAATGCATTGTTAGCACAGAGGAGATGATGGTGGTTGTGGAGCATACCTTCTGTTTGTGCTTCTTGGCACATGTGAACAGAAAGACTGGTGATCATGTCCAAGTTTAAACAATACTATTATTCTTTTGCTTTAAAATGCTGCCATCCCTCTATGGTAATTTAGTTATCACAAGGCTTGGCAGAATTTGATTTTATTTTTTATCATTTCGATGGATAATATCAATGTTTATTTTAAAGTATTTTTTTTAAAATGGTATCTATTTAAGGTTTCTCAGTTGTGGGAAATTATGGAGGGCAGTGTCAGACAATGGTAGGTCAGACAGTAATTATTTAATGACAATAGATGCTGAGATTCAAGAAGTTAAAACTTTATAACTGTTAAAACACAAATTGTCAACATCAAATGTCAAAAAAAGTAAATATCCTTAAATCAAACTCTAATAAGTTCCCAAACAGCGTTTTTCTTACTTTGCCAATATGTAAATTTCAGATATTATTGATGGAAATATTTTGTGGTCGGTTTGTGTGTGTATGGTGAAATCAACCTTTACTGACATTTACCAGTAAGCGTTAAATCCTCCAAAGCTTAGTTATCTCCCATGTTAACAATAAATCATCCTACCTATTGCGAACTTTTATTTGATAATCTACACAGCCACGTCCAGTAAATCTCACACAATCAAAGTGATTTTGAATTGAATCAATTAATGATGGTGGGGTCTTACACAAATGCTTTATATTATAGAACGGGTCGGTAGTGAATTTGGGACTAATGTTCACTGATGACATTTGACATAAAAAACTGAAAAGCTCTGCCAGACAAAATAGCGTACTGGATTCAGGATACTCCGGTTTAGTTAAAAACAAACAAACAAAAAAAAACACTGCTGCTTGGGTTTGGGTTTCTTTCTTTCTTTCTTTTTTTTGCGGGGGCGGTGAGAGGGGTTGTTGATGGGAATCGAAACTGTAAATTTCTTCATCAGTTTGCAGGTATAGCCTAGTTTATAGAAGGGGATTAAGTTGCTGCATTATTTTTCCAGGGAGTCTCAATCCCCAGTCAATGAATGTAAGAGCCCAGTCCTGCTAACGCAGAACCACATGTGTAGTCCTGTTGAACTCAACGCTGAGGCAGCCTGCGCTTTCCCCCCCTTTTAACCACCTCCCTTTCAGTAGAAGTGAACTTCACCAACAAGGAGCAAATGCATTAAAAGCTGTTCTTGGATCCAGACTATTTCAAGGAAAGCCTGGGACAAACTTTGGCTCACAGCATGCAAATCTCTAACTGTGTGCTCGTTGCCCTTAGAAAGCAATAAGCAAATACATTTAGTTGGCAGAGTGCAGTGATTTCAGGACAGATGAGCGAGGAAAGAGGAAAAAATATGCTTAGAGCATCCCTTTTACTATGAGCCTGTGGGCCAGCTGGAATGTTTACAAGGCTCTAGGGTCAGCCAGCAGGGAGTTGCAATAATCTAATTTTAATTATGTGACAAAAGCATGAAGCATCATTTCAAGGTCTAACAGAGGAAAATGGCTCCTGCCTGCTAATAGCCCTTAGATGGTAAAAGAAAACAAGCTATCCCACAGAATTGAGATGTTTCTCAAAAGATTAAATGGGATCTATCACAACTCTCAGGCCCCTTGCTGTTAGAACACACACAATCACCAGGAAAAGGTTACAGATGTTAAAGTTAGTTCCCAGGAGGTGGTTGGGCAAAATAACAATACTGATGCCTCCCCACAACTGCCCCCCCTTAAAAAAAAACCCCCATAATCTGAAGTGATCAGAAAACAAACTCCAATAATTATATTAAACAGGCCAGCATGAAATCCAGAATGTACACAAACCGATTTAAATGCACAGAGCTGCTTCAGTCTACATTCTCCAGCACCACAACATTCTTCTGGCTGTCCCAAACCAATAAAGCAGCTATTTTGCTGTCCCAAAACAAAGCACAGTAAAAAATTAACAGAATTCTAATCCTCCTGCTCCACCCAGACCCCTACCACATGAGCATAAAAGGGCATTCTCTTTTGTAGTAACAGCATAGGGCTTATGACAAACACACAGGTGAACAGTTTTGATTCCAACCAGTAATGCAAACATTAGCCAATTTGTTACATTACATACTACAAGATGAATCTACAAGCTTCCTAAAGGATTTTACATTTTTGTTGAGTCTGAGATTGTTCAAACTTGTTTAAGGAGAAGCAATCAGGATCTTCATCCCTTTCTTAGGATGCACTGATCACTTTGTATACAAGTTTTTTCCTTAATTGCTTGTCCAGCAAATGTCGTGTCGTCCCCCCCATGTGATGTGTTTATATTACCTGTTTTGCTTTTTCCCCCTGCTGATACATGGGAGGTTTGTGTTCCAGTTTTGTTATTACATGATACCTGTCTAATAGTTTCTGACTATGAGACAGAATGTAAACCTTTTCTATGTGTATTATTAGAACTATTTATTTATTCCCATCAACAAGTCATACCCGATTATATTATCAATCTCCTGGGCTTCCGAGAACCTTCCATGTAATAGCATATACTGTATCTGAGCTTGATGAAGTGCTAGCTAGAGCTATTCCTACTGCTACACCAATTACTCAAATAAGAGGAATATATGGATTACTATGACAGCTCTACCCTGTAGGATTTAGATTGCTTATTATCTATTCTCACATGTACTAATCAATCAAGTGAAATAATGCATTGCTAAATTAGTGCGTAGCTTTGTCACCCACGAATCATTAGCGCATTGTTCTCAATGTAAAAAAAAGAGTGAGTGGAAAAAAAAGTCTTTTCATGAATCAGAGCAATCACCATTTAAAATAGCTGCACACTAAAACAATATTTATCATGTTAGGCAGATGCAGAATTTGGTGTGTGTGGTCAGTGCACTGGCTTGGGTCTATTTTTAACTGGCTCTGTAAAACTGTAGAGAAAGCGGATCAAAGTATGCAGCATTTGTCTTCTAAATAGCCAGTTGGAGAAAGTGCTAGGTAAAGTGTTTCTTTTAAAATGGGATGGGACAGACAGCATTGTGAAGTGGGTGTAATACTTGTGTATGTGCCATGAAGATTATTTAATTTATGTCTGTAGAGGAATTTAAGACTTTTGAGCTACTGCTGAACATAAATCTTCTTCTTACAGCCTTAGTCCCGTCTGCATGGGGCCGGCACTTTGAGTCCTTCTCTATTCCAGTCTGTCTTGAGGCAGTTTCTCGCAAACTTCACTGCCAATCAAATCCTTTGTATAGCACTCATCCATGTAGTTCTGGGTCTTCCAACCCTTCTCTTACCCTCCACTTCTAAATTTAATAGTCTGTTTCCTATATATTTGTCTGATCTTCTTTTCGTATGCCCAAACTACCTAAGCATGGATTTCCTCAGCTTTTCTATAATTGGTACCAACTTCACACTTGACGTAATTCATTCATTCCAAGTATGGTCCATCCTTGTAACGCCAACCATCCATCTTAACATTTTCATTTCCACTGCATTCAAGATCTGCTCCTGTCTCTTCCTCAGTGCTTAGCATTTGGATTCAGACAAAAGTGCAGGCCTAATTTCTGTCTTGTAGATCTTACTTTTCAGTTTGATAGGCATTCTCCTAACACGGGTCACTCCACTCGCTTCTCTCCATTTAGTCCATGCCTTTCCTGTTCTGCTAAGTACATTGCTGAGTTCACCAATTTCCTGTACTATCAAACCTATGTACTTGATCTTCTCTACCTTTGGTAATGGCTGGCCTACTTGATTTGTTGTCCCCAGTCTCACTGTCTTCCTGCAAGGTGGTATCAAATCTACAGACCGTATACTCTGTGTTACTTCTGCTGATTTTCATGCCATTTCTTTCAAGTACACACCTCCATCTCTCTAAACCTTCATCCGCTTCCTCTTTGCTCTCCCGCAGAAGCACTGCATCATCTGCAAAAAGTGTGCACCATGGTGCCACTCTCTGGATATTTTCTGGAAGCGCATTGAGCACTAACGTGAACGACTGGATATAAAGGTAAGGTCTGATTCTCCACAAATTACTTTTGGGCCCATGGTGCTGTGCATCACTCGGTGGCTGCTGATGTGTTGGTCAAGTACACAACTTGGATTTTGTTAACTTTATTCCTTTATCTCTGTGTTTATACACCGCATTTGTTTTTTTTAACACAAAGTGCAATTGAGGGCTCATGGACCTCAGACCCAGGTCCGCAAGTCTCCAGGCTGTCCTCAGTCTGCAGCCACCAACTGGCAGCTTCCTGGTATCAGTGAGGAGTGTGGGCCGGGGGACCCCAGCTTGTCATAGGCACCACCCATGACATGCCTGATTGGTGGCGATATCTGGCTTCTCCAATGAGCTCAGACCAGCTATTTAAGCCAGAAGGAAACACGGGAAGTTGTCTGAGCAACCTGGTGAATCTCTGCGTGCCTGTTGTATTGGATCCTGCCTTCTCACCTGACTCCTGGGTTCTGGCTTCCTCCCTTGTTCCTGGTCCCTGCCTTCCTGTCATGTTCCTGCTTTCTTCCAGATCCCTGCTTCTACCCACACTACCAGCTCTGACTCCAGTTCCGACTCTTGGCTTCATTCCTGACTTTGACACCAGCTCTGACGTTTGCCTTGACTATGGCTCTGAACCCTGGCTCTTGACTCCTGCTCCAACCACAGGCCTGACCCCCGCTGCCCTCACCACTAGGTCTGACTGCCTACATCACGGGGCACAACTGCTGGTGTGCTAGGAGCTCATATTAGAGTTGCTCTTTTGAGCCTTGTCTAGACTAGGATTTAAAGTGTGGTGTTAGCATGTAAGAGACCAAGAGACCCCTGAGCTTTGAGAAAGGACTTAGCTGGAACTCAGTTTTGTGTCTCAGGTCCCAGCCATACTATCTAAAAACTGCAATGGTCCATTATGAATAATGAAAAAATAAAGACATTTGCCCACTGCTCCACCTAGTGTTATGTTAAGTAAACTACATGATCACTTACTATTATTTTTCCTTTTTAGTATATTAATATCCCAAGGTAGTCATGGGCATGTAGAGTGGCAGACAACACCTCTGATTGGCAGGTTTCCTTGCTAGTGAGAGCGATCTGTTAGTAAACACCCTCTCTCACTGGCTTCCTTTCACCTGTCACACTGCTTTAGTGAGCCAGCATTTCCAGAAAGGTTAAATAGCCCATGAAGGGAGCTAGTGCTTCCACGAATGGCTGGGGGGGGGAAGGCAAGAGACATGATGTAATTTCTAAAGGGTAAGTAGCTGGTCATGGAGCAATCATGTTTTTGGCTAGCTCTCCTGTGTCAAGAGACACACGTCTCTGGGGCTAGAAGGGGGTACAGTCAGGGCTGGCGCTTCCACTAGGCGACCCTAGGCAGTCGCCTAGGGCGGCAGGATTTGGGGGGCAGCATTTTGCCGCCCTCGGCAGAAATTCAGCGGCGGAGGGTCCTTCCGCTCCGGGTCTTCAGCGGAAATTTGGCAGCAGGTCCTTCACTCGCTCCGGGATCCGCCACCGAATGCTCAGAGGAGGAGTGCTGCCGCCTAGGGCGGCAAAAACCCTGGCGCTGCTCCTGGGTACAGTACCAATGTGGGGAGGAGAAAATTGTTTTCAGCCAGTGTAACCCACGGTTACCTATTTCCCTCTGTGCCAATCCATAGAGGAGGTGAGTTGGTTACCACCCCAGCTGGAGAGCACTGGCTCTTTAGCTCAAGCTCTAGCTGCCCATGCTTTTAGTCTGAAGGGCCCTGGTGCCTCAGCCAAGATGGTGGCTGTCGCACCAGGATGAAAGAGGCTTTAATGTCTAAAATGACTTCTGACAAAAAAAATACTGTAGTCAAGCACAGCCAAGATTTTAATCAGAAGCCCTAGAGAATAGACTAAGGCCTTGTCTACACTAGAAAGGGTTTGCCTGTATAACTATACCGGCAAACCCTCCTAGTGCAGACACAAGCCAGCAAAAGAGGGCTTTGGCAGGTGTGCCTTTATTCCAGTTCCCTGAGTGAAATAAGCTGGTGTAACTGCATCTACGCTATGACTTTTGCCAGTACATAAATATTGTAAAAAACTCAGACCCCTCACTGACATTACTATATTGACAAAGGTTTCTGGTGTAGACCTGGCATAAAGCTATTGTTTTACAGTCCTACAGACTGATCCAGAACTGGAGGGCAGGGCCGGCTCCAGGCACCAGCGTAGGAAGCTAGTGCTTAGGGCGGCCAATTCAAAGGGGCGGCACTCCGTCCGGTGTCAGGACAACACGACTGGGTCTTCGGTGGGAATTTGGCTGCGGGTCCCTCATTCCCTGTCTTCCCCTTTGAGCTGCCGCCGAAGAAGCGGCGCGATTGAGCTGCCGCCAAAGTGCCGCCGCTCGTCTATTTTTTTTTTTTTTTTTTTGCCGCTTGGGACGGCTGAAAAGCTGGAGCCAGCCCTGCTGGAGGGTCAACCTCAACCTAGTTCAAGTATGACTTAGGCTAACCTTGCTAAAGCATCTCCAGGAGATGATACAAGTGATCTTTCTTCCTGAACCTCCATAGTTCTAGGTACTTCCAAGGTACAAACAGATCCCCAGATAAGGGAAGCAGTCACTTCAGCACAGCTGAATCACAGGACAGGAAAAGTTTGTTACGCTGTAAAGATTTTGACTTGGAGTAGAGTCTAACTGTTCCACCTGACTATTTTTATAAGGAAATATTTAATTGGATTGTGCTACATTTACTGATTCGTATTTATCTCTTATCCCTGCCACACTTTAGTGTAGCACCAATTTATCCAAAGCTTCTGGAGAAGAAGAATGAAACTAAAAGCTACAACAGGTGTTCAGGGATTAAAAAGTTTTTAAATCACTCATTAAAAAGTAAATAGAATCCAGAAGGAATAAGAGAAAATAAAATATCTCGATCATTGTGTGGGGATGTAGGGGATAATGAGTAAACCTGTTTCACTATTTATATATCAGTAGGATCTTTATTTCAGAGTAATTCCACAAGGGCAAAATTCCCTTTATATAATGAAACTCTAGGTAAGAGTGCTAGTGTTAATTGGATAAAAAACTAATTGTGGTTAAGTGGATTTGCAGGTACACTAGGGTAAGTTATGCTGACCTCCTCTGTTCTCTAGGATAAATTGTTCATAAAACCCCCCTACAATACATAAATAACCATCCCAGAATTCTCCCAACAGCTCTGTTGGCTTGTGTATGGAATAACGCTCCAAGTGTTAACTAAAGGTTGATCACAACATGGAGAGTAGTAAGGAAAGGTTGCGATTGAACCCAAATATAGTATCTTCAAAAGAACTACACTGATGTCCGGAGCAAGACTTCCTTTTGCTGGTGCCTTCCTAATCAAAAGGAAAAAGAGAGGGAAATCAGTGAGCCAAAGTCAGTCCTAGCACAACTGGTTACTACTGTTGATTTTAGTAAAACTTTACCTTTTTTTATATGCAATAGGTTTTAAAACAAAGGAAAAGGAGAGAAATGTTTTCTTTTAATTCTTATTTTTGGGGTGCAATAGGGATTTTTATGTGCTAAAACATTACAGTGTTTAACCCTCCCTTACCAATCTTATCCTTCCCCCAATCTTTCCCAACCCAAAGGTTGGCCTTTTAAGTTAAAACCTGAGTCTTAAATCAATTTGGATTTCCTGAGTAGCTATACTTAAGTGTCCAAGCCCCTTCTCAGCTTGTGCTAGGAGGAGAAGTGCTGGTTTCTCTTTAAAGTATACCCAGAGGAGAAACAACATCAGCTCTTCAGAAGGAAAACCACCAGTTCCCAGCAGAAGCATCCAAGTTGTATTAATTTTATTTTTTAATGTAGAAACCCAGATTGGTTTAAGGCTCTCAATTCAGATTTTTAATGTTGGATCTGTCTGTACCAGTAGTGTCATGTCAAGGCACATTATTCTATTACACAGTATTGCCCTGGTCATGTTATAAGTTTGGTCTTGCATGCATAGACAGAACCACACACAGAATAAAAACTATTACAGGTGTGCTCTATAAATGATATGCCTATATAAATGTAAATAGTTAACAAGTAAGGTGCCAGTAGATGGCACTGAAGAATAAGTAGCATAGTTCCTGCTTTCTGTAGATCAATAAAGCTTGTCGTTGTGTACTGCAAATTACTTCTATGCAGCTCTTGACATGGAATTCTTAACAAAAACCATGTTATGAAACCACTTCATCCCTGGGACCAGATTCAGTAGTGCTTCATTCCTGGGTTAGCTTTGTTCTTTAATTCTAGACAGTGTTAGGGGTCTGCTCAGTTCTTGGCATAATTCAGAGCAGCCGCAGGGCTGCTGTAATATGCCCTTGCTTTTAGCAGTCCTTGATAGGCTATTACATCAACCCAGAATAGCCAGAGTGCATTGACTTCAGTGGGACTACTCATGTGAGTAAGGTTATATACTTGCTTAAATTGGGAATAATTCATATTTTCAATACCGTATGTTTCCAATAGGAAATGTTAGTTGAAAAATGGGCTGTTAGGCCACAAAGCACTACTGAAAAGGCAGCCAGGCTCATGGAGATATAGAAAGAGGGGAAAGAGGTCCCACTAATCCAGAGAAACTAAAAGGAGAAAAATTAATTCTATCAATTTTACAATTAATATAATGAGAATTGTAGTGAGAGGGTTGTTATACCCTTTCTCTTGCTATTTTATCTCATACTTCTATATGAATTACACTTCATAGTGGAAGGATACATGGTCTGAAATTGTTTTTAAACTCTTACATTTAAAACCAAAGAGCTCTGCGCTAGTAGCAATAAGCTACACAGGCGCTTATTATTGGTGCATGTCTTGGGTGGCTGAAGGCATGAGAGGGAATGCACCAACAGCTATTAATGCACACCCTCTTGTTGCTTATTGTTGTAGCCCAGATTCTGCCACTCTTCCGTACCCACAAGTAGTCACATTTTCTCCCATGGGACTACACACAAAGAAAGGCACGGCTCAGCCCAAGCAAGGCTGGCAGAATCTGGCCCCCAGTGTTGCAATGATATGCTCATTCTGTTCTGAATGGGAGCAGGTAAATCTGAGAGGAAGTCTCTGTGATCACTGATGGGTTCAAATACAAATGAAGCTAAAGAAGTTTATTTTCACTCCCCATTAATGAAAGTTTAGAAGGATGGCATTTATATTTCACCATACAAAATAAGATTACATATAGTTCGCTTGGAGTAGGTTAGAGGATGGTGCAGCATTGCAGGTGGAAAGTAAATCACAATGGACGTAATCACTCTAGAAAGTAATATGACTGATTTGGGGACTGTGATGGGGTATATAATCTATCCCACACTGGACAACAAGGGGTTAAGAAGCTGCTCTGGGCTCAGCCACCTGCAAGCATTCAAAGGCTGGAGGAGGAGCTTAAAAGTGGAGCAGGGCAGGTGGCTTGTTGGCAGACCAGGGAAGAGAACAGACCTGCAACCCTCAGCTCCCGAGGAAAGGGCTAACTGATGTCAGGAGCTTCCCCGACAACCACTGCCTGAGGGCCGCTCCCTCTCTTTCCTCAGGATCAGACTAGGGTGACCAGATGACAAGAATAAAATATTGGGACACATGGGGAGGGGGGGTCAGCCACAGGCTCACAGCCCCCACCCCACTGGAGCCATGGGGGAAGGAGGATACACAGCCTGAGGAAGCTGCGGGCTGGGGGCACATGGCCCCGGTTCCGGGAGCAGCCCCACCACAGGTTGGGAGTGCATGGCCCTGGCTCCGGCCACAGCCCTGCTACAGATCGGGGGTGCACAGCCCCTGCTCCCGCCGCAGGTTGGGGGCTCATGGCCCCCGCTTCAGCCCTGCTGAAAGCCGCGGGTTGGGGGTGCATGGCCCCGGCCCCCACCACAAGCACACGGCCCCGGCTCCCACGTGCAGCCCCGCTGCGGGCGCAGGGCCCCAGCTGCAGCCTTGCCGCTTACCTGGGGGACGGTTCCCACCAACTGGGAAGCACCTGGCAGGTTCCTCTGGCTCCTAGGGTCAGCAGCGGCCAGCGGGGTCTCCACTGCACGTGCTGCGCCTGCCACAAGCACTGGCTCCAGCTGCCATTGGCTGGAAGCTGTGGGAGTGGGACTTACTTGGGGGCGTGAGTAGCATGCAGGGCCCCAGGGTCAGGGTCAGCCCGGGGGGGGTGTGTGTGTGTCTGCACCCTGTCCATGCCTGCCGCTTCCATTGGCCACGATGGAGCCAGTGCTTGTGAGAGACCACCCCCGGCCGCCCCTGTGCCTAGGGGCCGCAGGGTCCTGCTGCCCGCCGTTTCCTGGGAGCTGCCCCAAATAAGCACCGCCGGGACCCCAGGTGAGCACTCACCAGTGTACTCCTCCAGTCCCAAGCCAAAATATCAGGACAAATGGCCAGAGCCAGCTCTAGCGTTTTTGCCGCCCCAAGCAGCAAAAAAAAAAAAAGCCATGATTGCAAGCGGCGGCAGCTCTACTGCCGCTTCATTCTATGGCGGCAATTCGGCGGCAGGTCCTTTGCTCTGAGAGGGAGTGACGGCCCCGCCGCCGAACGGCCGGACGTGCCGCCCCCCCCTTCATTGGCCGTCCCAGGCACCTGCTTGCTACCCTGGTGCCTGGAGCCGGCCCTGCAAATGGCGTCCCGAGCGTACATCTGTCGGGACACGGGGCAAACAACTAAATATTGGGACAGTGCCGATTTTATCGGGATGTCTGGTCACCCTAGACCAGACCCTGATACCCCCTGAGAGGGAGGCATTTCCCTCTCTCTCTTACTAACTCAGTTTGTTCTAATTTCCCTTGTTTTTTTGTTAACAGACTACTCTGGAAGGGTAGAGACTTGGAAATGATCTGGCCAGAGGGCCAACTCACAAGTAAGAAGCAGGCCTCCGCAGAGGTGGAGCAGCCCCCAGCAGGAGACCCCAGTGGAAGGAGAGCTGCTATGCCAGGGGTGGGCAAACTTTTTGTCCTGAGGGCCGTTTCGTAAATTGTATAGAGGGCCGGTTAGGGGAGGGGGTTGTGTCCCGGCCCCCACCTCCTATCTGCCCCCCCCCCGGGACTCCTGCCCCATCCACCCCCCCGTTCCCTAACGGCCCTGCCGGAACCCCTGTCCCATCCACACACCCCATCCCCTGACCGCCCCAGGATCCCCGCTGCCCTATCCAACCCCTCCTCTCATTCTTGACGGCTCCCCGGGACCCCTGCCCCATCCAACCACCATTTCTCCCTGTCCCCTGACTGCCCCCCACCACCCTCATTCCTGACTGCCCCCCCCGGGACCCTTGCCCCCATTCAATCCTATTCTCCCCCCGACCGCCCCGACCCCTATCCACACCCCTGAACTCCCCTGCTCTATCCAACCCCCCCGCTCCGTGCCTCCTTACCATGCTGCCTGGAGCACCAGTGGCTGGCAGCACTACATCCGTGCCACCCGGCTGGAGCCAGCCACGCCGCCGCCGCCACCACGCAGCACAGAGCACCGGGTCAAGCCGAGCTCTGCAGCTGCGCTGCCCCAGGAGCTCACAGCTCCGCCGCCCAGAACATTGCGCCAGCAGCGGAGCGAGCGAGCTGAGGCTGCGGGGGAGGGGAAACAGCAGGGGAGGGGCCGGGACTAGCCTCTCAGGCCACGAGCTCGGGGGCCGGGCAGGACGGTCCTGCGGGCTGGATGTGGCCCGCAGGCCATAGTTTGCCCACCTCTGTGCTGTGCTATGCCATGCCCAACCACGAGGAGGCACCAGATGTGAGTTGACCCCTTCACAGGGACTCAGCCGCTTGGCCCTTAAATCTGCTTATAAAGGAGAGATGGGCTCAAGTTTCAGAATTTTGGATCTAGATTTTGGACACCCCAAAGTCTGAGGGAGTTCAGGTCCTAGTGGGTTTGTTCTTGCCATTATGAAGTTGGAGGTTGCCAAATTCACATCCTGATCTAGGTACATATTTTAACCCACCCCCAAAGTGCTTGGATCTGGTTCTTTGGTGTAGCATTATACAAGTGCTCTGCAAATTCATTTACACGTCCACAAGTGAAATAGAAGTTTCAGATTGGAACAGCCAAAAAGGAATGGAGTTTAAAACAAGACATGTTTTCCCTCAGCGTGGTCGTAATTGAGACATGCAAGGATAAGATAAAGAATAATAAATCACTCACATTCTGAAGAGAAAAAGAACTAGGTCAGACAGAAGTACAACACGAGATGAGTAACTGAACAAAGTGAGGAACGTGGGAGAAAAAATCCCAAAACAGGCATGCATATACTTTGCAGAAGAGGAAGAATATTAGTGTAAAGGGAACAACTCTGGCCAAGTCCAGAAAAGAGCTACCATTGTCATCTGCCTAGAAATGAACTTGCCAGTCAACCAAAGCTGTTGGCCTGAAAATTTCAAACAATGGGGGCCAGATTCTGCTCTGTTACACCAGTGTAAATCTCAGAAAATCCCCACTGAGAGCAATGTGTACATTAGATTTACACTGATGTAACTGAGGGCAGAACCTAGCCCAGGAACTTTGTTTTCTTCCCCCATCCTGAACTAAAACAACAAGGAATCTGGTGGCACCTTAAAGACTAACAGATGCCACCAGACTCCTTGTTGTTTTTGTAGATACAGACTAACACAGTTACCCCCTGATACTTGACATCCTGAACTAGTCACCTTAACAGCACATACAATACTGCCTTTTAATAGATGTGCTTGTTGTAGGCAAAATATAGCCAAATGGTAGGAAATTGCCTATTGGAGGGTAAGGCTAGAAATAGTAATTCAATAACTTAAGTGCAATTTTCATTTAATTTTCATTCTTCTTTCTATATTCCTGGGACTCTGTTGCCTTTGTCTGGTGGCAAGTAGCAAAAATAATGTTCATGAATTTCTTTAGCTAAGTATCCTTGAAGAATGTGATTTGTGCTGGAGGACAAATTTTGTGTGTGTGTGTATTTGGTTTTCTCCAATTAAAGTTTTGAGCAATACCCTCCCTTCCTGTGCAAAAACACATGAAAATGATACATTTAATGCCAAATATCCATGCTGGTGATGGTATAGCAACTATGCTGCATTCTTTCCTTGAGAGAGAGGGGTTAGCGGTAGTATAGCCAGGGTCAGAAAACCTCAAACCTGTGCAAATCCCAAGGATCCAAAGAATCCTGACCCTCGCCCAGCAGAATTTGGGGCACCTGTGCTGAATGCTTACCCACTCTATGTGCTGTCTTCTGCATCCCCTCCCATGGCAGTCACTGAGCTGCCATTGGTCTCTGGTCTGCAACTACACACTACTCTCAATAAGGGAGGTAGAAACAATGGATCAGAAGCTAATGCTGCAGGAGTCTCTGTGAAATTCCAGAAGGAAAGTTGTCAGGGGAGATTATTCCTATTCTGGATAGGAATAATTTGTCAAAAGGAGACAGGGGATGCTTTGCAATGGGCGGTTGCTGGCCAGAATAAAGGCCAAAACCAAACTTTTGCAGCGCTAGTACATGTCCAAATGGTGCTGTCCCATGATTTGGTCCTAAATTTTGATTACTATTCAAAAAAGGAGGAAACTCACGATATAAAACGATCCCAGTGCTGTCTAAGTGTGTTTGCTAAAATACTTACAAACTAGTCAGTATAATTTCTCTGGAACAGAGTGACACCTGGTGGGGAGTGAGAGAGCTAAATGATTCCAATCGGCTTTAGAACTGCAAACCAGTGCAGAGCTTGCTGCTCATTGTATCTCTGTGATATTTAGTGTCTGTCTTTTAGCGAGAAAAAGAGGAAATAATATAGATTTCCTGGAGTATTATTCATGTCACATACTGTGTGATTTATAGTGTACCTCACAATGAATCATACCAGAGATGCCGTGTTGAGGAGGTGGTTAGCTGAGAGAATTCGCTCAGAGCGTGATAGGAAGTAGTTATAGCCACTCAGTGCTGCTAATCCAATCTCTCTGTGTATTTCGAGTGTTGGTTTGCAGCATGGCTGCTCTTGCTCGAGCTAGGCTAACAAGAGGAGTTAACTTGAGCTAATGGTTGCTTGCAGTGAAGACAAGCCTGTAATCTTGCTATGTATTTGTGGGGAGGTGAGTAAGTGCTGGGCTGAGAACACTCTTTCTCCACAGTTGTTCTGGGGTAAGAGGACAAGGGCATCTCTGCTCCAGTGGACTCTGTCTCTCTCCCAGCTGACAGCCAGCACTAACAGACAAGAACGCTGGGTAAGGGGAGACCCATGCCCTGATTGCAAAGCTGGTACGGTACTGCACATGCGCACTTGCTCACCTGATGTCATTCCCAAGGCTTCAGGAGGCAAGGTTTAGCAGAAGCATAGAGGCAACATAAACTCTGCCCTTTGACCTGAACTACTGGGTCTGGTTCATGGTTATTGCTGAATTGTGCAGTGCATTGTTATCTTTGGCAATGGGCACTCCAATTACTTAAACAGATGAATAATTTTAAAAGCTTAGACCTATGGCAATGAGACAGTGTTAATATGCTCTGTGGTGACACCTACTGGTAGATTTCTCCTACATAGATGTGGGGGAGGAGGAAGAGTTGCTGTTATTGTTCCCCCTTTGGCCTGAGCAGTTAGCCAATATTCAGGGCCTTGCAAGGTTGTTTTCATTAGGATGAGAAATTTATGATATGAATCCGGTATATTCTTGGTGTAAACTTGTTAATTTTCAAAATATGTACACAGCATCCTGTTTCCCTGAACATGGTAGAAACAAATAACAGCAGGCAGTTTCCTTGCTCAGAAATACCCATGTCTGCCACTCCAGCGAGCATTGTGCCCAAGAAGCCCTGGGCTTGGTCTTCCTCTCAGGGTCGCACTCACAGCTCCTTCTCCTCCCTTTCTGTCTCCAATCCATGCAGGCTGCAACCAATATCCTAGTCCCTGTGTCTAGAAGCGGCAGAAGTCTCCCCGTCCCGCCCCTTCCCCCCGAGGCCCTGCCCCTGTGCTGCCCCTTCCCCCCGAGGCCTTACCCCTCCACCGCCCCTTACCCCCTAAGGGTAGGGACCCCTCTGCCGGCCCTTGCCCCTGAGGCCCCACCCCTCCTCTGCCCCTTCCCTCTGAGGCCCCGCCCCTCCACTGCCCCTTCTCCGGAGGCCCTGTTCTCGTACTGCCACTGCCCTGCCCCTTCTCTCCGTGCCCTGTCTTCATGCCTCCTCTTCCTCCCAAGACCCTGCACCCCGCTCACTCCTCTCTGCTCCTTCCCCCCATTGCTCACCCTTATGGATGGTAAAAAAAAAATGGGAGGGCATATTAACAGAATACACTTTAACACTAAACAGGGAATAAAATGAGTTTGAAGCAGACTCAAGGAATATGTATAGAGTGACCAGATAGCAAGTGTAAAAAATCAGGACGGGGGTGGGGGGTAATAGGTACCTATATAAGAAAAAGCCCCCAAAATCGGGACTGTTCCTATAAAATCGGGATATCTGGTCACTCTAAATATGTATATGTTCCTGTCTAAGTTAAATCTTCCTATTAAAAAGATGACCCCTACAACTGTCAACTGTGGTCACTGAAGAGGAGGTAAACATCTTGCCTATAGAGACACTGATTTGCTTGCAGTCCATTCTAGAGCAGGTTATCTTTCCTTTGGGGTTTGTATTTGTGTTTGAACATAGTGAAAAATTAACCTTTCAAGATGTAAGGCCAATTTTCTGCCTAGCCTTACTTGGTTTCCATTCCTGTGATCTCAATATTGCACCCACAAATCAGGGACCAAGATAGGAAATTGCAGACACACATAAGTGTGGATACAAATTTGCTCAAAAATACTGAGGCTAAATTCTGAAGATCTGGCCTTTAATGTGCAATTTTGACAACACTGAATGTTGGCATCTAATTTATAGCAGTTGTTTAAGAACTCTTCTGAATTCCAAAGAAACATCTATGATGTAAATAAATATTTATAGAGCGAGTTGATGAATGATTTCTTCAAAAGTTATGTTCCATTCTCTACACTTACCAGGGCAGAAGTAAGAAGGAAAGAGGTGGCAGTATTACATAACCATTTACTGTTAAGCCCCAAAGCAAACTAGCTTCATCCTCTTTGTAACCATTCTTTTGTGTATCAAGGGCCCAATCCACCTTCCACTGAAGTAAATGGAAAGATTCAGGTTGACTTCAGTGGGAGTTAGATCAGGTTTCAAATAATCATTTACATAATTCAATAAATAAATAAATGCATAGCATTTTAAATCTTTATATATAAATATATGCACACACACATACACACATATTTTTCCAAGAGAGACATTTAAAGTTTATTTTGAAATGATTTCTAAGTTCAAATAAGTTTTAAAATGTGTTTCATACCTATGAATTTACTTGTGTTTTATTCACACCTGGTACATTTAAAGCATCTTCCATTTATAAGAAGGGTATAAAAAGCTCAGCAGTTTCTTATAAAAAAAAAAAAAGAAACATTTTCCAAAACATGCATTATTAAATTGTGGCGTTCGATAGAACCTCCTGAGATGGATACCAGAAACAGGTGTCATAAATATTTATAAAGAAAATCTACGCATTGTTCTGAGTCTTCATTCTGATCATTTCATGAAGTGTTTGTATTCTGCTAGTAGGCTTTCTTGAAAGACTTTTTAGCATTGCATATGCTGCATTGTTACAATCGTTACAACTTTTCACTTTTACTGCCTTGTACTCAAATAGACTACTACTATAAGAACACACAAACATAACACCTGCCATACTGAGTCAGACCATGGTCTATGTTGCCCAGTATCATGTCTCCAACAGTTGCCCATACCACAGACTCAGAGGGGAATGTACAGAACAAGGCAATTATGGAGTGTTCCACTCCTGGATTCTGATAGTCAGAGGTTAGGGTTGTCTCGAACATGATATTGCATCCCTGACCATCTTGGCTAAGACCACTGATGACCCATCCTCCATGAACATATCCAGTTCTTTTTTTGAGCCCAGTTATACCTTTGGCCATCACAACATTGCATGGCAATGAGCTCCCTGGGTTAGATGTGTGTTTGTGTGAAAACTTACTTTCTCTCATTAGTATTAAACCTGCTGTCTGTTCATTCCATCGGGTGACCCCTGGGCTTTGTATTGTGTGAAAGGGTCAATAACACGTCTCTCTTCACTTTCTCCATTCATGATTTTATAGACCTCTATCACATTCCCCTTTAGTCATCTCTTTTCTAGGTTGACCAGCCCTAATCTTTTTAGTTTCTCCTCAATGGAAGTAGTTCCATCCCCTTGATCATATTTGTTGCTCTTTTCTGAACCTTTTCCATTATATCCTTTTTGAAATGGGGCGACCAGAACTGGACAGAGTATTCAAGGTGTGGACACACCATGGATTTATATAGTGGTATGATATTTTCTGTCCCTTTCCTGGTAGTTCCTAACCTTCGGTTAGCCTTTTTGGCTGCTGGTTTTGTTTTGTTTTGTTTTGTGTTTTAAATGTGTGGGTGAAGCAATTTGGTTAATTAAAACTAGTGTTCTAAGTGAGGATTGAATTCACTACCTCAGCCGGTCTCTAGTCAGCACTGCTCTATAAGTACCATGCGCTAACCCATTGTGTGACAGGAGCACCCATTGAGCAGAAGTTTTCAGAGAACTATTTATGGTGACTCCAAGATCTCTTTCTTGGATCCCAACAGCTAATTTAGACCCCTTTGTTTTGTATGTATAGCTTGGATTATTTTTTCCAATGTGCATTACTTTGCACTTGTTAGCATTGAATTTAATTTGCCATTTTGTTGCCCAGTGACCCCGTTTTGTGGGATCCCTTTGTAATGCCTTGCAGTCTGCTTTGGACTTAACTATCTTGAATAATTTTGTATTGTCTGGAAACTTTGCCACTTCACTGTTCACCCCCTTTTTCCAGATCATTAATGTATATGTTGAACAGCACAGGTCCCAGTACAGATTAATACTATTCATAGTTGTCACTTTATGTAGTACTTTGTTTGGCTCTCTCCTCCTCCCTTGGCTCCTTCAGGGTATGTCTTCCCTGAAGAGTTTAATTCAGGTGATTGGGCATCTGTGTCTGAGCACCCGGGTTAGCCTAGCCTGGTAGTGAGCAGCCACACTGCACAGCCCTGCTTGAGTTACTGTGTCCTCACTGGTGCTGTGCTTTCCCATGTGTATGTCATTAGGACTTCTGGCAGCATAGCCAATGATTTTTAGCACTGTCTTCGGGAGTCCCCGAAGGCTCTGTCCTTGGCTCCCTCTAGACATAGTTCTTAGGTGACCTCATCTGTTCAAATCAGTCCAGTCATTGTCATTTTGCTAGGACTCTCCAGTGTATTTCTCCACACTGGAATTGTGTCTGTGTTCAGTCTTACCTTTTTGATTCTTTCTGCAGTTGCCATCTTGGATGGCTTGCTATCAACTGAAGATCAGCATTTCTGCCTCTGTATTGCTACTGTTCTCCATTGCTGAAAACTTTCATCCTTTTGGCAACCACATTCACATGACACTAGGGTAATCTTCTACCCTTTCCTCACATCCAGTCCATGACCAAATCTCGCACTTTCTCCCTCCACAATACAATAGTTGATATAGACCTGGTCAAGCTCCCCCTTGTTGGACACACACCAGGCTGCCGTGTTTGGATCCTTGTGCTTTTCAGCTCCCCTAGGTCTGGGTAGGCTCCAGGCACTATTTCTTTCTTTACAGCTGCAGCCATCCCATTGTTCCTCTTGGGCCACATAACTCAGTTGTTGATGGTCCTTAGTGATTGGCCCATTTATAGGCAGACCCCCAGGCACCAGTCCCTCACTCCTTGCCACAAGAAGTATGATTCAAGAATACAGTAAAGACCATCACAAGGGTTTTAAACATACAGAGATCATAATCTCAAACAGAATTCAGAGATAAGTCCCCCTGAACCCACACAATAGCACACAAAAATAGTCCTTCTGATCTCCTGATGGCTAAATCATGTACCCTAATTATCTTCAGCCCCAACCCCCTGGTTCTCGCTGGTGCTCTCCTGATACCCACATTGCCTCCCTCCAGTCAGCACAGAATGTTACCACTAAAACCATCGTCCTTTCCTGTTGTTCAGACCCCGGCATTCCACTATTAAAATCCTTTGCTGGCTCCCCATTGCCCTGCACATTAGGTTCAAACTTCTTGTTCTTACATGAGGGCCATACCCCACTCTGGCCTTGCCTACTGTCCCATTCCACCACCCCTGAGCTCTGCCAGTTACAACCCCTTCCCCTTAATTTGCCCCTCTTTATTTACACATCGGCCCTGGGATGCAATCCCCACCCAATCCGTATTTGCTAACCTGCCACTCTCTCCTCACTCCCGTCCTCCCTAAACAAAGAAATCTCCCACAAGCCTTCTTGATAAATTAAAAATTTTAATAGAAGCATCAAGGTGTGCAATGCCAAGACGGAGTAACCGGGTCACTACTTTAACCCGAGTACTTCCTTGCCCCTCCCTCCTCGTTTTTTTTCCTGTTACTTTCAATTGTTGTCACACCTACAATTAGATTGTAAACTTGTTGTCACAGGGTAGGATGCCCCCTCTAGGGAGGTGGACTTATCCCCCACCTGTGACTAATCAGCTGCTTCTTAGCTGGTGAGAGGAAAGGCCAGTACACAGCTCACTAAGAGGGAGAGCTCTTGAGAGGCTCCTGTAGGAGACCGAGGGTCAGGGAAAGGATCTGGAAGGGGGTTTGCCACACACCAGCTAGGTGAAAGAGCTGGCTGGGGATGCCTGCTGCATAGGCAGCAGCAACAACAACTCTGAGGCCAAGTGGCAGGACCTGGTTTACCTGTCGTGATTGATGTTGAACTATGATTGTATTTGAACCATGGATGCATCCTTCAGAACAAGGAAGGAAATACTGACCCTGGTGGGAGCTTCATTGACACACCGGACACCAAGGTGGCCCACTCTCTAACGTGAGTGGGGAAACTGAGGCAGGGCAGATTCTGACACTGGGTTTGGGGAGACCCTGTTATATTTGTCTTTTATTTTTATTGTACAGTGTCAGCACAATTGAGGGGCTGGAGCAAAATCTTCTACTTCCTGGTTGCAGTCCTCTTCTTCTGCACAAACTCCGTACCTGTGTAACCCAGCAAATTTCAATTCATGCTCTTAACTTTAGGAGGGGAAAATGCAACCACCCCTCAATGCAAAATGGGAGAAAGTCTTATTGTTTTTTTCATTAAACATAGATGAAAATCCAGGCAATGACTGGAACAAATGAGTTTTGAATAGGACCCCTACGTTTCAAAGGCTGAATGTGTTGGAGAGAGATTTTTGCTTGTCAGAATGCTTCATTTAAATTGGTGTTATAAGTTGTATCAGACTCCACAGCACCAAAGTGTTCTGAATTGCTGTTTACAGTTTCGACAACTATTTCCTCCTTCTCCAGCAGAGTCTCTGTCTCCAGGTCGAATGATAAAGGCTGATCAATGTTTGTACCTTCTTGACCTTCCGAAGTTGAATAGCCTTCCTCATTCAGCTCAGCAGTATTTTGATGGGCAGTTGCTGGAAAAAGTCTGCCACTCTGAAGTCTTTCTTTCGGTTGCTCTTCTTTAGTCTGAAAAATACATTGCTTTGTAACGGGGGGGGGAAGTAGGAATAAACTGTATTTGAACACTCACTTTAACAGTTGCTTTTACCTTTCCATCTGAGTTTAACTGGAATTTTACTCCAACTGATTCAGAATTTGGCCAGTTTGCACAAAAGAAATGTCTCTCAAAACCACTGGGTTTTATGTATTTTGCTGCAGAAAATGGAAAAATGCTATTCTAGAATTCTCCTTTTTTGTCCCTATCTTCAGCACAATTTTCATACTCTGAAAACCAGAAAGCTTAACAGCCCAGTCCTGCAAACATCTGTTGTTGAGAGGGATGCTCCTTCCTGTGACATTGATGTCCATGTTTTACTAGCATTTTTCAGAGATGCAGCCTCCACTAGCTCAGATTTTAAATGGGGGGTGTTTTTTAGAAGACAAAACAATCCTATGTAGCAAAATTAAATTACCTTTCTTCTTTCTTCGGCAGAATTTTTAATGTCCTTCATTGTTAAAGCATTCACTTCCTTCTTTTCGATCTTAAGCTTTTCCAGCTTGGCTGGTGGTTTCTTTAGTGGCTTTTCCAGGGCTTCGCTCTGTGGAAAGACATTTTAAAAAATGACAATATCGTGAGTGTAGTGGGAACTGGCGCTGGAAGGAGCTGAATCTCATTCCACTTGTGCTGTGTCCCTTCCTGCCTCTTTGTGCAATAATTAAGTGGTTAACTTGGACATAAAAAAGGCTGGAAGCAGTAACATATTAAAAAAACTAAAGACCCAATTATGCAGCTTACTCCTGTTGGTGATCACTTACTGAAGTGAGTAGTTTCACTGTCGCATCCATATTAGTAAGGACTGTACAATCAGTCCCCACGTATTGGGAAGATTAAGCAACTGACACTGAAGAGGCTTATAAAAGATTTTGTTGTCACTTTATAATCACTTAAAAAAATGGTTTTCAGTATGTGCAAATTAGCAGCCCAATCTTGTAGCTATCTATTGCCGAGTGTAGTGGTTGCTGCTGTGACATCGAAGTCGTGTTTGACAACCTCAGAGACTGAATTCTGCTGTTTATCCCTATAAGAGGCAGTTGTGCAACCCACATTGCCCTGTCGATCTGTCTCAACCCTCACCTGGTGTGGGCTACCTCCAGGATGAAAGTTCATTCTCCCATGCCCGATCTCTCTGTGACCTCCCCATTGTCAATAACAGTGGGGTTACTTTGTGATGGGAAAACTGGATGGGGACCAGTTATCCATTTTCCAAACAGATATCAAATGGCAACAAGTTTCTGTCACTATTGAATTCAAACTAATAACCTCTGATGAAAAGCTCTGTATTCTGATACTAGTCCCCTGAGTCATCCAGTCACCAGATTCCATCACAAATAACTCTGCAAGTCAGGCCTCCATGCCAGAAGAATCAAGAATCAATTAGTATGGAGGATGACTCACTTAATGTGACTGAGGTGGATGAGGAAATCAGTAGGTGACTATAATGGAAGAAATTTGATCTACTGAAGACGTGTTGCATGCAAACGATGCACCAAAAACTCATGAATAATGACATGTTCAGTTGTCATAAAAACCTAAAATGGGACAAAATGAAGCTCTGAAAATGGTCTTCTTATCATTAATGAAGAAGGCCATTCTAACAGTGTCCAAAAGTGGAAACACTAGAGTACCTGGGACAGAGGCTGGGTCTGATACTGGGTTTGTGGAGGTCCTATTATACTTGTCTCTTATTTGTACTGTCGAGCCAGCACAACTGAGATGCTGGGGCAAAAAATTGCACTTCCTGTTTGCAGTCCTTCTCCTCCCCACAAACTCCATGCCTGTATACCGCAGCAAGTTTCAATTCCTGCTCTTAGCTCCAGGAGGGGAAAATGTAACCACCCCTCAATGCAAAATGGGAAAAAGTCTTATTGTTTTTTTCATTAAAGATAGGTGAAAATCCAGGCAATGATTGGAATAAATGAGATTTGAATAGGACCTCTACATTTCAAAGGCTGAACATGGTCAAGAGAGATTTCTGCTTGTCAGAATGCTTCATTTAAACTGGTGTTATAAGTTGTATCAGACTCCACAGCACCAAAGTGTTCTGAATTGCTGTTTACAATTTGGATAGCTATTTCTTCTATCCAAACTTAAGCGTGGAGACCATAAAAATGATGAATGTGGAATACATACTCTAACTAAACAGGAAATTCTGACAGCAGAACACTTCCCAAATCAGGAGAAAAAAAAATTATCTCCCAGCTGGATTCCTCAGTATGGGGATATCATAATGGGTTTCAAGGAGTCCACAAGTGAATGATACCAATAATGGACAAAGAGGAAATATTAACATGATTGAGGTGCACAGTGTATTGACAATTAGGAACTTATGATAAGTGGATCAAATACATGCAATTTGCCCTACTTGAAATCCATAGCTTTCCGGTTAATTTCTTCTAGACTCTCTCTTAATGAGATAGTGTTTATTCCTAAAACAGATTTGGAAAGTGGGTATTTTGCTATTAGTGATTTAGTTATAATAATTTTTTAAGTGTTCAGCCTTCCTGTATAAATGGCAAGGGTTGGGGGGAAAGAGGAGTATGAGTTTTGGACAAAAATTTAATGCGACTCTTCCTGAAAGAGGAAGAAACCTCTTCATAGATAAATTCAGCTAAACTCCGTCAAAGCACAGGGAAGAAAAACTGTTCTCTCTTAACTCGAGTATTGATTATGGTTATGTTTTTGTGTTGAAATGCTGAAACACCATCACCTGGGGGATATATCAATGCAATGCAACTTGGTTATCAGTATTTTAAGTGGCTCTCTTGGTGCTATGATTCCTGTTAGAATTCAATTGACTAATTTATATTGTAGCAGAGAGTGGCTCTCTCTGACCTGGTCTACTCTAGATTTATTGCCATAAAATTTCTCACTGTCTCTGTCAATGGTGTAGCTCCACTGGTGGCAGCAATGCTTAGAATACAGGGCTATCTAGTCAGTGGGTATTTTAACCACAGGGTCACCTAGACCTGCTCTGTGCAGGGTAAGACAAGGTGGTGATTAAAACATTGATGACTCCCAATATTGCTACCCCACAGGCGGAGCTGCATCAATAAGAGCAATATGGGAAATGCTATAAAACAGGGGTGGCCAAACTTACTGACCCCCCCGAGCCACATACGACTGTCTTCAGAAGTTCAAAAGCTGGGAGGAGCCTGCCAGGGCTTGGGGCTTCAGCCCTGGGGGGGATGCCTGCCAGGCCTCAGGGCCTCAGCCCCCCAGGGAAGGGGGTCTCGCGGCCTCAGCCCTGTGGGAGGCACCTGCTGGGGCTCGGGGTGTCCCACAGGGATGAAGACCTGAGCCCCGGCAGGCGCGCCTGGCAGGGCTGAAGCCCCGAGACCCTCCTCCCCGCTGGGCAGGCAAAGGCAATGCATGGGGGGACACATGGGGATTTTTGCCAGGGTTTGCTGTCCCCGCTCGCTCACATGATGCCACCGGGCCCCCTCCCTGCATGGTAGCTGCTGGAACTGGCAAGCTGGGAGTTGCGGTTGTGGGGAGAGGCAGTGGCAAACAGCTGGGAGCAGCAGGGAGAGCCACTGCTTTTGCTGCTGCCTCTCCCCACGGAGCTAAAGCAGTGGCCCCAACTTGCAGCTGTTTGCTTCACAGGGAGCTAACATCTGGGAGCTGCAGGGAGGGGCCATTGAAGGTAAGACAGGGGTATGCTGGGGAAGGGGGGGAATGTGACTCCAGCTGTTTAGGGGGTAACTTTAAATTGTGCCCCCCCCCACACTCTAAGCAGGCACCAGTCATCTCTGTTAGCCCCGCCATCCCACCGCAGGGCAGAAGCCCCGAGCTTCCTCCCTGGTAGGCAGAGAATGGGGGGCGGGGGGGAAGGAGGGGCTCTGAGAGCCACACTTTAACTGCAAAACAGATGCAGTTTGGCCACCCCTGCTGTAAAAGAAAGAAAGCATAGAGATGGCCTAGGATGTGTAAACTGTTGCGACTAGTCATGTAAGCACAGAAGTGATGGGTTGCTGCTGGGATGGCTCAGTCTTCAATATTTCTGTGCAAAATATTCTTGAAACCAACTGTGCAAGTCTCTCACAGTGGTGTCTTGTGCATGTGTGTGGTGCACCTCTTTCCTCTCCTTCCATGATACTAGCGTTGAATCCAGATTTTGCAAGTGCCCCTTGCATTTGTGCCAGGGCAGGCCAAAACTTCATATCTGAATACCCCCAAATGTTGAGTGATCAAAATCCAGTTTTAAATCATAGAAATGCAGTGCTGGAAGGCACTCTGACAGGTCAACTAGTCCATCCCCACCGCACTGAGGTAGGACCAAGTATACCTAGACCATCCCTGACTTTGGTTAGCCTGTGCTTCAAAACCTCCAATGGTGGGGATTCCACAGCCTCCCTTAGAAGCCTATTCCAGATCTTAACTATCTTTGTAGTTAGATTTCAGAGTAGCAGCCGTGTTAGTCTGTATCCGCAAAAAGAACAGGAGTACTTGTGGCACCTTAGAGACTAACAAATTTATTAGAGCATAAGCTTTCGTGGGCTACAACCCACTTCTTCGGATGCATATATGCCTGAGCCATCTATTGATTACCATAATCTTGTTTTGCCTTCATTCTC